>NW_022631070.1:9453973-9655030 GCF_010015895.1 Lontra canadensis | reverse complement strand
AAAGAAAGAAGGGCATTTCAGGGGCACCTGGGTGGCTTGGTTCGTTAAGCTTCTGACTCTAGGTTTCAGCTCCGGTCATGGTTTTGCAGTCGTGGCATCGAGCCCTGCGTCCAGCTCTGAGCTCAGCGTGGCGTCTGCTTCAGACTCTCTGTCCCTCTCCCTCCTGCTCATTCTCTTTCTCTAGTAAATAAATAAAATCTTCTAAAAAGAAAAAGAGAAAAGGAAGAAGGGCATTTCATTGACCAGCAGTGACATTAACGGAGGGTTGGCATGGGTGAGAGAATGCGGAAACCACACGGGGGAACCTGCGGGAGCACTCTGGCTAGACACAGCCTCTTTCCAGGAAGAACAGGGAGTATCTGGACAGACAGTCCTCCGTCCTCTCGAACCTGCCTCCATGGCATCTCCTTATCTGTGGAGTGCATTTTCCATAAGTGATATTGGTGGCCTTTTTCCACGTTTGTCCTTCTCACCCGTGAGAGAGCATTTGTGCTCCAAACCAGTAGATACAGCACTAAATAACAAACATATTTGTCCTCCAATCTTCCAAATGCCTTCGTTTTAAATCCCAAACTGGTGGCGGCTCAAACCTGTTACTCAGCAAGTACTGTTGGAGCAGGTACGTTGTGCCCACCACCTGCCTGCGGAGGTTCAGGAGGAGGGACTGGTCAGCAGCGTTCTGGGTGAGTAAGCAAGGAAGACGGGGGCAGAAAACGTCCTCTGCATTTAAGCAACCAGAAAGTTCTTGACGTGCTTGCTGGCTGATCTTGTGGCCTGACAGCAAACAAAATACATGAGGGAAAAAATTTCATGATGGGAAAATTCTCTCTGTAACGTGTTGAAGAATTTGGGGGTAATTAATTAATTAACTAATGTAGAAGCCATTCTGCAATATGTTTGTTTGCTTTTATGTTCAAAATACTATTGTTCTTGGTGCAAAATAATAAAACTTGGAAAACAAAATAAAACAAAATAAAAACATAGGAGTAATCAGTAAAAATAATCTATAATTACCCTGCAGAGAGAGGCAAGAGGCACAGCGAACATTTCATTACACGCCCTTCCAGACTTCTAGCTACACATCGTTATTATTTTAAATAAAATGGTATCACATCATTTATACTGTTTTTAAAAAAATAATAGCTTTATTGAGGTAAGATTTACATATCAGTACAACTCACCCACTTGAATTCTAAAATTCAGCGGCTTTTAGCACACGCGGTGTGTTCAAGCATCTCCACAGGCAGTTTTACTTTTATTTTTTTTTAAGATTTTGTTTATTTATTTGACACAGAGAGAGATCACAAGCAGGCAGAGCAGCGGGCAGAGAGAGAGGGGAAGCAGGCTCCCCATTGACCAGGGAGCCTGATGCGGGGCTCGATCCCAGGACCCTGAGACCATGACCTGAGCCGAAGGCAGAGGCTTAATGCACTGAGACCCCAGACACCCCAACCACGGGCAGTTTTAGAACATGTCCCCCACCCCCGGGACAGGAGCGATACCTTTCAGCTATGGCTCCCTGTACCCCACCCCCCTAGCCCTAACCCGCCACGGACGCACTATCTAGGTCTCCCTGTCTGGACTGGGATGGAATCGTGCAACGTGTGGTCCCTCCTAACTTAACGTGCTTCAGTTCATCCACATGGACACATATGTCCGTGCTTCGTTCCTTTTTATGACAAAATAAAATTTCACCGTATGACTATCTCACGCTTTGTCTGCGCATTTGTCAGTTGATGGACACTTAACGTTGTTTTGACTTCCTGGCCATTATGAATACTGCTTCCGCGAACCTTCACGAGCAAGGTTTTGTGCGGACATGTTTTCATCTCTCTTGAATGTGTACCAGGAGTGGAAGTGCTGGGTCCTATGGTAACTCTACGTTTGATCATTTGAGGAACAGCCAGACTGTTCTCCAAAACAGATGCACCATTTTCCATTGTCATCGGCCATGTATGAGGGCTGACTCCTCCACGTCCTTGTCCATACTTGTCATTATCTGTCTTTTACTCAAGGCCATGAGGACTTAGCCCTCTATTTTCTTCTAAGAGTTTTATAGTTTTAGCACTTTTGTTTATGTCTTTGGTCCATTTTGAGTTAACTTCAGCATAAGGTGGGAGATGAGGGTGTGATCGCACAATTCTGGATGCGGCTGCCCAGCTGTCCCAGCACCATTTGTTATAAAGACTATCCTTTCTCCATAGAAATGTCTTGTCATGCCAGAGAAAACTCAGTTAATCATAGATGTGTGCGTTTATTTCTGACTGCCATTTTTATTCTGTTGACCTATATGTCTATCCTCTTGCCAGCACCATACTGTCTCAATTACTATTGCTTTGTAGGTAAGTTTAAAAATTGGGAAAGGTACATTCTCTGACTTGGTTTTTTGTTAGGATTGTTTTTGGCTCCTCTGAGGCCTCTGCAATTTCATGGGTACCTCACACTCATCCTGTCCATTTCTGCGAAGACATCAACTGAGAGTCTGATAAGGATTGCAAACCCTCGATTTGGAGACTATTCTCATTTTAACAACATTATTTTTCTAGTTTGTGAACATGGGATATATTTCCATTTATTTAGATCTCATTTAATTTCTCTCAATAACATTTTATAATTTTCAGAGTATAAATTCTAAATGTCATGTTATTACTAAGTATTTTTGATCCTATTGTAAATGGATCTTTAACGTCATGTTTTTATTGTCTTGTGCATGTGTATAGAAATAGTTGATATTGATCTTATATTCTGAAAACCTGCTGAATTCATTCGTAAGTTCTAATAGTTTTTTAGTGATTCCTTAAGATTTCCTAAATACAATAGCATGTCATCTGTCAATAAAGATAGTTTTACTCGTGACTTTGATTTCTTCTTTCTTCCTAATTGTCCTGGCAAGGATCTCGGTGCAACGTTGGATAGGCAAGGGTGGACGTTCTTGTTTTCTACTGGATCTTAGCATGAAACCTCTAATCTTTTACCAGTAAGTGTAATGTTGACCATGGGTTTTGTTCGTTTTTAGGATTCTTTACCAGGTTGAAGAATTTCCCTTCTTTCATAGTTTGCTCACTATCTTTATTATGAAGTTGTTGAATTTTCTCAAATGAGTTTTCTGTATTTGTTGAGATGATCATGTGATTTAAAGTTTCTTTTTTTATTCTATTTATATGGGTTATTACATTAATTGATTTTCAATTGTTATACCAAACTTCTGTCCTTGGAATAAATCCCGCTTGACCATTGTGTATAATTCTTTTTATGTGATTTGTATTCCACTCACTAAAAAGTACTGTCTTGTTGAGAATTTTTACATCCGTATTCATAAGAGATATTGATCTATTGTTTTCTTGTGATGTCTTTGTCTGGTTTTGGGATCCGAGTAATATTGCCTTCGCAGATTAAGCTGAGACGTAGTCCTTTATCTTCTACTTTTTGAAAGAATTTTTGAAGAGTTGGTATTAATCCTTCCTTAAATATTTAGTAGAATTCACTGGCAAAGCCATTTGGGCCCAAGCTTTGCTCTGTGGGTAGGTTGTGAATACGACCCAGTCGCCTTACGTGTTATAGACGTCCTCACATGATGGGGCGCCCGAGTGCCGCAGGTGGTTGCGCATCTGCCTTCACCTCAGGTCATGATCTCAGGGTCCTGGGATCAAGTCCCATGTGGGGCTCTCTGCTCAGTGGGGAGCCTGCTCCTCCCTCTCCCTTTGCCCCCACCCAACTTGTACGCACGCGCGTGCTTTCTCTCTCTCTGAAATAAGTAAATAAATAAATCTTTAAATGTCTCTGTCTGCAGGGGAACATGGACGGCTCAGTTGGCTGAACCTCTGGCTTTGGCTCAAGTCATGATCTCAGGGTCCTGGGATCGCGTGGAGCTCCGTGCTCAGCCAGGAGTCTGCTTCTTGTTCTCCTTCTTCCTCACCCCCGACTCATGTTCTCTCTCTCTCTCTCAAATAAACGAATAAAATCTTTTAAAAATAAATAAATAAATAAATAAATAAATAAATAAATATCTCTATCCCCAGTAACATTTTTGTTTTGGAGTCTCTTTTGTCAGACAATCCATGCTCATGGACTAGAAGAACAAATATTGTTAAAATGTCGGCACTACCCAAAGCAGCCTACACATGTAGTGCTGTCTCTATCAAAATACTCATAGCATTTTCACAGAGCTAGGACAAATGATCCTAAAACTTGTATGGAACCACAGAAGACCCCACATAGCCAAAGCAACCTTGAAAAAGAAAAACTGGAGGCATCACAATTCCAGACTTCGAGTTATGTTGCAAAGCTGTAGCAACCAAAACAGTATGGTACAGGCACAAAATAGACACATAGGTTAACACAACAGAATAGAAAACCCAGAAATTAACCTACAATTATATGGTCAATTAGTCTTCGACAAAGCAAAAAAAAATATCCAATGGGAAACAGAATGTCTCTTCAACAGTGGTGTTGGGAACACTGGACAGCCACGTATAAAAGAAGGGAACTGAACCACTTTTTTACATCATACACAGAAATAAATCAAAATGGATGAAAGATGTAAAGACGAGACCTGAAACCATAAAAAATCCCAGAAGAGAAAACAGGCAGTAACTTCTTTGACAATTGGCCACAGCAACTTCTTTCCAGATATGTCTCCTGAGGCAAGAGTTAAAAAAAAAAACAGAAATAAGCTGTTGCGACTGGATCAAAGTAAGATGCTTCTGCACGGCAAAGGAAGCCACAAAATGTAAAGGCGACTCATGGAATGGGAGCTATTGAAGGGTTCATGTCCAAAATAAATAACTTAAAAAAACTCACCACCCCCCAAAATGAATAATCTCATTAAAATATGGGAAGAACACATAAGTAGACATTTTCCCAAAGAAGACATCCAGATGGCCAACAGACACATGAAAAGATGTTCAATATCACTCATCACCAGGGAAATAAAAATCAAAACTGTAATGAGATATTACCTCAAACGGGTCAAAATAGCTATAATCAACAACACAAGAAATGATAGGCATTGGCGAGGATGTGGAGAAAGGGGAAACTCGTGCACCGTTGGTGGCAATGTAAGCTGGTACAGCCACCCTGGAAAACAGTATGGAGTTTCCTCAAAAAGTTAAAAATGGAACTACCCTGTGATCCAGCAATTGCACTACTAAGAATTTATTCAAAACTACAAAAATACTAATTCAAAGGGATACATGCACTCTGATGTTTACAGCAGCATTATCTTCAACAGTCAAATTCTGGAACGCCCTAGTGTCCGCTGATGGATGAAATGATAAAGAAGAGGTACAGACATACAGTGGAATATTACTCAGACATAAAAAATGAGATCGTGCCATTTGTAATGATGTGGATGGAGCTAGAGGGCATTATGCTAAGTGAAACACATCAGAGAAAGAAAAATACCATATGAATTCACTCATATGTGGAACTGAAGAAACAAAACAAATGAGCAAAGAGAAGAGAGAGAGAAAACCAAAGAAAGGCAAACCAAGGAACAGACTCTTCGCTCGAGAGCACACACGGCCGGCCGCCGGAGGAGAGGTGGGTGGAGGGACGGGCAAAACAGGAGGTGGGCATGAAGGGGCGCGCTCGCTGCGATGGGCACCGGGAGTCGTACGGGAATGCTGAACGACCACACTGTACCCCGGAGCTAACCTGACACTGTATGTTAACTACGCTGGGACAGAAAACTTTTCAAAAATGAAGTCCGTTTTGTCTAACGTCACTGGAGCCGCTCCGGCTTCCTCTGGTTACTATTTGCATTATGTATCTTTTTCCATTATTTTACTTTCAATCTATTTCTGTCTTTGAATGTAAAATGAGTCTCCTGTGACAGCATAAAATTGGATCTTGCTTTTTAACATCTAGTTTGACAAGATGTTTATTGCCTCCTCTTACTGGATTGTGTAACCCACTCACCGTTGACGTCACTGTTGATACAGTTGGCTTTATGCCTACCATTTTGCTTTTTGTTTCTCATGTGTCTCATCTCTTCTTCGTTACACAGTTACTCCTTTAATGTTTCCTTTTGCACTGAGTACATTTTTCTAAGGGAGAATTTATGATTTTCATTGTATATTTTTGAATTAGGTCCTTACTGGTTTCTCTATGGCTTACCACATGCATCTTATCAGAATCAGCTTCACATTCATATGTTTAATTCCAGTGAGACATAAAAGGGTTCCTCCTGCATAGTTCCATTCCCTAGCTTTCCTGTCTGTGGTATAAGTTACATGCATGCTATCTGTATAAACCTCACAGACCCAGCAACACCTAGTCATTCATTATTATCACTTTATAATATATATTGTAGAGGAAGAGTGACCATAAATTCACAGCTTTCATTATATTGGGCATTTTACTGACCATTTCGGATTACCTTCATTTTTCCTGAACAAGTTCTTGTTTCCTTGTGGAAACATTTCCTGGGCACAGTACAGCTTTGCTGCAACTCATCTCTCTTATGCTATTGTTGGCAAATATATTTCTATATGTTATAAGCCTAACAATATATCATAAACATATGTTTATATGCTCACTTTTTAAGTAGTTAAAAGAAAGTAAATATACATTTATACTATTATAATTATATAATTATCTTCACTATGCTCGTTGGTTTTATGTGTGTATATGTGTGGATCTGAATTCCCATCTGGGATGACTAGCTTTTAAGACTTCCTTTAGTATTCCTTGTAAGGTGACCCATAGGCAACAAATTCTCCCAGCTTTGGTTCGTTTGGGAAAGTCTTTATTTCAGCTCCATCTATGAAAGAAATGGCTTTACCAGGTAGAGGAGTCCTGGTTGGCAGTTTATTCTTCAAGTGCTTTGAAAATGCGCTCCTGACCTGCATTGCTTCTGGCGAGAAGTTGGCTGTCAATCTGACAGGGGCACCCTTGTAAGTGCTCTGTTGTTCCTGGCTTCCAGGGTTTTCACCGTGTGCTGAGCCTTCAGCACTGTGAGTAGGGTGGTTGGCTGTAGGAGAGTCTGTACTTATTCCTTTGGGATTTTATTGAGCATCATGGATTGTTTTTTTAATAACGTTGGGAAGTTTTCAGCCATTATTTCTTAGAATATTCTTTTTGCACCTTTCTCTTTTTTCCTTCTATTTCCTAGACAGGCATGTTGGTGCCCTCGATATTATCCCACAAATTTTCAAAAGCTGTATCCATATCTCTTCCTTCTTCCTTCTCCATCGTTTGTATGTTCTGCTTCGTGATCATTACTGATCTACCTTCAAGTGTGCTCACTTCCTTCCAGGTTCCAATCTACCCTCTAGTGAATGTTTCATTCCAGTTGCTCTAGTTTCAACTTCAAAATTTCCGTTTTTTAAATACTTTCTGGCGCTTTGTGGGTATCTTGTCTTTGATGGCACTGTAATCATGCCATCCTTTGCTTCCTACATTATGATTCCAGGTGGTTCTGAGAACTTGTTTATAAGGGCTACTCTAGAGTCTTAGGTTAACATCTGGTCTTGCCACTCTCACGGGCAGTCTCTGCTGCTTGCTTTTCTTTTCTTTTTTCTTCTCTTTTCTTTCTCTCTCTCTTTTTTTTTTCCTTTGGTTTCTGGGTCATGGTTTCCTTTGCATTTGTTTTAATTGTGATTTCTATTTTTCTGGTTTTTTTATTAAACCTTCTTTGTTTTTCCATTTAACCACAAAACATTAATATTTTCCCATGTTACTGAGTCTTCCAGGATGTGATTTCATATGGCTGTAGAATACACTATTTAGGAATGGGTGCCCCAGGGTTAAAGCCTCTGCCTTTAGCTCAGGTCATGATCCTAGGGTCCTGGGATCGAGCCCCGCATCGGGCTCTCTGCTCCACAGGGAGCCTGCTTCCTCCTCTCTCTGCCTGCCTCTCTGCCTACTTGTGATCTCTGTCTGTCAATAAATAAAATCTTAAAAAAAAAAAGAAAGGGTGCCCCAGTTTATTAAACCTGTACGGTGTGTATGGACCTTTCCCACTCAGTTTTCACTAAGCAAACTTATTTTCTAAGTACTTGTATTTTCCACAAACACAAAAACAGATGACCAGCTGTCCTCTTTCCTTCTTCAAACAGAATTTAAAAATATGGTTTTAAGGTGTAAGAAAGATTATATAATTTGGACAGAGGGAAAACTATGTAATCATAGAATATCCATATTGATGTCCATGTTTGAGAGACTTGTTCAGTCCTTGTTTTTTTCCTTCTGGATTCTCGGACATGGCTTTGTTTCTCAAAGGGGATGTTCCTGGCATCCTGGATGGGGCCGTGTTTCCCATGTGGTGTCGTGCCGCACACCGAGTGACGGTTAGCAGCCCTCACCCTTCGGCTGAAGTTGGTACCGCTTCCCAGCTCTCGTGACAACCCAAATGCCCTTTTCCCTTTGACAAAACATTGTTGAAAGTCACTGGACTATAATAGTGTACTTTCAGTCCTGATAGTAAGTAAGGGGATGGAGAAGAGATATTTGTGCAAAACAATAACCTAGAGCACAAACGTCGCTACTTCTCGTCTGTGCCCCAGACCTGCCAGTGCAGCGCAGATGCAGGGCTCCACGTGCTCAGCCAGCAAACAAGCCTGTGAGGTTTGCGTCCCTTCCCCATGGCCCATGTGAGGACACTGAGGCTAAACGGCAAGGAAACTGCCCAGAGTCACACAGCTCTGGCCGCTGAGCTGTGAGACGGAGGCCCCGCGCCCACCAGAGCCACTGCCCCCAGACACAGGGCAAAAACGAACATAAAAGCCGGAATATGTAAGAGGATCTGTTGCTGTTTCTTTCTCTGAGAGGACATTACACGGTGTCCGTCATGACCGAGATTCACACGTATGCTACGCTTCAGAGTCAAACAAACAAAAGAGAGAGGGGCGTGTTTACACACCGCCGTTTTGTAAAGGTCTGATCGTAAGTTGAGAAGAGAGAAAGGAATCAAAGTATCAGAACCATAGGAAGAGCAAAGCCTCGGGGCTCCTGGGGGCTCAGTCACTTAAGCATTCAGCTCTGGATTTCAGCTCAGGTCACAATCTCAGGGTCATGGGACTGAGCCCCATGTTGGGCTCCCTGCTGAGCGAGAGTCTGCTTGAGATTCTCTCTCTCTCTCACTCTCTGCCTCTCCCCCGCACCTGTTCTCTCTCAAAAAAAAAAAAAAAAAAAAAAAATCGAAGCCTGGAAGAAGAAAACCAAGTTCTAAAGGGGTAGAACTCGGTACTTAAGAGGACTGGAAGACGTGCGCTTCTCATCGGCACTTAATTTCTCCGTTTGTGGGGCATAAATAATGTTCCTCATTAGTTAAATTATTCTTTTAAAACATTTGTCTTCTCAGCTTCTGAAGGTGTTAACAAGCATCTCCGTAGCTGTGCTGGGCATCTGTTTGCTCCTAATTTGCTTCATCCTTAGTTTTTCTCACTGCTCCACGACAGGGAAGGTGGGCGCTGTGTCCTCGCTCCTCCGCACGGGCAGGCTTCAACAAGTTGCTCTCCAAGCCCCCGTCCTGAAGTGAGGTCCTGGGCGTGGCTCCTGGAGGCCCGAGGGGAGAGAGGGTGGTATGGTTTGGGAATGCAGGAGAGGCTCCGTGGGGTGGAGCGTGGAGCCGAGGACCAAGAAAGAATTCTTGAATGGCTTCGGTGCAAAACGGTGGTTCATTAAAGCAGGTGACAGGACCCGTGGACCAAAGCTGCAGCTGCAGAGGGGGCTTGAGGAGTGGCTGGTTATATACTTGGGTGGGACAGTCAGGAAAAGTGAGGTTTCAAAAGAACTTTCATATGCTAAAGAGGGCCAACAGGACTGGAGGGCCTGCCACTGTCAAGTTAAGGTTGTTTACCCCTCTAGCACGGCATTAACTAAGATAGTTGGGAGATTACTGGGAGAATGTCACATGTGTCCCACCCAGGAGGTGGGAGTGGGGTGGGGAGGGTGTTGTGGCTGTCAGCTTATGCTCTGTCCTCAGCCTCCCGTCTGCTCCCTCATCAAGAGCCCGGCCCACTCACCGTCCTGCGCTCGAGAGGACGGTGTCTGGGCTTGGTGCTGTGAGATCAGCTGGATAGATGTGGCCCAGATCCTCTACCAGACAGCCTGATTGTTAATGGGGAAATAGGCAGACGTAAAGCGCGGGGAGCACTGTGTCTCAATCCTGACACAGTAGCTTTCCCTCTGCGACCATGTCTACTGTCCAGATGGCACCTGCAGGTGTGTCGTGAAGGAGGTGTGACACCCAGACCCAGTGGACTGGTCCTTCCACCTTCAGCCCGCGGCCTGCTCTCACCTCGGCTCTTTCCTTGCACCCTCTGGCTCTGCAAACATTGCGATACTTTGACTTTAGCCGCTGCGGTCACGTGATTGTTCTGGCTGACCCTGACCAAGACACAACCCTAAAATAACAGAATTTTGAGAACCACAGACAGACTCAATGCTTGAGAAGGATGGGGGCATTTTCTTCCTGAAAGTAAAAGAAGTTCATCTTCTTCAGTTGATGGACACTGAGGCCTCCTGTGGTCTGCAGGTTGCAGGAATAAACTCTTCTTTCCTTCTGCTAACCTGTCTTTGTCAGTTTTATTCTGAGGCCCTCGTCTCCAGCAAGACTCATCTGAGCTCGCACATCCAGAGGTCTCTGAGGGCCGGGTCGACCTCGTGAAGGGAACTTCACACGCGTGTTCTCAGTGGGACAGGGAGGCACACACAGGCCAACTCCACAGAGCCTGATTTCCAGAGAGGTCCTGAATTCACAAGTGACCCTGGCTTTCTAGCATGCCCGTTTCCCTCCTCAGTGTGTGCTCTGAGGACCCCCACCCCACAATGCTTAGGAAGCTTCCTAAAACGGACCTCCCTAGGCCCTGCCTCGGACACAAAGAATCAGAACCACCTGCAAGAGGCCTGGGGATTTGCACGTGTTACGGGTTCTCCAGGTCTCCATGTAAGAATCCCCCTGGCATCCAGAAGGAAGTTTAGGAAATACAAAGATCCTCCAGAAGTGCACAAATTCACCTAAGAAAAGGCTCGCAGAATGTCAGCAGAGGGGAGAATGTTGGTCAGTCCCCTTGAAGAGCTCTACAGAAAGGGAAGTGTGGAAGCCCACGTTTATAAACTTGTCCACAAGCCAAGATCTGGTTAGTGGTTTAACATACAGTTTCAGGGGCGCCTTCGTGGCTCAGTCCATTAGGCGTCTGCCTTCAGCTCAGGTCATGATCCCAGGGTCCTGGGATCAGTCCCGCATCAGGCTCCCTGCTGGGCGGGAAGACTGCGTCTCCCTTTGGCTGCTGCTCCCCCTGCTTGGGCTCCCTCTCTCTGACAAATAAATAAATCTTTTCAAAAAATAAATTTAAAAAAATGAAAATGAGATACAATTTCTGGGGCACCTGGGTGGAGCAGTCGGCTAAGCGTTGGACTCTTGGTCTCGGCTCAGGCTGTGATCTCCGGCTCGTGGGATGGAGCCCCAGGTCGGGCCCCTGCACACTGCGGAGTCTGCTGGAGACTCTCTCCTTTCCCTCCGGCCCTCCCCCACTCATGTGCACGCTCACTTCCTCTCTCTAAAATAAATAGATAAATCTTTATAAAATCTCAGTAATCCTGACTACAGACTGTGCTTTCGTCTTAGGCTAGGGCAGAAGCTCCAGAAACCTGCAGACGAGGGCCTGGGTGGGTGCGATAACCTGAGACCAGGATGTCAAATAACATTGCAGCAAAGAATCAATTTGGGCTGAATAAAAACTGGCCGTCACTGCAGTCAGCCAGAGCCTGGCTCCAGAGACGGAGACAGGAGTCAAAGCCATGTCGGGCCACGGCCAGGGAGACCCGTAGTGCGCGGGCAGCACGGGCCCCGCCGCAGGGTGGGATGGACCGGGGCTGAGCTGTGGGGCACACACGCCAGCCCTCTCCCCAGCGGCGGGAGTGGCCACTCACTGTGGGATTCACCGAGTCCAGAGCACAGCGTTGACGGAAGCGTAGAAGGGGACCCAGGAGCGAGAGGCAGCGAGAGAGGAGGAGGAGGGTGAGAACGAAAAGGGGAAAGAGAATGTGGTGGTGCAGATCGGCATGGACACAGGGGACAGGAGTCAGGAGCAAGGATGGCGTGGAAGCTGGGAAGTGGACAGAGGACCAATGACCAGGTGCTCAGGCCCAGCAGAGCCGAGGGCGAGAGGGGCCGGTGGGCAAGCGCCAGGCCCGAGGCCAGGACGGCAGCGAGAAGGTCAGCCCCGAGGTAAGGGCTCCTGGGAAGCGTGAAGCCCCTTCCCACCCCCTCTCACGGGGTAGCTGAGGGCCGGAGAAAGCAGGCAGCCCGGCCCACAGCTCGGACAGGGGCTCTTCCAGGAGGGGTCCAGGGAGCAGCCTCAGGTCTGTGGCATCCAGACAAGATGTGACACAGCCGTGAAGAGACTCTAGTCCTGGAGAACCGTCCACAGCTGCTCCGCGAGGAGCCCAAGGCGCCTTCCCGGGCGCGACCCAGGGCCACCCGCTCAGAGCCCGGAGCCACCAGGCCCGGAGGACAGCGCCCGGCACTGCTTCTGGACCGTGGGACGAACACAGGAAGGAAAAGAGCCTCAGAAGGAAAAGACACGATGTGGGGGGAAGGTGACCTCGAGAAACGAAATGCTGGAGCTGCATCCTCAGAGAGAGGAGAGGAGAGAGCGAAGCTGGGAAACAGCACAGCAGTCGCTTTTAAACCGAAGCTCGTTTGTTTGCTTAATAATTAATTAATATACGTATTTTTAGAGAGAGAGACCAGGCATGTGTGCAAGAGGGCATGAGGGGCACATGGAGAGGGAGAGAAATTTTTTTTAAGATTCATTTATTTTTAGAGGGAGAGCGGGACTGCACGCGAGTGGGGGAGGGGTGGAAGGAGGGGGAGAGAAGGGTCTTGGGCAGACTCTACAGCAGCGGAGCCTGCCTCGGTGCTCAATCTCAGGGCCCCGAGGTCATGACCATGACCCGAGCCACAATCAAGACTCAGACGCTTAACCAGCCAAGCCACGCAGGGGCCCCAGAGCAGAACACCTTAAAAAGGAAACACTGAAGGCAGGGAAAGCTGTTGTGAAAAAAAAACAAAAAACAAACCAGAAAAAAACAACTAGAGAGTATTGCTGCCAGTCTCAGCAGAACAGTGGCAAGGTGAATTTTTTAAAAAACTCTCAAAATCCAACAGAAAAAGGGCTGAAAAACACGGATGAAATAAGGTACAGCCGTGCTTCTGCGAAGAGTGAACTTCCAAGGAAGCAGGAAGAGCGCCGCCGGCCATTCCGGAGCTCGGGCTGGGGTGCTCTGAGGGCTGCCCTGTCGAGTGCGGAATGGGGGAGGAGCTCACTGACACCTCAAAAGTAGCCCTGGGTTAAGCAGATCAGGAGCAAGGCCCAGACCCTCCCAGGACACAGCACCGAGGCTTCCTTACCCAGACCCCTTAACTCGCCACGGAGGGACTGAGGCACCAACTTCTCACGCGCGCCTCAGCAACCGAGGGATGGCAGATCGAACAAGCAGGAAGGCACCAGATCTAGGGGAGGAAAGTCCAGCACAGGACGGGGGGAGACGCCAGACTCCTGGGGTGGGTCCTGAGCAAAACCAGGCACGCTGGGGCAGGAGGTCAACACCCAGACGACAGGACAGCGGACAGCCTGATGTGTCTGGGCCCCTCGAGGAGATACCTGTACTCATGGTGGAGAGTTTGGGGAGAATTCGTGATAAGCTCATGGAGAGTTAAACACTTGAAAGACCAATGCAATTATTCACTTTAAGGAGAAAAAAAAAAGCGTAGAAGACAGGAAACAGGGGCATCTGGGTGGCTCAGTGCGTTAAAGCCTCTGCCTTTGGCTCAGGTCATGATCTCAGGGTCCTGGGATCGAGCCCCGCATCGGGCTCTCTGCTCAGGGGGTAGCCTGCTTCCCTCTCTCTCTGCCTGCCTCTCTGCCTACTTGTGATCTCTGTCTGTCAAATAAATAAATAAAATCTTAAAAAAAAAAAAGAAGAAAGGAAACAGAATCATAGTTTTCAGTGTGAATGGTGTTTACATAGATACAAGTCAAATACCCAAATATTTAGGAAAGAGCATGTTGAGAATTGATGGTGAGACACAGCACCTGTGCACGTGTGTGCCGCTACATGTGCACGTGTGTGCTCGCCTGTGTGTGCTCACCTGTGCGTGGGGAGCTTTGCATGCGTGTGCATGTGTGCGCTGTGTGTGTGCACATGCATGCGTGCAGTGGTGAGCCAAAACACACAGCCAAACCCCAGCACACAACTGAAGGTCAGTGGAAAACACCGGAAAGCACAGAAGCAGGAGGCAGCAAGCACCCCGAACCTATATTCAAGGTTAAATCGGGGGAGTCAGCCATATCAGTGCCAGTGTGGCCTGGACGTCACTGTGCTTAAAGCTCCCAAGTGATCTGATGTGCATCAAAGATTAAGAACCCAGTTGAGGGGCGCCTGGAGGGCTCACTGGGTTAAGTGTCTGTTTTCGGCTCAGGCCATGATCCCGGGGTCCTGGGATTAAGCCCCACATCCAGCTTCCTGCTCAGCAGGGAGCCTGCTTCTCCTTCTCCCTTTCCTCCCCACTATTCCTTCTCTTTTTCTCTCTTAAAGAAAGTCTAGAGAAAAAAACCCAAAAAACAAAACCCAAGAAACAAAGAACCCAGTCGAGAGCAGAGATTGCGAGTGGGCTGGTGAGGCTGAGGAGACCCCCTAGCCCACCCACAGGCACCTCTCAGGGCGGCCTGTGTTTGTCACTGACGCACCTTCTCTAGGAAGAAGAGTGTCTTCTTGCTCTTGGATGCCGGCATGCCAGTCCCTTGAGTTGCTCGGGAAGGGAGGGGGCAGAGACCATCCGTGGACACTGATCTCCTGCATGGACGGAGCCCCGCCTTGGGTGTTCTGCACGCAGTCTCGCTGGAGGAGATCTTCGGGAAGAAGGTTGGGGCTGGGGTGCAGACACACTGGCTCCAGGCCAGCAGGCTCTGGGCAGGTGCGCCTGACCCCTGAGCCTGGCGAGGATGGGGTGCCACCCAGGAAGGACGGGCTGCAGGGCGGTTAGCGAGAGTGGGCAGCTGCGCGGGCCTGGGACCCGTTCCCTGGCCCGGGGGCCTGGCGCGGCCTCGTCTGTGGGGAAAAGTCATCAGAAGAGCGGGCCGTGGCCGGCTAGCGCATTGTTTCCTCTGCGGCAGGGGGTGGAAATCACCCCAGAAGATCTCGACTCAATGAAAATAAATACATTTCTCCCTCTCCCGCTCGCCTCCCCCTCTCTCCGTAAATCAGGTCAGACAGAGATGGACGTAATGTATCACATCGTCCTTGCTCAGGAGGAAGATTCAAGCGGAGGCTTTCGGCAATGGGCGGAAATTCAGAGTCGATCTCCTCTGAGGTTTTCTCTGTCTCAAGACCCCGCCGTCCCGAGGGTGTGAAAACCTCATTGAGACGGAACCGGTAATTCAGGGCGGTCACACCGCGCCCTGCGGTAGTGCGCCTGGAGCTCACAGAGAGGCTTTCCGAGGAAGTCGGGCTTCTCCAGAGCGAGCCGAGGCGGAGCAGGTCAGCGGCTCCACACCGACAACCGGTGCGCTCATTAAGGGAATTCTCAGAAAGCTTCCAGCAACCCTCCCTTAGCATATTTTGGCTACTAAATGTACCTGACTTTCCACCAGCCTAAACTGATAGGTTCTGCCCCAACGCGGGCCAGCCCGCCGGAGACGCGGGAGACACTCACCAAGGATCGAGGCCGACTTCCCAGCCACTGGCGGTCCGGCTGTCCGGCTGGCGCTCCCGAAAGCCCAGCGCCCCGCAGCTTCGCTCGCCATGCTGGGGAGTTCTCAAAAAGCGGAGATTCCTCCGAACGCAAGGAAAGTGAGGCTGGAGGCAGCTTCACCCCCTCGGGCCGTGGCCTGGGAGCCGAGCTCCTTCCTGCGCCTGCGCTCCTGCTCTCCGAGAACAGCTGCTGGGGAAGGCGCTGGAAGGAAAGAGGGCAGCTGCAGGGGGAGGACGGGCGTCTGCCCGAGGGGCCTGGGGCAATGGACAGACTCACGATGCCCAGAGCACGCTCAGCCAGGCCCTGCGGGTCTCATCCTCCCCCAGACCACGCCGGGGCCCTGTGTTGAGGTCTTGACACGGTATTTTAAGAAAGACTGGGGCATCCGGTGGCGGGCTGAGACGGGGATGGAAAACCTGGAAACTGTTTGGGGGAATCGTTGAAGGAAACAGGAATGGTTTCTGAATTGGACTGCGTTTGAGGCAAACGTGATTGAAAGTTTCAAATATTTGGGAGGAAGTTTTTTAAAAAATGGTTCATTTTTACTTGGTGTGGAAGAGAAAGCTTGTGTTTAGTCCTGCCACGTTTGCCTTCCTTTCTGCCTTCCTGCCGCCCCACCGCAGTCAGGCCCGTGTTCAAGGCTTCCACTGCCTGTGGGCTCTGATAGGAGGCTCGAGGACCCTCCCTGACTTTTACAAAAGTTTATAAGAAATTAAACTTTCAAGCGGAGGTAGAGAGAGGAGTGGTCTTTTTAAGAATTAGGAGAATAAGATACTCTGGGAGGAAGGGGATAGACGGAGGTGACTTGCCCCGTGGTGAGCGACCTCACCGCCTTCCTTGAAGGCGCCCTGGAAGGCAGGAGGGCCTGGGGGCCTGGGGGTTGCTGAGCGGCCACGCCCGACACAGCCCCAGCGGGACCCTGAGCTTTCCAGTGGTCTTGGGCGTGAGCGAACAGACTAAAATAGGAATGTCCCTGAGTACTGGCTCCCACGGGCCCATGGGAACTTTTCCCCGCCCCGTGGTCGTCGGGTTTTGGCCGGGAACGTCATACTCACTGACTCTGAGCGCTGACACTGACCGCACTGGAGGGAGGCGCAGATGTGGACATAAACTGACTTAAGGGAAGGCGTTGGCACTGCTTCCTCGCCTGTATTTGCAGCTTGGGTAGCCGTACGGTCGCGGAGCTCAATGACAGAGCAGGCCCCACGAGTGCAAGGTTCAGAAGGGAGGAGCTCAGGGCAGGCCAGGAAGCCTTAGCTCAGCACGGACACCACCCAGCGACAGCACAGACCGGGGTGAGAAGCCATGAACTCTGGTCACAGCTGGGGACTGGAGCACTGCCCTTGGAAGGGTGCTTTGAAGGACAATCTCATGATGGTCAGCTCAAATCTGAATCATCTCCCCCGTCCCCTCCAAATCTGGGGTTCTTTGAGTCTGTCGAGCCGCGGAGTCCACGCGTCAGGGTCGGAGCAAGATGGAGGGTCCAAGCAGCTTGTAAAGACTGACCCCGGGGTCCCGGGGAAGCAGCGGCTGGACTCGAGCGTCCCAGCCCTGTCGCAGGCGCGGAGCCCATTTTCAGAGAGGACAGCTGTGTCAGCTTTGACTGTTCTTGGACGTGCTTGTATTTTGTTTCCTCCTTGATGTCCGAGGAATGTGTTTTCCTTTCCTTTGTTGTTGTTTTTAATGGTGACTGTCAGACTGTACCGAGATTCAAGAGAGAAGAAACTTCATGTGGAAACTGGAAGTAATCCTGGAGGAATCAGGGCCAAGGAAAGGAAAGACAGATGGAGAAGAGAGATGGAAACACAGTCACATTCCCAAGCCAGGCTCGAGCTTTATCACAGGACGCCTCGAAGCCCCACTGTTGGGTTCGGAGGGATGTCCTCCAGCAACACTCGCTCTGGGACAGATGAACGTGGGGTTTGCAGAAACCACTGCAGCGGCATCTGAGTGCATACACGTGTGCCCCGCTCCCACGCAGCCCTCACGCCTAGTTCTCGGGCATTTACCCAAACCACCCGTCGCTGTGCAAAACACTATCTGAGCAAGCTTTATGGGCAGAAATTAGTTAATTTTAATTATCTTTCATTTGATTGAAAACCCAAAGAATTCCGTCCATTTAAATGTCAGTTCCAATATCAAAGTGTGGAAAAGTAACTTCTCTTTCCTGTTTTTGATAAGCCTATGAAAATTATCTTCGTCACTCCTAACTGAACTACCAGCAGGTTCCGTGTGATGCTAGATCCGGTAAACACAGGGAAGGGAGCTGCGCGGGAGAAACAGGTCACTCCGCTCTGTTGCTCTGCAAGCACAGGATGTGTAAATGCAATTACAGCTACTCGTGTTATATAATTTAAGGATACTAGGAAGTAGAGGTGACAAAAATTATTTTGTAACAACTGGGGAAATACTGTTTTCTCAATTTATAAGGATTTCTGACCTCAACTGCGTATCAGGAAAATATTTTGGAAAATCTTTTGGGCCGTGGCAATATTGCTTTAATTGGACTAACTTTCCTGCTAATAACAGTGGTAAACTCCATATTAAATATTAAAAGCAATGCTTTGAAGGCATCAGCAGCAAGCAGAAGCAGACAGAAATGGGAAGGACACAGTCCTTGAAATAAGGAAAGCAAACTAGTGAATGTCCTTTAGCCACATTCATCTGACTTCTCCCCTGAGACACTTCCCAGCTCCCCAGGGCACGTGAGACTCAAGCAAAAAGTGACAGTTTTACCAAGATGAGGAGATAGAATCTGGAGGTCGATGCTGTTGGAGTGGCGGGAAACTAGAGAAAATCCCAGAAGGGAGGGAGGCACACAACGGGCGTCTCCTGAGTTTGTGCAAAAACATGTCCCATGGTCTTGGCTAGCTCCCAACTACACATGTACAGTTAGGGACCCAAATCAGCAGCTGGAAAAGCTAAGTCCCTGAGGAGGCCCTGCGCTGCCCACAACAGAGACGGTTTGGAGTTCAAGTTCCACCAAGTCAGGAGGCCTTAATAGATGCTGTGGCTTCCCCAGAACGGACCCCCCTGGGGAGATCACATTTCAGGACTAAGGGTGCTCCCTGCTCCTTTATGTGATGGTGATGAGGTGCAGCCCCAAGAGGACATTCGGGAGAGACTCAGGAAAGAACAAAGTTCATGACGCTCACGGGTCCCAGACATGGGAGGCACAAGACCATGCGGAGCCACGCCAGGAAGCACCAGCTGGTCTGGACCGAGGGAAAACCAAAATCAAGACCTTTACTAGGATTTCTGTGGGAAGGAAGGGCAAGACGGGACAGGGCAAATGGCTTAGGACCGACTAGTTTGAATAATTCCAACGGGCTCTGAGCAATAGGGAATGTCTCTTGTTCTGAAATGAAGACAGAGGAACTGCCTCCTGGGGTGCGGCGGCCAGACAGGGGAGGTCTGGCTCCCTAGTTTGCTTATCAAAGGTGTGCTTCCGGCTGAGACTTTCAGCATCTCATTCAGGGGTTGGCTGGCCCTGGAAGGGGCAGTCTCTCCTCAGACAGAAAAGTTTTAAAGATGTCAAAATATTGTAATATACCAAAAAAATTAGAAATATAAACAATACACAAGACCAAAGAGGAAAACCAAAGCAGACCTATCTTGACAAAGATTCAAACCAAGTTTTCCACAAGATCAAGTAATCTGCCACTAATTTAACTGCCTATCAGAAAAACAAATATCAGTTCTTTATAGAGGAAAATAACACACTCCAGTTTCTCCAGTATCATCCACAATGTCAAGATACAGTGAGAACCACTAGATATGCCAAGAAATATGAGACACAATCAAGAAAAGAGTCTATAGAAACACGTCAAGAGATGGTCTGGATGTTGGAATTAGCAGAAGACTTTGGGTGACTCAGTTGTTAAGCGTCTGCCTTCGGCTCAGGTCATGATCTCAGAGTCCTGGGATCGAGCCCCGCATCGGGCTCCCTGCTCAGTGGGAAGCCTGCTTCTCCCTCTGCCTGCCTCTCCCCCTGCTTGTGTTCCCTATCTTGCTGTGTCTTTCTTTCAAATAAATAAAATCTTTTAAAAATAAAATAAATAAGGCAGAATAAGACTTTAAAATAACTATTACAATGATAAAAAACAATTTATGAAAACAAATATGAAAAGATGGACAGAACATGCAAGCAAAGGAAAATTCTCATCAGAAAAATGTGAAATATATAAAAAAATGCAAATTTTGGAAGGCAAAGAACATAATATCTGAAATGAAAAATTCCATAGATAGACTTAACAGCGTAATGGATACAGAAGAAAAAGGATCAGTTAACTTCAAGATACTTCATTAGAAAGTATCCAAATTAAACAGGAAATAATGGAAAAAAAAAGACCATCCAAGATGTGTGGAATTATAAATTTGTTAAAAATACATATCAATGGGACTTTAGAATGAGGACAGAGGGAAGGGGGCAAATTAAAGAGAGATAATAAAATATAGAGCATCTCTTCTATATTTGAAGAGTTAATGGACAAGATTTTCCATAACATAAAATACACAAACGCACAGATCTGAGAAACTCAGTGAGTCTCAGTCAGAATAAACATAAACCACCCCTAGAAATATGATCATTAGATTACTGAGAAACAGATAAAGAGTAAATCTTCAGTATAGTTAGAGAAAAACTGCCCATTACATTCAGGGGAACAAACATAAAATGACAGCTGATTTCTCACCAGAAACGATGAAAACCATAAGACAATGCAATGGCAGCTTTGAAGTCCTGTAAGTACTTATGAAAGGAAGAAAGAAAGGAAGAACCATTGCAACGTAAATTCTATACCCAGTGGAAATTTCTTCAAAATGAGGGAAAAATTGAGATATTTTAGAAAAAAAAATTCTCACAGAATTTCACACCAATGGACTTGCCCTCTAAGAAATGCTAAAAGAAGTTCTTAAAGCTTAAGGGAAAGAATTCAAGAGGAAATCTGGATCTGCAAGAGGGAACGAAAAGCATCGACGTTCAATATACAGGTAAGGGTAAAAAATTATTCTTGCGTCATTTTCTCAAGTCTGTTCGAAAGAACAGTAATTGTGAAGGTGATGATGACATACTGTGGGGTTTACGACACACACAAGTGAAACAGCAGTAACACAACGTGCTACGGGATACAGGATCATGTTGTGCGTTTCTTTCATCAAATGTGAGGTCTGATGCCGTGAGCGGAGCCCGTGATGAAGTGAAGGTGCGTATTATAGTCGCTGGTGTCACCACCAGAAGCTACCCGGAAAGAAACAGCTGAAAAGCCAACAGCAGCAACAAATGAGGAGGAAAGGAGGAATGAAGAATGAATGGAAAATGGAGAGCAAAGAGCAGCTGTGTCAAGAATTACATTAAATATAAAAGATCCGAACATTCTCATAGAATCACGGCTGGGAGAAAACCAGTGCAACCATCCGCTGCCTACATCGGCCCGTTCTGAATTTAAGACAAAGATCGATTGAAAGTGAAGGGACAGGGGCACCCGGGTGGCTCGGGGGGTTAAGCGTCTGCCTTCGGCTCAGGTCATGGTCTCAGGGTCCTGGGATCGAGCCCCGCATCGGGCTCTCTGCTCCATGGGGAGCCTGCTTCCTCCTCTCTCTGCCTGTCTGTCTACTTGTGATCTCTCATCTCTCTGTCAAATAAATAAATAAATAATAAATAAATAAAATCTTTTAAAAAACAAAAAAATTTAAAACTGAAAAAAATAATAAAACAAGTAAAGGGACCAAGAAAGGGCAACCACCTCGGGTCCCCTCCCTCCTCAGGAGCTTTGTAGCGTCACTTTGCCATCACTCAATAAACTTCGCTTTGCTGCCCCCCTCTCTGACCAGGCCACCTCTTCACCTTTCAAACTGGCATGACCAAGAGCCACGGGCCCTGATGGAGGAAAAAAGTCCTATCACAGTTGAGGGTTGGCCCAGGATATCCACCTTTGTTAGGGACAGCCAACCGAGAGTGGTGGGCACAAGTCTCTCTCTCTCCCCCCTTTTGTTTGTTGAAACAATGGGCACCCATCAGCCATTAAGAGCGATGAGCTCATCTGCCATTCTCAAGTCTGGGTGATAGACTCTCAGGGCCCCTTTCTGACTGGCCCCCCAACAGGAGTTGGAAATGTCAGTTTGGTGGGGGCTCAGAACTCTCCAGCGCAGATCACTGGTTGTGAGGCACCGAGGGGAAACTGAGCAGCGACTGCTCGCTGAGGGGCCTGACCAAGACTACCCTTTGGTGGACACCTGCAGGCTCGTGGAAGGACCTGGCCCCTTACTTGTCCATCCATCCTTGGGGCTGTGCGGTCCATTCCAAGTCAGGAATGGAAATCCTGTTCCATGACCCTGAGGGAGGAGCCCTGACACCCGGACCCTGGGACAGAAATAGGGTCACAGCAGCTCATCTTGGGGCTTCCTATAAATGGAACAGGAAGCTTGAATCACTCAGTTGTTTTTAATAAACCAGAGACTCCTCCAACACTCAGGGACAGGAAGCCTTGTGGTCCAATGAGACACCATGGGTCCCCAGCCTCATTTCATAGGGTCCCTGCACCAGAGAGGACAAGCCCCTTGCTTTCGAGGATCTTAAAGTGAAAAAGGAACTGGCCTGGTCATGAAGAGACATGGATTCCAGCTGTGGTTTGGCAGTAACTAGCTGTGTGGCAAGACTCATACCATCTCTGCAGTTCAGGTTTGTCCCATATGCAGATGATTACATAACTGATTAAATAGCAACGTGTCACTAATTGATTAGTTAGTTACCCAACCAACACCTGTTGAGAGATGACTGAGCCAGGAATGGGTCTCTGGCAGGGCTACAAGGGGCGCCTGCGCACGGTGACCACCTTGTGGGAGGCCCAGAGCCTAGACTGCTTTCTGAAGAGAGTACTATTCATTCACAGTGATGCTCAAGGGGGTGACAGCGTGACAGTCTCGAACTGGGGGTTATGACAGATCCAATTCAAGAATGGGGGCAAGACCACAGGAGCTGTAACAACACACGAAAGTAACAGAAATTAGGAGACTCAGTTACTTGGCTCTCTCGTGCTTCAGGATGAATGATCCCATTGTCCTCTCTTTTGAGAACCCACGCCATTTGCATTTTAGGGGCAGTATTTTTGATCGCCATGTCTGCTAGTACGCCAAGCCTACGAATTAGTCCTCAACCACCCAGAGTTTCTCAACCCTCCATCCCGTCGTCACCACTGTTCCGTTCGACAGATGAGTTACAGGTGAATCTGTGCCACGCCAGGACTCTGTGGAAACCCTCTTACCATTTACCGCCCCTTTGGGCGTCTAGATGGGCCTGTGCCGGCGTGATACCTGGTGCATTTCATGAACTTGAAGGATACATGACATCCCGGAGTGTTACATGAGATGTAACACGGAGATGTTCTGGTCTTATCCAACAGGGAGTTCTCAAACATCAGTATTTAACTCAGGTTCAATTTAACTCAGCCAACTTTTCTATTATGTGTTGCTTGCAAAGAGGAAAAGAGAGAAGAAAAAGAGAGGATTGAACTCTAACGAAAGGATTGAAATTAAAAATTTTAAAATCCCACGGATATCTCAAAACCTCATTTTAGGCTGTTTGATATTTCATCGCTTCATCCACCCATGCTCCCGTCCACCCATCCGGGCACCCACTGCCCCGTCCACCCATCCGGGCACCCATCCATGCAGCCATCTATTCACGCTTCTATCTATCTAGCATCCATCCATCCACTCACCCACCCAACCACTCATCTGTCCATCTATCCCTCCACCTACCCATCCGTCCATCCAGTATCTAGTGATTATCCTGGTAGGATGATGCCATCAGAGAGACCCTTTCTAGTTCTAAATCCCTAAATTCTATGATTTATGGACCCAGCACTATTCTAGCTACCGTGAGATATACTGAAACACAGAGCATGGATTTCCCAGCTGACTCGGAGGTCACAGTCTAGTCTGCAGTCAGATGGTGGTTCATACATCCAGATTCTGGGCGTTGATAGTTGTAAGCTCTCTCACACACACAATTTTTAAATTATCATTGCTAGCAAAGGAAATCAAGTTCTATCACTAAGCATCGTGCCTCGCATGTTGTCGGTATTGCAAACAACAACAGCTAATACATGTGTGTGGGGCTCTCAGCTGTGGGTGACTGTGCCCGGCAGGGGACATCTGGTGGGGTCTGAGATACCTGGGGTGGGAGGGTTAGGGCTGTGAGCAGCCAGTGGGCAGAGGCCGTGGACCTCCTCAGCATCCTTCAGTGCCCAGGACAGCCCCACAACGTGGAAGTTTCCAGCCCAAAATGTCAGTGTTGCCAAAGCTAAGAAACCCGTATGTGTACACGTGTGTGCATGTGAAACACTGTCTCACAGGTGCCACTCTAACTAATCACTGGGCACCTGTGAGCTCCACCAACACAGCAGTCTCGGGGGCCACTGGTGTCAGGAGGCTGCGGCAACAGGAGGCCAGGATCTTAGAAGCTTAGAAAAACTCAGATTTATTGTCTTTTATGTCAGTGTCTGAAACGGGTCTCACTGGGCTAAAACTGAGGTGGCAGAGGGGCTGGCTCCTTCCGGAGGCTGCGGGGGAACATCTGTTCCTTGCCTTTTCCAGCTTCTAGAAGCTTCTGCATTCCCTAGCTTGTGCCCTTCTTCCATCTCCTGGGACAGCAATGCCTCACGTCTCAGAGCCTCTCCTGTGGCCACATGTCTCTGGGGCGCAGTGGGAAATAGGTCCCTGCTGTCAAGGACGGGTATGATTGGGCCCCAAGAAGAAGCAGCAATCTCCCCATCTCAGGATTCTGTAACCTCACACCCGTCCTTTCTTGTGACAGGCGGAAACACTCACGGTTCTGAGCATCAGGACACAGACATCTTCAGAATCCACTTTTCCTGCTGCCACACTGGGTGCTTCTATAGTCTGGAATCTCCTGAGCAGACACTGAGGGACAGAGAAGCAAACAGCTCAGGGAAGGTTCCGAAGCTGCTTGTGGGGCGTGGGGTCTGCGTGCAGCCCTGAGCTCCTGCCCCTTGCCAGCAAGTCAGAACCTCAGACGAACAGACGTACAGACAGACCAAGAGCAGCTCTGCCCTCACACCCTGAGTCTTCCTGAGAGGGAGCGGACAGGGGTGTGCGGGACCCACACCTGAGCTGCGCGGCAGGGTTGCGGCTTGCGAGATGGCAGACACAGCTCCGTGCCCTTGCCCCGCCTCTGACCTCTGGCAGAGCTGCCAGACCTTCTGGCTCCTTCCCGAGCGTCTTCCCAGCGGGCTCCTTGGCCGTCGCTCCTTCCACCAGCCAGTGTTTGACTGACACGAACCCAGAGCCAGGCTGGGACTCAGCCCCCGTCCCTCCGTCAAGGAGCAGAAGCATGTCAGGGAGATGGCGCCCGAACGCGGCACCACCGCGTGCCGTCGGGGCAGGGCGGGCGGCTGGATGCGCCTGTGCCCGGGACGGGCGGGCTCGAAAGTAGGAGCCTGGGCCAGTGTGGGGCGGGAGGGAGACGGAGCCGGCCAGAGGGTCGCAGGCATCCTAGCCCGAGGGAGGGAGCGTCTGGGCCACTGTCGCCCCCGCAGGAATGTCACACGCGCCACATCGGTCACCGCCAGGGATCTGGTCACTCACTACTCATCTGAAAACCGTGGAGAAGGCGGAGCAGGACGGCGGAGGGGCGGGAGAGGGTCCGCTAAAGCGACCGGGCGGCTCCGAGCATCCACGAGCTCAGCGGGCAGGCGACCGGCGAGCCGCGGGTCTAGACGGAACCGACCGCCCCCCCCACCCCCCCGCAGGCGGGTCGCGCGGAGAAGCGGCCCCGCGGCGGTCGCGGGCGGAGGGCCGGGCGGGGCGCGAGGTCGGGACTTTGGGATCCGCTCCGCGGAGGGGCGACCCCCGACGCCGAGCGGGCGGAGCCCTCGCGGGGACACTGGTCTCAGGACACGCGGGTCACAAAGGCCGGGGCGTCCTCCTGTGGCCGAGCTGCCAGGGACCGCGTCGAAGCCGGCGGCGGAGACGGAGCCGAGGGGGCGCTCAGCTCGGGGTTACCTTAACCCGTGATCCAGGCATAGTCGGCCGCGGTCTCCGCGCAGGGACCCCACGAGCGGCCAATCCGGGGACACTCGCCTTCCTGCCCTGGGAGGAGCCGTGTGGCGGGGATCCGCGGGGTTCGGAGGCTCCAGACGGGCCGCGCCGGAGACGGAGACGCTCGGTCCCAGGCCGGGGAGCTCGGAGCGCGGCGGAGACCAGGGAGCCCGGCGGGACGGACGGCTTCTACCCAGGGCGCCTTGAGGAGCGGCCGAGCTCCTGGCTCCTCCAGGCTGGGGACCGGGCGGCCGCCATCTTCGCTCCCGCCCTCCGGACTCTACGGAAAGCGCTCGGGGAACAAAAGCTGCGAGCGCGAAGCCAGCGGATGGCTTAGTCCGGCCCCTGGCAAGGATGGGGCAGTTCCGCCTCGGGCAAAGGCATTTGAGAATCAAGGCAACGGACCCCAGATGAGCAAGAACATCCAGCCAAGACCATTCACCGATCAGTGAGAACAGCAAAACTTCAGAGTTATGGGAATATACCACACAGAATTCATGGCTTTTTCCCCATGATCCTTTAGTCTTGCAAAGTTAATTTTTTTTTAATTTAATTTTTTCTTATTCTACTTTTTAAAAATTTTCCTCTTTCCTATTTTAACATTTTTAACTATTTTATCGTATCAATACCTGAAATAAAAATTTTCATTGTTATAGTCATATTTTATCCCTTCATTGTATTTAACATTATTTTTTGTATACATACAGGGTTTGTTTTTCTTAAAAATTGTGGGATACAATATCTTCTAATACATCAAAATACACCCTAAATCTAGCACATGACTTTGTTCTAGTTTCCAGCCTGATCACATTCTTTCCTCTTTTTTTTCTTTTCTTTTTTCAACCAACTACTTATCAATTCCTTTTTTAGAATCTTTTTTAATTTTCACCTTTACAGTCATATTCCATCCTTTCATCGTGCACAAACAGAAGAATGAAACTGGACCACTTCCTTACACCACACACAAAAATAGACTCAAAATGGATGAAAGACCTCAATGTGAGACAGGAGTCCATCAAAATTCTTGAGGAGAACACAGGCAGCAACTTCTTCGACCTCAGCCACAGCAACTTCTTCCTAGGAATATCGCCAAAGGCAAGGGAAGCAAGGGCAAAAATGAACTACTGGGACTTCCTCAAGATCAAAAGCTTTTGCACAACAAAGGAAACAGTCAACAAAACCAAAAAACAACTGACAGAATGGGAGAAGATATTCGCAAACAACATATCAAATAAAGGGCTAGTATTCAAAATCTATAAAGAACTTATCAAAGTCAACACCCACAGAACAAATAATGCAATCAAGAAATGGGCAGAGGACATGAACGGACATTTCTGTAAAGAAGACATCCAGATGGCCAACAGACACATGAGAAAGTGCTCCACATCACTCGGCATCAGGGAAATACAAATCAAAACCACAATGAGATACCACCTCACACCAGTCAGAATGGCTAAAATTAACAAGTCAGGAAATGACAGATGCTGGCGAGGATGCGGAAAGGGGAACCCTCCTACACTGTTGGTGGGAATGCAAGCTGGTGCAACCACTCTGGAAAACAGCATGGAGGTTCCTCAAAAAGTGAAAATAGAGTTTTCCTATGACCCAGCAATTGCACTACTGGGTATTTACCCTAAAGATACAAATGTAGTGATCCGAAGGGGCACGTGCACCTGAATGTTTATAGCAGCAATGTCCACAATAGCCCAACTATGGAAAGAACCTAGATGTCCATTGGCAGATGAATGGATAAAGAAGGTGTGGTTCATATATACAATGGAATACTATGCAGCCATCAAAAGAAATGGAATCTTGCCATTTGCGATGACGTGGGATGGAACTAGAGGGTATTATACTGAACGAAATAAGTCAATCAGAGAAAGACAATTATCATATGATCTCCCTGACATGAGGAATTTGAGATGCAGGGCAGGGGGATTGGGGGGTAGGGAAGAAAAAATGAAACAAGATGGGATCGGGAGGGAGGCAAACTAAAGAGACTCTTAATCTTACAAAACAAACTGAGGGTTGCTGGACGGTAGGGGAGTAGGGACAGGGTGGCTGGGTGATGGACATTGGGGAGGGTGTGTGCTGTGAAGTGTGTAAGCATGATGATTGACAGACCTGTACCCCTGGGGCTAATAATACATTATATGTTAATTTTTAAAAAGTATAAAGAAACTAGTGTAAGTTATTTTTCACAATACACGTATGTAACCTGACATAATGAAGACTTTATCTGTGTGATCAACATGCAAGTGACGGGTGAGATTTTACACTCTCTACATGAACTCTGCATGGGAGGTGCATCTGTACCCACAGCACACCTTGATCCAGAAGCCCCGTGGGTCTAGACCTGGGGCCAGCGGTCCAGACAGGACAGAGCCTCTGGGCCACATTTATAGCAACTGCATGACAAGTAAGGCAGGCCCAGAGGGCGATGAAGGGGTGGTGACCTGACTCCCATCCATGAGCACCCACTGGCATGTGGACTTCTGTGTAGGTGGTGGGGCCTGAGGGGACAGGATGGTGTCTTCCACCCTTCACGGTGTGCAAACCCCTAGCCTGAGGGAGGCCACCCACCCGGAGCTTCATAGGAGAAGCTCTGGTCTGCATGTGCTGGGCGGAGGCCTGGGCGTCAGGATTCAGACACCGTGCAGGAAAGCCTCCGTGTCACAGCCGCGAGGTTGCCAGGACCAGTCCTGGGGAGTTGGCTGGAGCCCCTGACCCAGCCCCCACCCCACCTGAGCCTCCTCTGCGCGCTTGCCCAACACTTCCTTGTTTCCCTCCTTGTGTTTGCTCTAGTGTCCTCGATCGAGGTGTCTATCCTACCCTGTGATACATTGTTGTTTTCGCTTCAACGATCTGTTATTCTACAACACGGGTGTTGGCAGGTAGGAGACGTGAAAATTCCAGGTCCCACGCGAAGGGCTTGCACTCTGCGGCCCCAGGGTGTGGCTGCTGGGGACGTTTTCAGTGGCGCAGGGTGTCAGAGGTGAGCGTCAGGTGCCTGCTGAGTTTGGAGCTGACGGGGGCTGGTGCCCTCCCTCCGGTGCTCAGCCCTCTGTGTTGGCAGACTGGCTCTGCTCCTACGTCAACAAGCAGGAAAGGTTAAGTACACTGGCCTAGGCGGGAGTTTCCTCCTCCTGCACGGGCCCAGCCCTTGACACCAGGAGGAGGCGTCTGCGCGGGCAGCAGTGGGCGTCTGCCACCTTCCGGGGTGGCCGCCAGGGTGCGGGCGCCGCATCCTCCTCCGCAGGCCCACTGGCCCCCATCTGCCAGGCAGCCCCTCCCAAGGAGGGGGGAGCTGGGGGAGGGTGATGGCCGGACTGTGGGTGCCACAGCACCCAGGTATCGTCGGGGGGTGTGGCCGGTCAGATGGACCCCAAAGAGTGGAAATCAGACCCACGTCCGCAGACACCACCAAAACTCACGAGCCTGGCGGGTCAGAGTCTGAGTTCTGTGCAGTGAGGACTGAGTGGAGTCAGGGACTCAGGTGTCTGCAGGACAAGGGTCTGGAAGGTTTTTAGGGGGACAGACCCCATAATAAGTAGGTTCTCTGGATGCAGAATGGGGCCGACACAGTGAGGAGCAGTGTCTTCCTCAGTGCCAGCAGCCTCGCCAGCGTTTTCTAGATGGAACGTTCTGGAACAGTCCAGCGACATCCAGAAGTCTTATTAGCAGAGTTGGGGAGGGGAGTGCTGACAGGAGTCCAAAGACAGGGCCCATGGGAGGCTCTGGAAGCGCCACTGACCAGTTTGGCACCTGCTACAGGAAGGCAGGCCTGTCACCTCAGAGCCCCAGCCCAGTCCACGCTGCTCACATTCCAAAGTTGAGGCGAAAAATGAAAGTTGGAAGTGTATGGGCAACAGACACATGAAAAGATGTTCCACATCACATATTGTCAGGGAAATACTAATCAAACCCACAGTGAGATCCCACCTCACACCAGTCAGAATGGCTAAAATGAACAAGTCAGGGAATGACAGATGCTGGCGAGGATGCGGAGAAAGGGGAACCTCCTACACTGCTGGTGGGAATGCAAGCTGGTGCAGCCACTCTGGAAAACAGCATGGAGGTTCCTCTAAAAGTTGAAAATAGAACTACCCTATGACCCAGCAATTGCACTGCTGGGTATTTACCCTAAAGATACAAACGTAGTGATCTGAAGGGGCACATGTACCCTAATGTTTATAGCAGCAATGTCCACAATAGCCAAACTATGGAAAGAGCCTAGATGTCCATCAACAGATGAATGGATAAAGAAGATGTAGTATATATATACAATGGAGTACTATGCAGCCATCAAAAGAAATGGAATCTTGCCATTTACGATGACATGGATGGAACTAGAGGGTATTATGCTAAGTCAATCAGAGAAAGACAATTATCATGTGATCTCTCTGATATGAGGAATTTAAGAAACAAGGCAGAGGGTCATAGGGGAAAAGAGGGAAAAAATAAATGAAACAAGACAAAACCAGAGAGGGAGACAAACCCTAATCTTAGTAAACAAACTGAGGGCTGCTGGAGGGAAGGGGGTGGGGGGATGGGTTAACTGGGTGATGGACATTAAGGAGGACATGTGATGTAATGAGCACTGGGTGTTCTATAAGACCGACAAATCATAGGCCTTACCTCTAAAACCAATAATATATCATATGTTAATTAATTGAATTTAAATTGTAAATATAAAAATAAAATTAGAAGTGTAATTTCCTGATGACAACGTTGATGTTTTCCACAAAGCCCCAGGCTGGCGTTGCCTCATCTAGCAAATAATACAAAGCCATTAAAACTGTGGGTGAGGGGTAGGACCCTAGCGTGGCTGTGGCCACAGCCAGTCCCGGGGAGAGTCCCCGTGCACAGGGTGGCAGAAAGCACCCACTTCCCTGTACAAGGGAGCTGCACTGGCCGCTGGGGGGGCACGCAGCCCCCATGCTGACCCCCAGTGGGGGGGTGGGAGGAGGAACGTGGTGCGACCACTCTCTCCCCTGTGGACAGTGGAGGGGACACCAGCCCCAGCGCCCGGCGGAGGGACAGTTCCATGGCTCCATCTCCAGGGACCTGCCTTCAGCCGCCGCGCAGAAGGGACACACAGCTCTGCTCTGATGCCATCTTCGCTCCTTCCGCACTAACTCCTCCCTTCTGCTCAGACAGCAGACAGAACCCTGCACAGAGACGAGTACGCGCGTGTGTAAGCATGACAACGCCCGCACATTTGTGTCTCCGGGTCCAGAGCCACGCTGCATCTGTTTCTTCTTGAGCGAGATGGCGGCTGGACCAGTGGATAAACCAGCTGTGTGTGAGTTTCCTGCTGCTACTGTGACACGTGGCCGGCGACGAGGATGAAAACAGCACAGAACCTACTGTTCTTCAGGCTGGAATTCTGGAAGGGCCCCCACCCCAGGCTCACTTCCAGTTGCCGGTGGGGCTGCGTCCTCCTGGAGGGTCGCAGGAAGAAGCTACTTCCTTGCCCTTTGCAGCCTCTGTGGCCGCCCACCTGCCTTCTGTCCCCACAGGCCTCATCTGACGCCCACCCTGCTACTGCCCTCTTCCCCTTCCAAGTGCCTTGTCGTCGGCTGAGCCCACCCCGCGCATGCCTCCAGGTCAGCTGGCTAGCACCCTCCATCCACCTTCACTTAGCTCCCCGGGCCATGGTCTCGTAATGCACTCATGCATTCATGGTCCCGGGCATTAGGATGGGGCGCTTTGGGGCCACTACTCTGCTGAGCACACCTACCAATACGCCAGGCTCAGTGGAGGCATATGATGCAGATTTCTTAATGAAAGTAAGTAAAAAAATAGGCCTTGATATCCAAACTCTACTGAATCGACGTGGTGTTTACCATTTTGGGCAGTGTGCACGTGTGTGCATGCCCTGCAGCGGCACAGGTCTAGGAGTCTGCAGCGGCACACTGTAGGTCTAGAAGTCTGCAGACACACTGCTTCCTGGGCGGTGGGCATGCGTGTGCACACTCTGCAATGGCGCACAGTAGGTATCCTCTGGTGGCTCACCGCGCCGGAGGTGGACTCAGGAGGAGGCACCAGCCGATGAGAGGCGCTGGGGCTCGTGTCTGCTCCTCTTACGCTGCCCAGTGCCCAGCCTGTTCCCCGCTTGGTCAGAAATGTGGGGCCCAAGATGATTAAACTGAAGGGTGCTTTTGGAGACGCAGCAGCACCAGGTCTGTGCCAGGGCCGGGAGACCTGCTTTCCCTTTGGATCCTGTCTGGAAGTGGCTCCTCTCCCAGAGAACACGGACCCAGACACGCCCCTCCAGGTGCCGCAGAGAGAGCTGGAATGAGCCGTGTAGTCCCCAGGGCACCGTGGGTGCAGAACAGCTGCTGTGCATTTGAGTCACGGAGCATCATTAGTAGGTAGAAAGGAATCAACGGCCGGTACTTCGTGTTGGAAGGCGGCCTGTGTCTGTGCGCCAGTCCCAGGAAATGAGTGAGCCGCACAGCGGATGGACGGGGCTCATGGAGGGTTGTCTGTGTGCCCAGGATGGCTCGGGGACCTCACGCAGACCCTATGGTTGCAGCAGGAGATGCAGAGGCCGGGGTCAGGAGGCCAGGGGGCTCCAGCAGGCACAGAGGGAAGAGGAACTGGAAACCAGTGTCAGAGCCCACCATGACTGTGTCGTCCGCCGTGGGGTCACAAGCCGTCCTGAATGGGCCCAGCAGTTGTCCCCAATCTCTCTTCATCAATCCTGTGTGGAAGAACCGGCAGTGACATTTACAGACCACATGGGGGATGGGCAGAGCCAAGTACAGACTGTATCCAGGGGTCAGCTGGGCCAGCCAGTGGGCAGCACCTGGAACCTGACACGGCCCAGGCCCGGCTCTCACCCACATGCTCTGCTGCTGGCTTGCACACACCTGTCCCGGGCCCTTTGCAGATGTGCACGGCTGGGACTGGGTTCACACCACGGAAGATTTTCTCTGTAATACCAGGACGTGAGTCTTCCCAGAAAACTGCCAGAAACATCTCCGGCCAATGCAGAGGCAAGAGCAGGAAGGGGAATCAGGACCTCCCCGCAAGGCCCTCCTCTCCTGCCGGCCCCGACCCCCCCCCAGGCAGCCAGGGTCTCTGTCCCACCCACTTGTCACCCCACAGACGCTCTCTCGAATCCACCTCCCCAACCAGGAAGATGAACAGAATTGGGGCTGCCTACGGCTTCCTGCCCGAGATGTTCCACGTCAGAGTGTTGGACCCCGCTCCCCTGGGTGACAGGGCCCTCCTGCTTTTTAACCATGCTCCAAACCCAGCCCTCCTGCACATGCGACACTGCTGCTCTCATGCCCCTCTCCCTCACCCCCTGCAGTCCGCACCCCCACCTGCGGACCCTGCACTGCCTGCCGCCCCTGCTGGCAGGTCTCCTGCACACGCAGGCCCTTTCATGGTCGCCCCCTCGCGCTTCCGAGCACCTTCAGCAGCTTTCTGACCAGAAGACCAGGCCCTCATGATAGCACCCGCGTCTGCATGGTCTGTGCTCCTGAGCTCCCACCCCCAGGGCCCCAGGCACCCGTGCTCCCCACCCTGGCTGGCCTCCCTACTTTCCCCGGGGAGGGACTTCTCCTCCTTCCTGTCATCCAGATGTGCCTGATGTGCCTAGGGGAGGGCATCTGCAAGCCACTGGTTTCTCAGCCTAGAGGTGCCCTGCCACCCTGGACACTGCTGATGGGGGTGGGTACAGGGGTGCGCAGTGTATTTCCCCCTGGGTGTCCATGTGTTCACGTCTCTATAAGAAGAACAGGAAGAAGGAAGGGCCTGACTGAGGCTGTGTGAAGGTGGCTGTGTTACTGTGAGCGTCATCTCCAACATGGAGCTGGTTCCCGGACCACCTGTGCAGTCCTGCTCCTTTCTCATCCCTGATCCCAACAGTGAGGCCAAGCACATCTGCCATTGCTGCTCACTGCACAAAAGGTCTGTCCCTCCATCAGCCTTGTGCCATCCTCAGAAATGCTGGTACTTGTTTGATGACAAATTTCAACAAAATCACATTATTCACTTTCTTGGACTTAGAAATTCAAGGTCTTATTACTTAGGGCTCATGTGTAAGAATTTGGGGATTGCATTAGCATTTGAAGGGAGCCAGAAAACAGTATTTGAGACAAACTTACTCCTAGTCACTGTCCAAGGAAGTTCTGAGAAGCCCGGGATCTCGGGTGCCCAAAGACGGGGCTGAGTCAGGAGGGTGGGGTTCCCGAACCTTCTGAGACTGTTCGTAGAAACACACGCGAGAAGCACACCCTCATTGCTCTGAGAGCTCAGCGGTGATCTCAAAGGGCCGGTGACTGTAAAGATGAAAGGCCCACCTGCTGAGGAGCCTGCAGGGCAAAGCTGGGCGTGAGCGGTAGTAGACTTGAAAGGGGGTTCCCGCAGTCCGCTCAGCGGCTTCCCCACAATCATGTGTGTCCTTGCCTTGCACGAAGCACACCCCGCTAAGGGTCAGCCGTCGGGAGCACCACACACTAGAGATCTGGCAGCGGCCAGTGGAGGATGAAAGGAGAAGAAATGGGAGGAGAGCCACCGCTGTCGCTGCACTCTTGGGCTCGCTCCATGCACAGCCCCCCAAGGTCCCAGAGTTGGGGAGAGCATCTGCCTTTCTTGTTCTGAGGTTTGGCCTGAGGCTGAGCCACGGGGCCTCGTGTATTTGTGGGGTCTGCAGCCAGGGGCCAACAAGCCCTTACAAGAGCCCCCGCTGCCCTTCCCAGAGAGCACATTTCTTTACTTCTAAAACTTACAAGGGATGCGGACTGTGGCCAAAACCAAGACGACAGATCACAATATGTGGGTCACTACAAGGCGGTGTTGGTGGCGTGTGGGGTGCACTGGGTGTGGGGTTGATATTGTTGGCGAAAGGAGTGTTTCTAAGAGCGGGTTGTTGTGATAGTCGCCTCCTGATGTCTGTTCCCTGGTGGCTGAGACACTGTCCGCAGCAAAGCCCAAGGCTTCTATCAGAAAGGCTGGGGTCACCCCGGGAGTCTGTGAATGCTGCTCCCACACAGGATGAGGGCTCCTGGGTGTCCCTGGAACATATCCTGTGGCCATTTGCCAGACTCTGACGCAACGGACCATCAGCAGTGTGACCATAGCACATCTGAATGTGTGTCTTGGTTTTTAAGATTCATATCTGAAATGTGTAAACAAGTGAGTTTTCGCTGGGAGATTACAGCCTGGAACCAGGGGTTCTGAGGATGACTAAGAAGGGTGACTACTTAGCCGCTGCAGAGTCCTTGGGCTGTCGGGCAAGGTCAGGCTTCTGGTGGCCTCTGGTGCCATCACAGCCTCAGGCTCCAAAAGACGAACCTATGACACAACTTCCACGAACGCCCAACATCTCAGAGATCTAGCTTGTAGGACAAACTAGATAGGCAGCAGGGTAGGAGCGCAGGAGGAGTGAGGTGGTGCCATACGGCTGGTCAAACACGACACCTGCTGTGTGGAGATGTGGCCAAGCTGGTTGGGAACGGCACACGCCAGCTCTGTCCCCAAACACTGTGACCAGGGCTCCGGGAGGGGCTGCTGGTGGAGGTCCTGTGACGATGACTCAGCGAGCCCTTGGAAACCACACCTGTGCTTGCGCCAAACCACCGGCCCTCCTGGGCAAGCGAGCGTGGATCAGAAACGTTTGTGGGACAGGTTTGTCCCCCCAAGCGTGCCTCCCCCCGAGCAGCAGCTCCTGCAAGCGTCACTGGGTTCTGCCCCTGCGCCGCTTCGCTGGGGGCAGAATGAGGAAACCGCTCCGCTTCCTTGTCCCTACGTGGGGATAACAAAACCTCTGTTGGGGGGTGGTTGGGATTTCTATTGTGATAAATCATTAGAAATAACCTACATGAAGCCAAGTGCCTGGTACGCACACCCCTGTAGGCGGCCACTGTCACCTACTCCCCAGCCAGACAGCTGCACAGAGGCCACAACCCCGTGTTCTGACTCAGCCGTGAAATATCCTACCGGTCCGTACCCAGGTGAGGTTAGCAGTGGTCGTGAGGTTGAGAGGAGTTGATGCGAACCTGGCTGGGTCCATACTCCTCCGCGTTGCCCGTGTTGTGAGCAAGTGCGTGGCTCTCCCACACTCCATCGGCGCAGGGCTTGGGAAGGGTGTGACATTGTCTTGTCGCAACAAATGGAAGCACAGCGGGGTGGGGGTGGGGAGCTAGGCCTGGACTGACATTTGAACTGGAAACGCATGCACATTATTTTTACAGGTTCCCAGCAGTCAAGGAAAAAACAGCAAGTTTGTTAATTGGTGATGGTTTATGGTAGACTTGCTGGTTTGTGCGTTTACGTAAACCTCCTGATTTGATTGCATCCCCTCAGGCTGTCACTTGTTTTACTTACTTGCGTGGACGTCTTCCCAGTGCTCAATGAGGGGTCAGCTACACAGCTGGTATTTTATAAATAGTTGTTGAGTTGAAGGGATAATGTACTAAATTTTCTAAGAGTGTCCTTGGGGCACCTGGGTGGCTCAGTGGGTTAAGCCTCTGCCTTTGGCTAGGGTCATGCTCTCAGGGTCGTGAGATCGAGCCCCACATCGGGCTCTCTGCTCAGTGGGGAGCCTGCTTCCCCCTCTCTCTCTGCCTGCCTCTCTGCCTACTTGTGATCTCTGTCTGTCAAACAAATGAATAAAATCTTAAAAAAAAAAAAAAAAGAGTGTCCTAGAATTTCTCATACCTTGCTCCTTCCCCTGGTGTGGGGGCACAGCCTTACCTACATTTTCAAATAAAAAAATCTGGATTTGAGGAAAGGCTGTTTTCTCATGTGTAATACAGGCATTACAAGGGATCCCATCCAACGGTGAGCCCTTTGCCCAACTCTCATGACCAGATCGCAGCCCTCGGGGATGCAAGGAACAAAATCAAGGCCCGTCTGGTGCAGTATGACGCAGAGGACAGGGCCCCAGGACATGTGCTCTGCAGTTAGCTGAGGTTAGGCCTGTCTCTGGATGTCTGCAGGGCTCACTTTCTCATCTGCACCATGAGATTCTTGAAGGACAGATAACTGACACATGAACTTGGCCTCCCACTGGCATTGTCACTCAGAATTGGCCTCATAAACTTGATTTTTTTTTTTTTACTTACTGCCTCTTGATTGTGTCCATTTCTTAAATTGGAGTGCCGCTGACCTACCATGTTCTATCAGCTTCAGATCTAAAGCAACCCTGTGCACCGCTCAGTGCTACCCGCGGTGAGTGGGTCCCCGACCTCAGCACAGCATGTCTTGCAGCACGACTCCCTGGATCCCCCGTGCTGTGATCAGCGAAGGGCAGCGTATCTGAAGAACACTGAATTCCTGCTCTGTCTTCCGCTGTACTGAGGCATAATTACACATGGCCATGTGTGAGGTCCTGGTGTCCCGAGTGACGGTTTTGCACACGTGAGCGTCCGGAAATGCTCATCACGGCAGCGCTGGCTGACCACCCCCCGCCACTCCTCTCGTGACTACCATCTCTTTCTTGCGATGAGGACGTTGAAGACCCACGCCCTCACAGCTTTGGTAACTGTAACCATCACGCTGGACGTCAGGTCCCTGGGACTTACCCATCCGATAACTGAAAGTCTGTACCTTCAACAACACCTCCCCTCTTCCCCCAGCCCCAGCCCCCGGCGACCAGCGTCCCTCTGTCTGGGTCTTTGGGTCTGATGTCTTTCGATTCCATGATGGAGTGATACCACGCGGTACTTGTCTGTCTTGTTTCATCCAGCATCACACACTCCATGTGCACCCATGTTGTCGCAAAGGGCAGGATTTCCTTCTTTCTTCACCGTGTATCCGTGTGTACTGCATCTTCCCCGTCCGCCCACCGCTCACAGACGCTTGGCCGTGTGCTCTGGTGAACACGCCGCAGGGAACGCGGGGCTGCCGGTATCGTTTCCGTGTCCTGATTCTGCTTCCTTTGGGCAGACACCAGCAGTGGGATCGCTGGATCATAGGGCGGCTTCATTTTCAGCTTTCTGAGGACCCTCCACACTGTCGTCCAGAGCGGCTGCCCCAGCTCGCCTTCCCAGCAGCAGTGCACGGGGGCTGCCCTCTGTCCGCATCCTCGCCACATCCCTCATTTCCTGTGCCGTGGGTTTTAGCCGTTCCAACAGGTGTGCGCGATCCCTGCAGCGCTGGTCAGTGATGCTGAGCGTGTCTTCATGTACCTGTCGGCCGTCTGGATGTCTTTGAAGATGTATCTGTTCGAGTGCTCTGCTAATTCTTTTTTTTTTTTTTTAAGATTTTATTTATTTATTTGTCAGAGAGCGGAAGAGCAAGAGAGCGAGCACAGGCAGGCAGAGAGGCAGACAGAGGCAGAGGGGGAAGCAGGCTCCTTGCCAAGCAAGGAACCCGATGTGGGACTCAATCCCAGGATGCTGGGATCATGACCTGAACCAAAGGCAGCTGCTTAACCAACTGAGCCACCCAGGCGTCCCGCTCTGCTCATTCTAAAAGTCAGATTGGGTTGTTTTTTGTTTTTGCTGTTGAGGAGCATGAGTTTCTAGATGTTGGCCCCTTGTCAGACGTATAGTCTGCAAACATTCTCTCCCTTTCTGCAAGGTCCCTTTTACCCTCAGTTGTTTCCTTTTCTCTACAGAACCTTTTTGTTTGATGCAATCCTACTTGTCGCTGTTTGCTTTGCTACTTTGTGCTTTGGTGTCATATCTGTGAAACCCTTGCCAAGACTCACGTCAAGGGTTTTTATGGTTACCAGTGTTAAATTTAAGTACTTAATCCATTTCAAGTTTATTTCTGCTGCCTCCTCCCAAGACCACAGGTCAGCACCAGCAGCTCATGTGTGGCAGCCCTGGGTGTGTGATGGCACTGTGTGTGTGTTCCTAATCCCTGTAACCTCTGAAAAAATTGCAGTCATCCTCAAGCTGATATTTTGTAGAATAAACGTAGTAAATACCATTGTGATAGAAAGTAGTAACTTCTGTTTACACTGACTTTTAAAACTCTTAGGTCATCATATTGAAAGTGAATTTAATGTCATTATTAAATAATATATTAAGGCATTTAAGAGTATGGCCCCATGGAATCAGGTATGTTTGGTCTTGACTTAAGATAATCCCTTGGAAATTTCATAAAAAGGAAAGAAAAGTCTGCTTCAACGTTGTCTCTCCCACAGATAGAGACAGAAGATGCTGACCGCGCAGGTGCACTGCCTGTTTTCGGAGGCCGTTGGGGAGCTCTCAGCGGGTCATGGCTGCTGCTAGGGCTCCACGATGCTGCTGTTCTCTGCGGCGGTGCACACCCTCCCCGTCCGGAGCCGGGACCCGCGGTGATGGGACACACACCAACAGTTTTAACTGGGTTTCTTTTTTCAAAAGCGGTGTGATGTGGGGCACCTGGGTGCTATAGTTGGTTGAGCGTCTGACTCTTGATTTCAGGGTCGTGATCTCAGGGTCCTGAGTTCGAGCCCAACGTTGGGTTCTGTGCTCAGTGAGGAGTCTGCTTGGGATTCTCTCTCCCTCTGTTCCTCCCCCTGCTCCCACACTTTTCCTCTCTCACTCTAAAATGGATAGATAAATCTTTTTTAAAAAAAGAAAATTTCTTTTGAAAGAAAAGCAGTGTTATGAAACTATCAGATACAGAGCACATTATCTGATTCATGATGTGTTAGCTTCGAGTTGTTTTTAATTATTTTTCACTGCATGGTCCTAACTTATGACGGTTCAACTTACAGTTTTTTTTACTTCATACTGGTGTGAAAGCAATCCATGTTCAGTAGAAAACATACTTGGAATTTTGAACTCTCTGATCTGGTCCCCAGTGAGTGGCATGACGGTGCTCCGAGATGACGCGGGTCAGCGGCTCCCAGTCGGGCCCGTGATCACGGGGTAACGGCTGGTACACGGAGAGCCGTCCCATACCCAGACGGCCGTCCTGTCACGTTCGGTGTGGGACTCAGTGATCACAGGAGCTGTGTGGCCCCTCAGTATGACATCGGCTTTGTGCGGGGCGGTCCTGCCCAGCGTGGGCTGACGGAACTGTTCAGAGCGCATGGAAGTGAGCCAGTCTAGGCCATGCTGTCTGGTGGGTCAGGGGTACTGAGTGTGTTTTAGCTTATGATACTTTCAGCTGGCAAGGGGTTGATGGGGACATCACCCCACCGTGAGCTGAGGAAGATCTGTAGTCTCAGAGCTCAAAGAGCTTTTCATCTAAACAGAAACAGTACGAATCTCAGCCTTTCATTCAGTGTTAGAAGGAACCCTGCCCACACTCACCTTGACCTGTGCACAGGTTGAGTGGAAGAAGCAAAACATCCCACAGTGAGCAGACTGGTTTCTGGACACCTCACGGTGCCCACTGAGGCGTGGTGCCTTCAGAGCTTCGACGGGAAGTAGATGGGCTGAGATGAGCTGGTCTTCAGAACTGCCGTCCCCGGGCCCCTGCTGCGCTGCCCTGTGTCCGGGGTGTGCAGCCGGCAGTGGTGGAGGGGTCCCCTCTCCGTGCCGATGCCCCCAGGGCGCCTGTCTCCATGGGCACGCACCACCACCTTCCTTGTAAGCACTGGGTCGCAGCTACATCCGAATCGGCGTTACCGTTTGCATGCTACAGATGAAGGACAGGAGGCCAGGGAGATTAAATAACTTGTCTACAAAGGAAAGGAAGAGAAAGAAGCGACATGAAGCTCATTGTTGCTAATAAGGCAATCATGTTTCAGACCAGAGCTGGAGAACTCGATCCGTGAGTCTTTGGGTTGGGATCGATCGGTGACCGGGGTTGTTCTACCTTGCAGGCTTGCTGTCCTGTTCTGTGACGGCTGCTGTAAAGGAACAGCACAGACGGGGTGGCTCCTAAAGCTGAGACCTTTCTTCCTGACCTCTCTGGAGGCTGGATGTCTGACATCACTGCCGCAGCAGACTCGGTGTCTGGTGAGAGCCCACTTCCTGGTCCACACACGGCGTCTTGTCGTGTGTCCTCACGTGGGGAAGCGGCGAGGGGGCTCCCTTGCGGGCTCCTCCATAACGGCCCTGATCCCATCCCATGGGCCCCATTTCCTGGCCTCATCACACTCCCCAAAGTCTCCATCTCCTGACGCCATCACTTTGGGGGTTAGGTTCCGACACGAGAGTTCGGGGAGTTGGTGGCAGTCACAAACATCCAGATCGTAGCAGCTGGTAAACCTTTGGAGAGAGTGATTCAATTTCAGTGACAGACTGAATATAGCTCTTAACTATCTCATTCTTTTTTAAGTATGAAAGACTTTTTTATTCATGTTCTCTCTCATTTTCACAGAGTCTAGAGGTAAGTTGTCCACAATGACAAGGACCTAGTTAACTATCTCATTCTAAATCCAGACCTTTTCACTTAAAAAAGGGAGGAATCTTGTCCATTCTTCTACCTCATGTCACCTCTGTTCAAAACTGTCAGGTTTTCCCTCTTCGTTGCTTTTAATTCATTGTTCTTGTCTGTAGTGTTCTGCCACTTGTCTATAATTTTTTAATTAATCTCTCGGTACTTCTACTATTCTTTAATCTGTGCGTTGCTGTCTTCGACGACTCTGGGAAAATCTTAGTTGAGATACCTTCACATGTTGCCTCCTTCCCTTGCTCCTTCCTGGAACTCTTGAATCAGACCAGGGTTTGCTCTTCCCCATCCTACTGGGTTTTTCAGTGTGTCTGTTTCATACCTCCTAACCACTGTGTGTTTCCAGCTGCCCCCCACCCCATGACACACCTGCTGCAAGCCCAGGCAGCGAGCCCTCTGGACGGGATCACCAGGATCCCTGTTAGCTCAAGGGGAGGCCCGGGGGAAGTGGGGGGAGAGATGCTGGGCGCCTGCACCCCTTGGCCTCCCTCCCAGCACCACGTTCCTGTGCAGCAACAGCTCCGGCCCAGCACCTCCCTCTGGGGGGCTGTGATGCTCCCAGTTTCCAGTCAACGGGCCCTTCGCCGTCCTTTGCTGGTTCTTTGAACCGGCCGCGGTCCTGCTCGTGGTCTCTGTTAAAATCTCCATCCATCCATCCCTCTGACTGTGCTATTTCCTACCCAAACAGGAAACTTAACGAATCTCTTTCTACGTCCCATGCTTTTCTGGGCGGTATCCTGGATAAGTCTCCTCATCTACGTTGCAGTTCCTTTTCATCATGTCTGTTGTGTAAAATCTGCTTATTCCATTTCCATTTTCAACGATTACTTTTTTCTTTCAAATCAGAAACTTAGCTGGAACTTTGCCGTCTCCCCGAGCGTACTTTTCTTCCTCCCTTTTGCTACGTGTATTTCAAGTCTGTGTTGCCTCCTTACACATGAGAAACCATACTCTGTTGTACTCTGTGTCTGCTAGTTCCAGGGTCGGAGCTCTCCGTGGCTCGGCTTCTGCTCTGTTGTTTCTGCTGGGTCTTGCTCTAACACCCGTTTTCTTTGGGATTTAATATTTTACAGTGCGCTGCCCATTTTCCTGGGAAAATTATCTGTAGGGATTCTTTGAAGCCTGGCATGAAAATCGGTTCCTTCGGGGAGGAGGGCTTCGCCAGGTCCTCTGCAATCATCATGAGGCCCAGGCTCGGCCACAGCTCCTCGGGGTTCCCTCACCCATCTGCTTAGTGCCGAGCGTGTACCCTTTGGGCCCAGCTCTGTGGGGTCAGTGCCCTGTTTCTTCCCCTGGGGTGGGCCCTGGGCTGTATTTCAACCCTCTGCCACCAGGCTAGAACACCGAAGCTGGAGTGGTCCGGAAGGCAATGTCAAGCGTATCTGGGTGTTGCCCCCCCCCCGCCCCGATACATCTTCCAAGCACTCTTCAGATCAACTCAAAGGGTGTCTAAACACAGTCTAGGCACCTTCAGTGTTTGTGATGCAAAACGGATATGGGTCACCAATTTCCTGGGGGCAAGAAATGGACCTTCTTCATTTAAAAACGTGTTCGTGTGTGTGAGTCACGGGTCAGCCTGGAAATGCCGGTATCTCTCAACGATAAGTGAGCCTGAATTAGGACCCGAGTTAGCAGCCAGGGGCTGCTTTTTTTCAGCTTCTATAGCTTTTCATTTCATTTTTTAAAAAGATTTTATTTACTTATTTGACAGAGACGACAAATAGGCAGAGAGGCAGGCAGAGAGAGGGGGAAGCAGGCTCCCTGCTGAGCAGAGAGCCCGATGTGGGGCTCGATCCCAGGACCCCAAGACCATGACCTGAGCCAAAGGTAGAGGCTTAACCCACTGAGCCACCCAGGTGCCCCTCATTTCATTTTTAAAATAAAATGGGTTAGACCACAGTTGCTCACAGTAGCCAGTGTAGAGTGGGCCCATGAAGAGAAAAGGGGAAAGACAGAGAGGTGGGCCAGGCTGAAGACTGGAAAACGCCCCATGGGTGAGGCCATATTCGCCGGGAGACAGAGCACGGCCTGGAGTGCCCAGTCCTGACACGCTGGCCTCCTGCCTCTGGCCCTCCTGCTGGAAGTTTTTCACATCTGCTACGGCTCCAGCTCTCCAACCTTCACGTGCTCATCCTAGTTTTTCTCCTTTCTGAGTATTTCAACTCATGTTTTCGGAATACTGACACGGCACCCTGCCGCAGAGATTCTGCAAACGAGCATAACTCCATAAAATAAGACTAGAACCTTATGCAAATTAATCCCGATGGAAAGTGAGCTCTGAAGACGGGTGTGGATGGAAGCAGAGTGTAAGGAGAGAGGAAGCAGCCGGGAGCTACTCACTAGCATCCTCTCACGGTGGCCGGAGAGCTCAGAACGCCCACCTGTCAGTTCCCACACGTGTCGCGGCAGGCGTGTAGTTTCGCGTGAGTAGATGGTTTGGAGAACGTCTGTGCCTGTGTTAGCCCTTGTGGCTCTGATGGGGGCGGATGACGGAAAAGGGTTATTGCCTGCCCCGCATGGGTTTGGTTACAAATTCAAATTTTCTAGCTCCACTGTGTATCCTGATTGGAGCTCACGTTTCTAAATACCTGAATTGTGGACTGAGCCTGTCCTCAGGGAGTGGCCCCTTGAAAGGCCGGCATGGGGCCAGTTAGCACCGTTTGCAAATAACTGTTTCTCGCCCTTCCTCCTGCATCCTGTCCCGTGGGGCTGCGTCTGGCGGAGGAGCCGAAGGAGGAACACGCGACTGTCAAACTTGCAGTCGCAGCACAGCAGTCGGCAGGCGGCCCGGGTGGCTCTCTGGACTGGCGACGGGCCTGCACCGCGCAAGACAGAGCGCACGGTGCTGCGACGGGCACCCTGTTTGTGGCCACCACATCACTCAGATGACGCAGGCCAGTACGTCCTGAGAGGCCGGGGAGCTTCTGTGTGGAACAAGCAGTGGGGAAGGCCCTTGGCTGGTTGCTACTCCGAGAGCCGGTGGCAGGACTAGGATACGCTTTCGTCACGCAGAACTTCAGTCAGTAACTGAGCTTGTGACGACATTTTATCATCAAACTGGGTACTCTTGCTGGTTTTACTTGGAGGGGTGGTCGACCGTCTGGCCCTGAGCACCAAGAACTCAGGTGTTGCGACAGGAACGTGTCGGTGCTCATCTTGGTCTTTCTGGGTGTCACACAGAATGTCCATATTTTTTTTAAACATTTCGTTTATTTGAGAGAGAGACAGAGAACAGCTGGTGGGGGGCAGAGGCAGAGGGAGAAGCAGGTTCCCCACTGAACAGGAAGCCCGATGCGGGGCTTGATCCTGGGACCTGAGATCATGACCTGAGCTAAAGGCAGACACATCACCGACTGAGCCCCCTAGGCGTCCCAGAATGTCCAACTTAAGAAATTCTGCCTGCACCTGATTTAGAATCACTTGGAAATTAGTCATGCAAGCCAAAGTGCACAGATTACAAACCTTTGGTTATCACCTTTTATTTTCTTTTAGAAAAGAGGTATAAGATTTCGTCAAAACTGAAGGTCCTTTAGGAAACTGTAAAACGGAGACAGTTTCAACGGTGAGTTCCTGTAACAGAATGAGGCACGTACCATCCCTTAGTTAAAGCACGGAAACATCCCTCTTGATGGCGGCCAGCAGGAACAAGGGTGTTTCTTCTCCAGCACAGGCAGCACGGCCCTGCCTGCCCCTCGTTCCCAGAAGACACCCCACCCGTGCACACGGCCCGTGCTTGAGTCAACACCAGTGTCGTGGGGTCGTTCGCAGCACGTGACCTGCAGTGCCGTCGCTCATCCATCTCCACGGAATACCAAATAAAGTAGTCGTCCCAACGAGGTCAGGAGCAAAGTTACTCCTCAAATGCAGCGCAGCGAGCAAAGTGGCTTTGGAGTCCATTTCCAGCTGTGCCACTCAGCAGCTGGTGCCAGGAAACAGACCGGTTGACCTCTCCAAAATTAACATTCTTATCTGCAAAACGAGACGATCACGTCCACCTCACGGTGCTCTGGTAAGAAGTAACAGTCACCCGGCAAATCGTAGAGGCACCCTGTGTGGCTATTGTTACGTAAGGCCAAATAGGAATTTGCTCAAATAAAAACTCAGACTATTATCCTACGCAAGCACCAACAGCACACAGGTAACACTGACATGGTTTTCCTGCGTAGCTACCGTGCACCAAGCACTCCAACAAGATGCCTCACGCGTACCAGCCGAGCCTCACAGCAGCCCTCTCCGCAGGCATGATTCCTGCCCCCAGTTTGTAAGCAAAGAACCTGAAGCTTAGCGGAGTTGAGCGCCTCAGGCAAGATCATGTGGGGTGGGGACAGGCCTCAGAAACACAGTCCCCGGTCTTAGCCCACCATGCAGCTCTGAAGAGCGTGTTACACGGCCCCTGTGGAGGGGGTTCGAATGCTGTCACCGCCCTGCGTGGGATGAGGGCGCGGCCCCAAAGGATTCACACCCCGGCCAAGCTAAGACGACATCCGTCCTGCCGCTGCACTTCAGATCCAGCAGGACTCACAGACCTGAGCGGCAGACCCCGTGCGGACGTCGCCGTTACAGTAACACACCCCACTTGCTAGCTACCGATGAATGTGTCCCCCGGAATCCAAGTGTTGAAGACCCAATCTCCAAAATGATGGTATGAGGAGGTAGAACCCATGTGACGGGACCGTGTCCTCATCCCCAGGGAGCTCCCATGCCCCTCCCACGGCAAGGAAGGCCCATGGCAAGAAGGGGACTCCTAGGAACCACGAAGAAGGTCCTCGCCAGAATGCAAGCGTGCCAGCGCCTGATCCTGACCTCTAGCCTCCGGAATGCTGGAAGTGAACATCTGTCCTTTAGAAGCCTCCCTGCGTGTGGTCATTTGTGACAGGGTCCCAGTGGACTGGGGCACCAAGTAACGTCATTAGAGTAAAATTCCCCTCGAGGTGTCAGTGTCACGTTAGAGGTAAACCATGACAGGTAAACCTTTCACCTCTTCATCCTTCAGCGACTTCTCTCATAACCAGTCCCACCAACGACTGAAAGACACACACATACAGCCCTCCTGTGCGGACTCAGCTCACGTCCCCTGGGCCAGCAGTGGAGGCACCACTGGTTCATGCCAGGAGACCGTGGGTTGGGACCCTGAGGTCTGAAAGGCTGTGGGATGCACGGCCGCGGGTCAGGCTGTGGTGGAGAAACCAGGGCCCAAGCATGGGAGCCATGCTGATGGGCAGAGCTTGCTTGTGGCGCGTACATACCTGTGACGAAAGGAAGCACCCTCCTGCCCGCTCTGGGGGCCGCGCAGCTCGTCGGCACGTCAACGTGGAGCGAGCTGGTCCGCAGCTGGCTGGATGGCTGCAGGCTACTCGGGATCCGGGCCTGCAGCCTCAGAACACAAAACCTTCGTGTCCCTTGTCGCTCTGGCTGAGGCACCCACCCTGGCTGTTCACACGTGAGGTCCCGTGCTCCCTCGCCTGCGGTATGGCTCAGTGGGACAACAGAAGCAGCACAAGGCCAGATTCCCCATGTCACGGCCCCCACTGCAGCCTTCCCTCTGCCCATTCCAACCATTTTGGAAAGCTCGGGGCACTGCTGGTACTGCAAGGAATGGCGGGAGGCCGAGACACACTCCCTGCTCTCCAAGGGGCTGTCTCTTTAGGAAATTAGGTGGATCCAGGGGACATCTAGGCAACAGCCCAAAGCAGCACAGGTCCATGCCAGACGCATGGGCCAGAATAGCTTCTGGGGACCCAGGGACATGACCACAGACGCTCTGGAGGGGTCCTAACGCTTTGGTGCCAGACAGCCACCAATGGCCAAGTGACTAAGCCCCACACAAAGTCTCCTTTCAGGCAAGAAGCCTGGTCACACTTCCCTGGCCCAGATGCTGCTATGAGATGTCCTGCCCGTGTCAGAATTACAGCAACAGGAAAATGCAAGAGAGGAGACCCGTCCACAAAACAGAGCTTGGAGAACAAGGCTGGCTGAAGTCACCAGGAAGCCCCACAGGGCACCCTCGAGGGTTGTCCCCCACAGCCAAGGTTTACGGCCGCCCCAAGGCTCGCCCTCTGAGGAGCCCCGGTAACCAGACATCTCCAGACCCGGTCGGAATCAGCTCAGGAATTGGTGAGCTGCCCTCACTGAGGGTGGCAGTGAGGAGAGGCCCCCAGAGACCAGCAGCCTCTCCACGGACGAGTGGCTTGCTCTTAGTGGCCTGGGACACACGCCTGTGCCCCAGGAAGCCATGCTCAGCCAGGCAAAGTGCAGGTGGGAAGGGTAGGACTTAGATTCTCAACACACAGGTGGTGTGGGATGCGAGGGACTTCTGCACAGCAGTGCGGCTCTAGGCCCGCGATGCTCGGGCACACAGACCCGCCGGGCAGCTGGACAGCTGCTGGCGCGTGGCCTGGTGGTCCCATGGCCCCTCTCCCATGTCACACCCACAGACGCTTTAGAGCAGAGGCTGGTTGATGGGTCTCTTCCGTTTGTGGGGTAGTCCCCGTCCCTTGTGAGCAGCAAATAACTCAGATTCTGCATGACCCCACTCTCTGAGGGATGATTTCATTACCACATGTGGCAGCAGAGACTCTCTGATAAGAAACCTGGCATTTACTATCCTTTACGGCAATGCTCAGGTCATTACCTTGTGCTGACCCAAAGAAGTTTTCATATAAAAATTAACGATCATCATATTAACTCCTCTTATGCCTTGTGCTTTTGCACACATCTTCGTCAGTTACCACAAACGATCCTTCAGAGGTGGCATCGTTTTGCCACTTGACGAAGAGGGGCCAGGGCTAAGAACTGTCGGGTTTCCTGCCAGAGTGCACGTAGCTCTCAGGGGGCAGACCCAGGATGTGGACAGGGGCCACGGACTCTCCACCATCACGAGTGCCCTTTGTTTTAGGTAAATAGGATTCCAAACTCAGGAGGGAACGGTAAAAGCAAAGACCTGTCAGTTCTTCACTGATGGGATTTATAAAGTTCTCTCGTTTCTTCTCTGACACGAATGTTAATGTACCTGCTCTTTGTCCAGAGTCTGTTTTTTCTTTCAGCGAATGGTTCCTTTCCTCCATAGGAACAAGCAGACTTCAGCCGTTCTGTGCACAATCAACAACATCGCATACACTGACATTTGGTAACACTATCCCCATCATAAAGAATTCTGTGCCCTCCACGGAGTGTCTGCATATAAGGACTGTGTTTACCGGGCACTGGGATCCCGTCCCCTTCGCCCCTCATAGCCATGTGACTGGGGAGAAGCCAGCCCGCGATCTCACGTTAGCACCACACCATGAAGCGTTGGGAGTATCATCGAGACTAAGGAGAAAAGCACTTGGCAAATGTTAGCAACCTGCCCAAATGCAAGAATTGCTTTGTTATCGCCTCGAGTGAAGAGCTAAAGAAAGGACAGTCGTCTGCCCGAAGCAAAGGATGGACTTACTGAAATACCTGGTTTGTAAAGAGGAGGGGGCAGCCACTGTGAGAGAGGGCAATGGAGAGGCTGAGGACACGCCCGGGGAGAGGCAGAGTCCAAGCAAAGCTTCCCAGAGCTGTCCTGTGGTTTGGCAGGTGCCTGCAGCTGGAGGCCCCCGATGACCCCGGGGCTCCCTGTCTCAGAGCCACCACACGAAAGGGGGCTCGTGTAGCTTGCTGACGGCACAAAGGTCCTTACAGCTCGTGACAGACTCGTGAGTCACAACTGCTTTCGACAGTTAACATTAGCAAGCCGTTTAAAAATTGACAGGACCTGCTCAAAGGACCCGAGAAGGCAGAGAAGCAGAATGGCCACGGGTCCAGAACGGCGACGCCGGGCCAGGCCATCTAGGTTCAGACCCAAGTCGTCCCGGACGGGCCGTGTGACCGCGGGCGGTGAGAGCCTTGCCGTGCCTTGGTCTCCCCACGCTCCGCTGGGGCTTGCAGGAGCTGAGCGAGCTAACACCCGTCCGGGGCTTAGACGGGGCTCGGCACAGGGTCGCACCTACGCAGACTTGCCCGATGCGCGGAGCTGCGTCACCTGGGGGCATCCGCGCCGAGCGCCCGGTGCTCCGTCCCCACCACCCCGCCCCTCGGTGGGACACCACCGGCCACTGGACGCTCCGACGCAGCGCGCAGCCCTCCGCCTCGGACGAGGCCGCGTCCCTGTGCTGCTGGGACTTCCGAGTCTCCGAACCGTGCCCCGGGTCTGACCTCACGGCGGCCCGCGGCGCCGTCTCACACTCACACTACTGTGTCAGCCAGGGCGCAGGGGCCCTTCGGGGCTCCGCAGGGAGGAGCATCTGCCCCCGGGGACGACCGCGCGAGTGTCCGACCCAGGACACGCTGAGTCCGTCCGCAGGCACCGGGGGCGCCGGGGGCAACTCCCAGCCGACGGCGAGCGCCGGTCTGCAGCGGAGACGGGAGCGTCCGCGCCGTCGGAGAGATCCGAGCGGGGCCCCGAGCCCGGCGGCTCCGGAGGGACTCCCGGGAGCGGGGCGGGGGTGGAAGCGCGCGGGCAGGGGGCGGGGTCCGAGGCGGCAGGGACGCGGCGGGAGAGGGGAGTGATGACCGGCCACGGTCCTACCGCGCAGGGACGGGCGGGCGCGGGAGCCCGGCCGGCAGGACTCGGACGCCTTCGGGGCTCGCGGCGGGCGCTACGTCTCTACGGGTCTGGGGACGCGGGCCCGGACCGGCCTCGCCGGCTGGGAGCGGGAGGGGCGGAGCTTGGGCCCCCCCGTCCCGCCGCGTTACCCGCACGTTCGGCCTCGTCGCGTTCCCGAGTCCGGCGTCGGCGGGAACTGGTGCCCCCGCCCCGGGCCCCTGAGACACTCCCCGAGGCCCCCGAGGACCCCAGGACCCCGAGCCCCCCCGCGCCCCCGAGCCGGGTCCGCCCGCCGGGACCTGCCCCTCTCTCCCCCACGCCTGCCCCGCGGATCCCAGCAACTTCCCCCGCGGGGACCTGCCGCCGGGAGGGGGCGCCGTGCTACTCGGAAGCGGAGCCTGGGGACGCAGCGGGGGCATCCGGAAGTGACGCCCGTCGGCGGAAGTCCCGCCCGCCCCGCCGGAAGTCCCGCCGGAAGTTCCGGGCCCCTGTCCGCGCTCCCTCGTGGTAGGTTGCAGGCATGGCGCACTACAACTTCAAGAAGATCACGGTGGTGCCGTCTGCCAAGGTAGGCGACCGCGAGGGCCTGTCCGCTCTCGCCTCTCCCCTTCCGGGTCGCCAGGAAAGCCCGAGCCTGTACTTCGGGCGGGGACAGAGGTCGCCTCCTCCGGCGGGTCAGCCCACGTCCTCGGCCGGTTAGAGCCTTCCGGGGTTAGCGGTTGTCCCGGACACCGGGGGCTTGCTTCGGCGTTGGGGTCCCTTCCCCAGAGGGTAGGGTCCCCCCTTCTTTGGGGTCCCTTCCCCAGAGATCGGGGTCCTCCCCTCCAGAATTAGAGACCTTCCGCAGCCCTTGGGATCCTACCCAGAGAGGGAGGAGGACAGTCGGGAAAACTTCGCGAAGTAGCTGACTTCTGGACGAGCCCCTGGATTGGGGCGGGAAGGGTACAGGTCTCCAGGCTTGAGGTCTGGGTCCTCCCCGTCGCCGACAGGTGTTGTGGGCACCCGTTTGCTTGTCTCTGCTCGGGGCAGTTCAACCAAGAGTTGTTTATGTCTGGGTGACTTCTCGTATCTTGGGAAATTACAGACAGTAGATTTTGGTTTTACTTGTTGTTTTATGAAAGTCAAAGATTTGCGAGTTGAAATTGCAGGACTTTTTTCTTTTGAATGTTTTTTCTGATTTATGCCTGAGTTACTAAAGTTGGAGAGGGCCCTGGGTGTTTGGCTATCAGGGTAACATCAAGAACGTGTGGGAACGAATTTATTTTGGCGGCCATCTGCTAAGGGCTTTTTAAAGGCCAGAAACTATGAACGTGATCGAAGTTGAGTATAAAAGATTAAAGATCCGTTAGAAAAAGTGTATTTAGAAACATGTGGTACCATTGTTTTTAGTCTTTTGAGAGGATTTCAGATAAGCAGATAAAAGGTGGGTGTTTCTGTGTACTGTGTCTTACTTCGTGTAATTGCAGGACTTTATTGACCTGACGTTATCGAAGACTCAACGGAAGACTCCAACGGTTATCCATAAACATTACCAGATTCATCGTATTAGACATTTTTACATGCGGAAGGTCAAATTTACTCAGCAGAATTACCATGACAGACTCTCCCAGATTCTAACAGATTTCCCCAAATTGGATGTAAGTGACTTGGGGACGCAGATGGTGATGTAACGGGAGCCAGCCCGTAACTGGTGTCGACAGCCGCTTCGTGTATGTCTCTGACAAATAGGGGAGGAAACAAATGATTCGTTTGTCAGACTTTGTGAGTTAGTGGCACAGCTGGGAACAGACCACAGGAGTTTGACTCCTTAGTATTCTTCTTTCCCCGTCACACCCACGTAAGAGGCCCAAAGCTGTGTCCTCAGGCTTCCTCTGTCACCCCGAGGCTGGCAGGTGGCAGCCCAAGCTCTCAGTGCTGTCGCTGGGAATCTGGCCGCTCCCTGGCTTGGGTGGGCTTCCTGTCCTTCCTCCTTCCAAGGCTCCCTTTCCTGTGGCCTCAGGTCACATCAGTCGCCCGAGGTCCACCACTGTTTGTGATCCTGTCGCTTTGTTGGCCAGGGATGGCCAGGTCAGCACTGGCCTCTTTGCGACTGCTGAGAGAAAGTTGTGTGGGGAGCAGGGATTTGTGCCTTGAGCGAAAACAGTTGAAACCTTCGCTCCACAGCATAGTCGAGTTTGCTTATTGGTGAAGCTCGGAAAGCAGGAGCCGACGCTGCTTACGAAGTCACTGTGTAGGGTCACACAGCTGCAAGGTGATTTGAGGTGGTAAAGGACATGGGGTGGGGTCAGCAGTACAGGGTGAGAGCCTAAGTTTGCCACTGTCCCAAAAGAGTCTGTGAAGCTCACTTAAGGCCGAGGGGAAGTTGGTTTATGTGACAGGAGTTTCTTCTGTATTTGAGGTGGTGATGGTTCGTTTGAACAATTACAGATGTGCCTAAAGTAAGAGTAGAGGTTTCTGCCAGCAGAAGGCGCGCACTCCCGTGCGTCTCCCAAGCGTGCTGAGGTGCTCCATACGGGCCACTGAACGTGTGAATAGTTTCTGGGGCGAGGGTGGGTACCCTAGAACTTCCCTGGTGGGAGACAGAAGAGTGAGGTTTTTGAAAACTGGTGTGATACTCAGAAACACTTGATCTGAGCAAACAAAATGCTGTGAACTAATTAGTACCCGATTTCTGTAGTTCTTTGTAAGAACTTTTATCTTTTTTCTTCTTGGTATTTTTTTATACAATAGAAGTTTAAATTTGTGAACATTCTATTACCTTTTTGTTCCCCGAGGGGTTGGGGAGGAAAAGAGGGAGAGAGAGAATCTGAAGCAGGCTCCACACTCAGTGTGGACGTGACACTCGGTCTCACCACCCTGAGGTCATGAGCTGCGCTGAAGTCAAGAGTCAGATGCTTAACTGAGCCACCCAGCTGCCCCCCGTGCTTTTTGAACTAGAGTGAGCTATCTGAGAAGAATTTTGGAGTAGGAGGTGAGAGCAGCTGCGTCTCTGGGGATCTGCTCAGGCCCCGGCAGCACAGCAGGCATCGAGGCCCTGTGCTTGTCTGGTGAGGGGAAAGGTGGTAAACGTGGTGGCGATCCACGGCGTGGCAGATGAGCGAGGAGAGCCCGGAGATTGTAGCAAGGCCTGAGGGCAGCGAGGTGGTGAGCCGTGCAGCCGCTCACGAACAACACTGAGGCCATAGGAGCAGCAAGTGCAGAGGCCCGGAGGGACACAGCATGAGGTCTTCCAGGAGTAGGAAGACCAGGTGCTGGGGCCGGGTGTGGAGAGGGGGAGGGTGCAGATGGGTCAGAGCAGATGTGTCCACCAGCCAGCTGGTGCTTGTGTTCTGTCTTAAGCTTTCCAGGCTGACCCTGGGACGGGCCGAGCTTCGACTTACCTTGTAGAGGATGAGTGGCCCTGTGGGGTAGGAGACCGCGGGGAAGGTTGGTGCACCGCGTTAAGCGGCTGGCGGAGCTGAAGAGTTGGGTGCTTGGGAGGAAGAACTAGCGGGTTTGCTCACAGCGCAGGTGACAGTGCTGGCGCCGTCCATGCACGCGGGAACGTGGAGGGTTTGAGGAGGAGGAGGATGGTTTGTATGCATTGATCGAAGTGTGGGTGAGACATCACACAGGAGGGCATGTGGTCTGGAGCTTTATGTGAGGTCTAGCCTGGAGATGTCCCTGCACTTAGATCCACATGAGGTCACCCAGGATGTGAGTGAGGAGAGAAAAGTGCTCCCAGGAACTCTGATGTTGGGTGTTGGGTAGGAGCACGAGGCCACAGGGATGGAGGCCCTTTGGATAGAAAGCATCAAGAAGTGTGAGTGGCCAGCTGTGTGCTGTGCAGAGCTCTGCAGGGATGAAGGGAGTTTGGGGCGGGTCTGGTCTGATGAGCTGTCTGGGTGGGCTGGTGGAGACAGTTCTGACCAGACTGGGTTTCAGGGAGGGAAAGAGCCTCTCTTCGTGGTGTTTGCCAAGAGGGGAACAAAGGAGTAAGAAGGCTTGTGGGCTCGAGGGGACTTGCAGACTTTCAGATTGGGGGGGCGATGACAGCATGTTTGCAGGCCTGGGTTCAGGTCTTGAGGAGTAGGGGAGGAGTCTGGTGCACAAATGGAGAATTGGCTGGGTTTGTGGATAAGGGTGAAGGGGGCACAGTCTTGGGCCCAGGCCAAGTGGGCAGGCAGAGGCAGCAGTGACCCCTGAGCTCGCTTAGATGTTTTCTCAGAGAGCTAAAGAGTCATCAGGAGAGGGGGCAGGGAGAAGATCCTGGGGGGTTGTGGAGAGAGGAAAGGTGGGATGGACTTCTGCAAGTAGTCCTGACATTGGGGTGAGAAACCTGTGCCAAAAAACCGCTCGCTGTGTTTCTGTTCTAGGACATCCATCCATTTTATGCTGATTTGATGAACATTCTCTATGACAAGGATCATTACAAGTTGGCTCTGGGACAAATAAATATTGCCAAAAATTTAGTGGACAAGTAAGGTATTTTCTTAATACAGTATCTTTCAAATTATTGCCCAAAGTGAAAAGCATCTCACATATTTGTTTTTATTTAAGTGTGGCTAAAGATTACGTGCGGCTCATGAAGTACGGAGACTCTCTGTACCGCTGCAAGCAGCTGAAACGCGCGGCCCTGGGGCGCATGTGCACCGTCGTCCGGAGGCAGAAGCAGAGTCTGGAGTATCTGGAGCAAGGTGCCCGTGCTGCGGGAGTGGGAGCGCCGGGGCGTGTGCGCTTCACGGCCCGGTTCTCGTCAAGAACTCCTTTTCGGAATATTTGGTTTTGTTTTCTTTTAGACCTAACAGGGTCGAATGACTTTTCCCCGTCTAGCCTATCAGAAATTCTGGCAGGCTAGTTATTATTGAAAGAGTAGCTAGGAGTTAAAATGCTTACAAATTACTACTGTTAAGAGAATTTGTTTTTCATATTTCGTGTGTAAGGCACATACGCTGTAAATCTCAGGGAGATACCAAGAAAATATGTAAAAAATAAAATGACCCATAGTTTTGACCTATTGATACTATAAATTTTTACCAAAAATTGCATCATGGGATGCCTGGGTGGTTCAGGTAGTTACGCATCCAGCTTTTGATTTCAGCTCATGTCGTGATCTCAGGGTCACAGGATTAAGTCCCTGTTTGGGCTCCGTGCTCAGTGGGGGGTCTGCTTGGGATTCTCTTCCCTGCCCGCCCCCAGCTCGGCGTGTGCAAGTGTGCGCCCTCAGATAAATAAGTCGTCCGGAAAAGCTTTGCGGTATGTGTCAGCGTGAAGTGGCTGCCTGGGTTTGTTACGTAGTAGTTAGAAGACGGTACTGGATTAGCGGAGTATGTGTGATGACACAGTTAGGTGCCTTTTTATGTACATTTTTATGCTACAGATGCTTTTAAGTCATTGTTTCCCTTCCCGGGTATCTGCAAATAATTTGTAACGAGTTGTGCTACTTGACTGCCGTGACAGTGCTTCCAGGGGTCTGTTGTGTCTGACCCCGAGGGAGCGGAGTGGCCTCACTGTGCCTTGTTGTGTGGAAACAGCCCAGGGCCTAGGCAGGAAGTGGTGCACGCACACTTGCTTCAGAATCGCTGATTCTGAAGCAAGATACCATTTCACTCAGAGCGGTCTGGGCAAGTCGACCTGTTTCTGGCTCCATTTTGGACCTGTCCAGTAGGATTCTGGATGCAGCCCGATTTGGGGAGCTCTTCAGTGTACTGTGGTGTGTCTGCAGCGAATCCTTTTCTGTTCGTGTGTTTTCTGCCAACCTGCATTGTAACTGTTGGAACGGGCTTAACGAGCCACGGCCCGGGAGTACAGCTGACTGAAGCAGATCGCGAAGTTTGACTTCTTCCGTGGTTCTTACGAAATTAAGCGCGTGTAATGTGCCTCTCCCACAGTGCGCCAGCATCTGTCCCGTCTGCCCACTATTGACCCAAATACGAGGACGCTGCTCCTGTGCGGGTACCCGAATGTCGGCAAGTCCAGCTTCATCAACAAGGTCAGTGTCTGCTTGTGGCTCAGTCATGATCTCGGGGTCTTGGGATGAGCCCCTTGTCGGGCTTCCTGCCTCTCCTTCTGCTTCTCCCTCTGCTTATGCACTGTCTCTCTGTCTGAAAAATAAATAAAATCTTTAAATAAGTAAGGTTAGTCTGTGTCTGGGGATAACGCAAGTGACCAAGGACCTGAGCCTCGAGGCCTGCTGTGTCCTGTCCCTGTGGGTTGGAGTCCGGCTGGCCGACCAGTCCTTGAGTCAGTGCTGCCCTCGGTGTACACAACCCCTGACTGGAGGGCAGGACTGAATCTGTATGTATCCACATTTGTGTTGCTGTTGTGGAAAACATTGTGTTTTTTGGTGTGTGTTGCTAAGTTTCTTCGGGATTCATGACATTTGAGTGTGGGTTTGTTAACATGCAGAGAGCATAGTCTGGGAGCGGTGACACGGGGGCAGCCGGTGTGGATGGACAGGCCGCAGTTGCTGGACTGGGCTTCCTGAGGTATTTCCTGGGTGTCACCTTGCGTGATGGGTCACTTGTCACATAAGATACTTGGCCCCCGTCCTGGGGAGTGGCTGGGTTGCCGTGTCCTTGAGCGAGTCTTCGTTGGGACTTGAGGACAGTATTGAGTGACATGGTGCTTCAGGACAACTTAGCTGAGCTCCGGGGACTTGAACATCGTAGAAACTGCATTTAAGGGGCACCCCGGTGACTCAGTCAGTTAAAGGTCTGACTCTTGATTTCGCCTCAGGTCGTGATCTCACGGTCATGAGATCGAGCCCGTCATCAGGCTCCTTCTTGGTGCGGGGTCTGCTTGAGAGTCTCCCTCTCTCCCTCCACCTCATCCTCTTGTGTCCATGCGTGCACACTCTTTCTAAAATACGTGGACACGTCTTTTGGAAAGTAGTATTGGTTCATGAGTAAATAGAACAGAAGGTCAGCTCATGCCAGCAGGAGCTCGGGTGCCAGTCGGGAGCAGGTGCGGATGTGTGCACCAGGAGCACTTCTGCTCGCAGCCCGTTTGCAAGTTTCTCTCTGGTCCCCAGCTGTGCTGACGTGACAGGCCACAGCTCTGTGGTGCCCAAGCCAACGGTCCAAGTGCGTGGGAGCCACTCGGTCCCTTACATGGAACCAATAAACCGTTGAGTCCCTCGGGTGCACGGACTACTTTCCAAGACTTGGTAGGGACGTGTGGCCCTGTGTCAGCCGTGCAGCTAGGGCATTTCTGTCTGCACAGCGAGTTTGTGGGGCACTCCTGGGCCCGGGGTGGATCAGAGCGCAAGCTGACGGACACCCGCCAGGCTGGTGGCCTCCCACCTCCCTCCTGTCTGATGGGGACCGTTCCTGTCCTGGCCCGGTCGTGGGAGGAAGTGGGTGGAGCTTGTCCATCTGTCAGCAGAAGCTTCTGTCCTCCGCGGTGTAATTGTGCCAGGTCTCTCTCCTTGTGTGGTCTTGTTTTAATGCCAGAATCCTTTGTCTCAGTAACCCGTAGGTGCGACGTTGACCTTCTCAAGGGGAAATGAGGTGTGGAACTTGTGTGACTGGGGAAGGTGGTTATTGTGTTTTAGGTGACAAGAGCCGATGTGGATGTCCAGCCCTACGCGTTTACGACCAAGTCTCTGTTTGTGGGGCACATGGATTATAAGTATCTGCGCTGGCAGGTGAGTGCCCTCACCTCCAGACACGGAGCTCGCGTCCGGGTGGCTGTTCGCGGGGGTCGACTTCGGGGATCCCTGAGGAACTGAGTGTCTCCCTAATTCCAGTGCGCTGGGGGGAGGACTCTGAGGAGGCAGGAGAGATTCTCGGGGCCACCAGGAGCGCCTCTGCGGAGAAGACTCCGTGAGCTTCCCGGCTGCCTGAGGGCGGCTCAGGGAAGCAGCCGGCGGCCTGTGCGGACGTCCGCTTGTGTTAACGGCCTCCTCGTCGTCTCTGACCCTGTTAATATGAAGGACACTTATTAGCCGTTTAAAAGCTTGGAGCAGTAGAATTTCATTCCATAAATGGTGAAGCCGTTCCTAACGCAGGGGCGTGTTTGCCTGTTGCTCTTCTGTTCTGCTCGGTCGGGGCCCCTGGCTGGCTCAGTCGGGAGAGCGCGTGGCTCGCGACGTCCGGCTCAGGAGCTCAGTCCCTGTGTTTGGCATAGTTTGGCATATGTTAAAAAGAAAAAAAAAGAGGAGTCCTTTTCTCCAGGTCTTTGACTAGTTCTTTAGTGACCTCTGTGGGGTCCAGCCATTCCCCCTTTCTCTTCACATTTAAAGCTTATTTGATTATGGTCAGTGGGGGACCTGTCTTATGTACTGGCTCTGTGGGGGCTGGTTTGGGGTTGCGTCCCTTCCAGGTGTGCTAGATGGGAGGTCTGTGGGTGTGTGTGCTCTGGGATGACACATCTGACCGTTAGGTGGTGGATACACCGGGGATCCTGGACCACCCTTTGGAGGATCGGAACACCATTGAGATGCAGGCCATCACGGCGCTGGCTCACCTGCGCGCTGCCGTGCTGTATGTGATGGACCTGTCTGAGCAGTGCGGGCACGGGCTGAAGGAGCAGCTGGAGCTCTTCCAGAACATCCGGCCTCTGTTTGTCAACAAGGTACGGGTGGCAGCCAGGGCTTTCGGTGTATAACGTGCTCTGCGAGGACGGTAATTTCAGTATCTGCCTTCCCTGTTCCAGCCTCTGATAGTCGTAGCGAACAAATGCGACGTGAAGAGGATCGCGGAGCTTTCTGAAGACGATCAGGCAAGTCACCTTAATATTTTGAGTATTTCTTACTTACTAATTCCAAACCTCATTTCAGGCCAGCAAAGTTTAGAAGGAATTTTAACAATATTAGCCCGGGTTTTTAGTTTACAGCTGAGCTGGCAGCCTTGGCGGGTTATTGGTGGCAGACTAGACCTGGCCTTTCCTGACCTCTGCTCTGCCTTCGAGGCCGTGGAAATGCCCGTGCGTTCAGCAGGTTGGTACATTTAACCTATGGAAGGTCTTACCTTGGTGCCAGAGAGCACACAAAGCGCCTTGAGGTAGGCCTTGCCTCTTCCGGCCTCGGGCGGCCCGGTGCACTGAGTGGCACCTGCAGAGTAGGGGTGTAGGTGGGAGGGTTCTGTGGGTATCACGTGTCTGCTGTGCAGTCCTGTGGGGAAACGAGCTTGGGGACTGAGTGAAGGAGGAGCATCTGTGAACTTGCCAGAACAGTGAGTCAGGAGTGTTTGCTGTACTTTCTGGAGGCAGGTAAGGTGGTTAGGCCTCGCTGTCCACACAGCTCGTGCTGCAGCCCCGGAGAAGCTTTGCACTGGTACTGAGGTTCTCGGACTCTGGGGCACACCCTGGCCTGCAGGGTGGAAGCCTGGGAAGCGTCCCTGGGGTGGGTCACCCTGGAGCTTGGAGAGCAGTGCACTAGATAGCCACACTGTGGCCCCATCTCCTGGAGCACGTGTCACTGACCAGCTCAACGGAGAGGGTCTCCAGGAGGTGGTGCACTGTCCCTTCCCAGTGCCCCTGTCTTGTACTACTGGGACACCGAGTGCTCGGTAAGAGAGGGTTTTTCAACAGCCGTGCTGGTGTCTCGGGCACTGCACCGTGTTCAGTCAGTTACTGGCCAGGTACGCGTGGCCTGGTTGGAGAGGACCCAGTCCCTGATAAGTGAGCTCCAGTTTTTAGGTGCCTGCACGGTGGGTGGAGACGAGGGTAAAGTTGTGAGGCTCAGATGTTAGGGTGAGTGTCAGGCAAGGTGCTCCGGCTTTGAGGTCAGGTGTGCCCAGGCCCCAGTTTCGTGGTCCGCCTGCTGTGATGGGGTTGGTTTCCATTCTGGAGTCCCTGGTACTAAGAGCCGCATTCCTGGGTGGCTTGTCGGCAATGTCATCAGGCAGACGGGAAAGCACGTGGGCAGGGGATGCCATCGCAACGGTGCTGTTGGGTTAAGCCGAGGGTGCAGCCTGCCTGTTGCTCTGGCTTGTCGCTGGTCTTACGTGCGATAAACACGGTCACTGTGAATTCAGGTAGAGGAGGGGTATCTGGGCCACAGGCTAGTCAGACCCCAGTGTCCCCAAGACCATTGCTCTTTGCAGGGGAGGAGGGAGTCTCCTGCTAAGTCAGACCCCGTAGTGAGGGTGGTGGCCTTGTTTGTGACCGGTTTTCCCGTAATAGGGTTGACCTACGTCTGGACGAGGGTGTGCTGGTGAACAGGCGCACAAACGAAGCCCCTTATTCCAGATCTGAGCGATTGCTACGTTTCTGTGCTGTTTTAAGGAATTCTCTTAGGTTGTAGAGACCAAATGTTTAATTGAGAAATCGCATTGAAGACATTCTAAAAGAAATTCTGTAGGGGCGCCTGGGTGGCTCAGTGGGTTAAAGCCTCTGCCTCTGTCTCAGGTCATGATCTCAGGGTCCTGGGATCGAGCCCCACATCGGGCTCTCTGCTCAGCGGGGAGCCTGCTTCCTCCTCTCTCTCTGCCTGCCTCTCTGCCTACTTGTGATCTCTGTCTTCAAATAAATAAATAAAATATTTTTATAAAAAAAAAATATTCTGTAGCTTGATGTTGCCAGGATCCTTGTTAGAAGATGATATCGTAGAAAAAAATGCTCCAGGGAGCATTTGGTCTACTTTCTAGTCTGGTTTGATCTTCCTGGTAATGGGTATTTCCTTAATCACAGAATAATATAGGGAAAGATCAGCATTTGGGGAAATGTCCTTTAGATGAGTTTAGAAACGAACCGTGGATGTGCCAGCTAGCATATATGATACCCGTGTGAAGAACAGAATTATTCATGGGGAAGTGGAAATAGATAATGGCTCTCTCGTTTTTTCTTTTGTCTTCCCAGAAAATATTTGCAGATTTGCAGGCTGCAGGATTTCCCGTGGTTGAGACAAGCACCCTGACGGAGGAGGGGGTCATGCAAGTGAAAACGGAGGTCAGTGCTTCGTGCTTCCCTTTAGGGCCTTTGTCATCAGAGGAGTCCGTTTTGGGGAAGGACGCGCTGTCTGCAGGCATCGTGGGCGGGGAGCCCTCGAGGTGGCCAGTGGGAGAGCCTGTGCACAGCACTGAGCCTGGTCCCCGCCCGTCCAGTTGAACGCGGGGCTTGAGGGGACCCTCTGAGTCCCACATGGGTGGCTTCACTCCTTCCACTGCCCGCTGTCCTTCCGGACCTGGCAGGAGGGCTGCAGGAGCCGTACTGTCACGGAACTTGGGCGGACGTCGAATGAGCAAGAGGAGCACAGAGAGAGACGTTTCCTCTTGGGTTTCAGATGCAAGTCTGATCACTTAGGCCGGTCTGATGCTGTGGTTGACTTGGCTCTGGTGCTCTAGTCACAGTCCCCGGGGCGTGGGGCGTGAACCTGGCTCGAGGCACAGCACAAGTCGCTGGTGGCCTGAGGCAGGCCTGGAAGGACCGTGGAATGTTGCCTCGGGATGCTGCCCCAGCCTGGGCTGGTGGCCTGCTTCCTCCTGAGCGCGTGGTCTGCCCCAGGGGTTTCCGTGGACTTTGGGGTGGTCCCCAGGACAGCACTAGCTGCTGTGACTCCCGAGGAAAAGCACATGGTGGGGTCTAAAGCTTTGGAACATGGTCTGCTGATGAGCCGGGGGTGGGAGGGGGAGCTGGTTCCTGTCCCGCACCCCCGCGTCCAGCCCTGAAGGCGGGATGCCTTGCAAGCCTGGTCCTGTTTCCTCACCTCAGGCTTGTGACAGGCTCCTGGCTCATCGAGTTGAAACCAAAATGAAAGGAAATAAAGTGAACGAGGTGCTGAACAGGCTGCACCTGGCCGTGCCGAACAAGAGAGACGACAAGGTGAGGTCAGCCTTCCCGAGAGCCTGCGAGCCAGCACCCGCCGAACGCGGGGCTCTCGGGCACCGCACACTCACGCAGAGTGACAGTGCCGTCATGTGCCGTGACGTGGTGGTAATGTCTCGTTCGTCCTTCCGTTCTCTCCGGTGTGTAAGCACGCTTGTGAAAATCCTAGAGGTGTGCCACGTTCCTTAACATTGTTGGTTTTCTGGGCACGGATGGCAGCGTCGGTGAAGCGTCAGACGGGTTCAGCCCAGGGCGCAGTCCTCAGGGTTGTGGGATCAAGCCCCGTGTTGCTGTTGGGGGGGGGGGGCGCACTCAGCAGGAGTCTGAGATTCTCTCTCCGTCCCTCCTACCCGTGCTCGCTCTCTAAATCAGTCTTTAAGAAAATTTTTATTGTTGGTTTTCTTGCTATTGCTGGGCTCCGTAGCACGTCTTTATCCGTAACTCTGTTTTAATTGCGGATGTATTCATAGAGTGAATTTTACGGTAGGGAGTGGAGGAGGTCAGACCGTGCCCTCCAGAAATGCCTTCCTGGGCTGCGCTGTGCATCGCCTGGATCTTGTAACGCTGTGCTTGCTGGTGTCAGTCTCATCCATTAAAGGTGTTCCCGTTCCTGGGATTTCCTTGATGATTAGGGAGGCGAGCTTTTTTTTTTTCTTAAAGGTTCTATTTTTACGTAATCTCTACCCCCAACGTGGGCCTTGAACTCGCAGTCCTAAAACCGAGAGTCAGGTGCTGCGCCCTGTCAGGCAAGACTTTTTTCGTGAGCTTATTGGCCTGTTGGTTCTTCAGGTCATTTATCGGTTACTCATTTAATTTATGATTTTCACGTAAAGGAAATCAGACTCTCACATTCTATAGGTTTTTGTTGTTGTGCTTTGGTCATTTGCATTTTGAATTGGGTTTCTTTTTTCAGCCTCGGGTTGCACTTTTTTTTTTAAGATTTTATTTATTTATTAGATAGATCACAAGTCGGCACAGAGGCAGGCAGAGAGAGGGGAAAAGAAACAGGCTCCCTGCTGAGCAGAGCGCCCGATGCGGGGATCAGTCCCAGGACCCTGGGATCATGACCTGAGCCAAAGGCAGAGGCTTAACCCACTGAGCCACCCAGGCGCCCCTGGTTATACATTTTTAATCTAATATTTAATATTTAATTTTTAAAATATGTGCTAATATATTTTCATAATATATTATGCTAATATAGCTAATATTGAGGTGTTTTTGTTTTTGTTTTTGTTTTTTAGCGGCTACTGGGTTTTGTGTCCTGCACAGAAGGACCTACCATTTGTGATGGCTCAGTGTGGCTCAGTCATTAAGTGTCTGCCTTCGGCTCAGGTCATGATCCCAGGGTTCTGGGCTCAAGTACAGCATTGGGCTCCCTGCTCAGTGGAAATCCTGCTTCTTCCTCTGCCTGCCACTCACCTGGTTGTGCTGTCTCTCTTTGTTATATTAGTAAATAAAATCTTTTTTGTTTATTTTAAAAATTTTTTAAGAAGATTTTATTTATTTGACAGAGGTCACAAGTAGGCAGAGAGGCAGGCAGAGGGTGTTGGGGGAAGAAGGTCCCTGCTGAGCAGAGAGCCCGATGCGGGAATCGATCCCAGGACCCTGAGATCATGACCTGAGCCAAAGGCAGAGAGAGGCTTTAACCCACTGAGCCACCCAGTCACCCCTAAAATCTTATTTATTTATTTATTTTTAAAGATTTTTATTTCTTTGTTTAACAGAGAGAGAGATCACAAGTTTGCAGAGAGGCAGGCAGAGAATGGGGGTGGGGAACAGGCTCCCTGCTGAGCGGAGAGCCCGATGCGGGACTCTATCCCGGACCCTGAGATCATGACCTGAGCTGAATGCAGAGGCTTAGCCTGCTGAGCCACCCAGGCATCCCCTTAAAATCTTTTTTAAATAGATAAACTTTGGATCAGGTATGGAGTCTTCCTGTTTCCTTGCCCAGTTGGCCCTGCGGTTCTGCTCAGTGGTCTTTTGGATTGGAGTTGGTCTGACTTTGCAGGGAGGTGCATGCCTCTGTTTTTTCTCTCATGTTCCTTTTGCATTCGGCAACGTATTTCCATAACTCTTTCTGGTGATGTCCCCTCAGGAGAGGCCCCCTTTCATCCCCGAGGGAGTGGTGGCACGCAGGAAGAGAATGGACATCGGGGAGCCCAGGAGGAAGCGGGTAGGTCTGCTTCAGGGGTGCAGAAGGCCGTTTGTGCATGGGGCGGGCACAGAGCGTGACACTAAGCGCACCTGGGCCCGTGCTGTCAGGCTCCATGAGCACAGATGTGAGTGGTGGGGTCCCCGGGACATGGGAGCTGGGCCTCACAGGTGTTAAAGGTGTGGGCTGGCAGGCTGGAGAAGAGGTCGTCTCCCAGGGGTGAGGGGGGCTCCACAGTTGTGCACCGGGAAGGCCAGCGAGAGCTGACGGGAGTGCTCTGCCCTTTTGTTGCAGGAACGGGACCTCGAGGTGGAACTGGGAGACGATTACATTTTGGACCTTCAGAGTAAGGGCTGACGTCCAGGTCGGGAAGCAGCGGAAGGGCTTCTGTGCCCGCACGTCCTGCAGCTGCACCTTAATCTCTGTCTTCGAGAAGTGATTGGGCCCTGAGGCTTCTTACAGGCAGTTTTGGTGGCTTCGGGAGGGCGGTGTTTAGCTCGCGTGGTGCACAGGTGCTGGCGTGCGCCGCTGCCGCTGCCGGTCTGCCACCACTGCCTTCGCCTCCCCTTCTGGGCCTGCGGTCCTGCAGCGCTCGCTGGCCGACCCTGGCGTGTGTTCCTTTGTTAGGGGTGGGGTACAAGTGCTCTGTTGTCTGCCTGGTGAAACGGGTGTGAGAAGTCACTTTGGGCACATCGTGGTTGAAGGTATTAAAAACTGTAGTAAACACGTCCTTTCTTTTCTACTTCAGAGTACTGGGATCTGATGAATTCCTCCGAGAAATACGACAAGATACCAGAGATCTGGGAAGGCCACAATGTAGCAGATTATATTGATCCTGACATCATGCAGGTCTGTGTCACTCACTGAACTGTGATTTTACTCCTTACGGGACCAAGGTATCAGCATGGCCGTTGGCCTGCCTGGACTTGTCGCTCGTGTTCCTTCTACACCATGAGCCTCCCCACCCCACCACCAGTGGCCTCTCCTGCCGAGGGTCCTGGAGACCCCAGGGCTCTGCTCCTCTGGTCTGAGCCGTGACCTCTTTTGTGGGGCAGGTGCACTCCATGGTCTGCGAGCTCCCCGCCCTCCTGCTGGACCCGCTCTTGCCTCCTGGAGCCCTGCTCCTTGGCGGTGGCTCCCTCCTGCTGCTGTCTCTTCGCAGGTTCTTTCTCTTCAGAAGACAGAATCTTTCTTAAAGCCTTTGTCCTCTGTGGGGCAGGCTCCTTCATTTGCACACTGAGGCCCACACTCCCAGCCCCAGGAACCCGGTCATGGGCTCCTTTAATCTCCACCCCCAGCACTGGGCCTGAACTCAGGATCCCGAGATCAGGATTTGCACGCTCCACGGGCTGAGCCAGCCGGGCGTTCCCGTGACCGGTTTCTTAGTAACTGTGTAGCCAGTGGTGGCGTTTGTGTTTGAGGACGGCCTTAGAATGGATAAAGGGGATGTTCTAGTCACATATCAGCTCACATTGATAAGTTTCTAGTTTTACAGCAGGTGTTCACGTGTGTGTGTGTGTGTGTGTACACACACGTGCGGTAGAGGGGTGTACTGGGGAGTGAGGGGGATAATGGTTGCATATTTCACCTTGATGTCTGCAGTAATCGTCAGCAAAGAGAGGAATGGCACCGGACAGCTCACAGGGTTTGTGGGCTCACTGCGGGGCGTGAGCTCCAGGGCGTCCCTGCGCGGGACTGGGTGCAGGCACTCATCGCCCCCAAAAGGCCGAGGGAAACTGAGCTCCTGTAGGAATATTGTTACACTTGAGAGTTTTTCACTGTTGTGTTTAATGACAATTCTTTTTAAGAAATTAGAAGAATTAGAAAAAGAAGAAGAACTAAGGACGGCGGCAGGCGAGTACGACAGCGAGTCTGATAGTGAGGATGAAGAGATGGGGGAGATCCGCCAGTTGGCGAGGCAAATTCGGGAAAAAAAGAAACTGAAAATTCTGCAGTCCAAGGAGAAGAACACACAGGGCCCCAGGATGCCACGGACCGCGAAGAAGGCAAGTTCTGTGTTTCTAGAGTGCCAGGACCAGCTCGCGTGGGTGTCGGATTCTCGCACAGCCGATGCTAAGTGACATTGCATCCCAGATGTGGCTGTGGGATTGCACATACATTGTACTGTCGACGGGTCTGGTGTCGGAGTTGGGTTGAGCCCCAGTCAGCCGAATTTTGCCGACGACCCCTTTTCCTCATGACTTCTGGGCTCTGCACTATTGGAGGCAGCTTCTTTGCAGCTGAACAGAGTGAGGTGGTAGTTTGAGATTTGTGGCAGGAAAGCTGTCAGCCACCCTGTTCCTGTTGCTTATTTTCCGTGCGAGTCAGGGTTCATCTTACAGAAGCGTGAGCCAGTCCGGCTTAAGTCCGTGGACAGTTTCTTGGCTCCTGTGACGGGTTAGGATGGGGGGGTCACACTTCAGGCAGGTGGTTCGAATGGTCTGAGAATTCTTTCTGGTCTCAGTCCCGTCTCTGTAGGATTTTTCTCTCCTGCTCTCTGCTCGCCCGGGTGGCAGGTGAGGCCATGTCCTGTGGCACCCTGAGACCACGGGGTGTGGTAGACAGGATGGCGTGCAGGGCAGCTAAAATATGACAGGAGTGGAAGGGAAACAGTGATGTTCCAGACATCTCTTAATGGATGACGGCGTGTCTGAAATACTGTTTTCATGAGATGGCAAGTGAGTGGTTCTTGGTAGACGGGACATCTGTGTCCCCTGTGGTGCTCGGTGGCTTTGGAAGGAGACGCTGTGGCTGGAGTTTGCGTCTTGGGGCACATCATGTGACCTCAGCGCCAGGGACCCTGCACGCAGAGACCCCCCCCCCGCAGAGCTGTGCAGAATCCAAGGACATGATGTGTATGTCGTCTTATCCGTGGCCACTGCTTGGGAGATGGTGGTTTCAGCAGCTTTAATGCCTGTCCAAAAATACGAACATGAGCTCAATTACAAGACTTACTTCCTAGAAAAAATGTAGGTCATTGTAAAAGGTACATTTTCCCTTCAGTCTTTTTTTTTAAACATATCATCAAAGTAATTTTGCTTAAATTCCTTTCCCCCATGTTCAGGTTCAGCGGAAAGTCTTGGAGAATGAGATGCGCAGTCTTGGTGTTGACATGGATGACAAAGACAACGTAAGTGTGTGGAGATGGTCCTGGGGCACGGACGGCTCTGCCTTAGGACACCAGCTCTTCGAAATCCGGGGGCTGGCGGAGCTGGTTACAGAAGAGAGGGGAGCCGGGAACGCGTGTGTCGAGGCTCAGCATGGAGGTGCTGACTGAGAGCTGAACACGCTTGTCCCACCGCTGTCTCGGCCCTCGGACGGCTCAGGGCCCTCGCGGGTGGTGCAGAGGCTGTTTCCAGCCTCTGTTCTTGTGACCGCAGCGAGAGTTGAGGGACGTCGTGCTCGCTTCATGTGACCCTGCCTGTGGGCCGGCCCCGGTGCATGCACTTTGTGGGGTTTGGTTTTGTTTGTTCTTTTTGTTCTTTTTGTCAGCTTTTTATCGTATTTGTGCCTACATCGTCTTCCATTCCAGGTTAACGAAAAACACGAAAACTACCAAAACCACAAAAGAAAAAAGTCACTTGTGTTTGTAGCACACAGAAATGATCTAGTGGACATGCAGTTTACACCTTTTTATTCAGCTTCTTATGGGGAGAGCTTGAACTTTCTCTTTTTCCCTTTAAAATGTATTTATAACCGTATTCTATACATCATGCCTATTTCCCATTGTGGTATGGCATTTTTTGGATAATTTTCGAGTAAAAAGTGTTGGTTTAGCCTAAGCTTCTGGGATGGGTTGTTCTTTAAAAATTCATTGGGTGTCAACTCAGAATACACGGTGACGTGTGAGTAACGTACAATATAGTAGAAGTAATCTGTGTCTGGGAAAAATACAAGCTAGAATAGACTGTCAGAGAACAAAACGTAAACTTGCTTTTTTAATTTTTAACTTGAATTTTGATATTGGTGACTTGGGTCTTCATGTCGTGGCTTCAGCATAGTGACCAGATAGATATATGAGGGTTTGCTGTGTCCGTCCTCATGAGAGGAGTTTAGGCTGTAAATAGTTCAGAACTCTTCCCGGGGCCCAGCAATTAAAACGTGGGTCACATAACCATTGGAATTCTGATTTTTTTCCTTGATGAATGATGCTGGAGCTTATATATTTTTTTAAGATTTTATTTATTTTACAGCGAGTCTGTATGAGCAGATCGGGCTGGGGGCAGAGGGAGAAGAACCAGGTGCACACTCCCTGCACGTAGCGCAGCGCTGAGCTCGATCCCAGGGCCCCAAGATCGTGACTTGAGCTGAAAGCAAGCGTTGGACACTTAACTGTCTGAGCCCCCCAGGCACCTCTGGAGCATATGTGTTTTTTTGTATGAAGTAACTTTTTTGTATTCTGGATTATTTTATTAAAACAGGTTCCCAAATTAGAATAACAATCAAAAGATAATGTGTTAAAGCTCTTTTCCGAAGGGTTAGACTAATTCGGCTTTTAATCGGTGTGCGAGGGCCGTGTCCACGCTGAGCGTTCTGTTGGCGAGTGCGCGTGCAGGTTGACCGTGCCAGCTGACGGCCTGTGCGCCGGTCGAGCAGAGAACAGTCGCTGTGTCTGCTGAACCTCAGCTCGGAGCTTTCTGGGCGCTGTCTCCTGTGGTAACCCCCGAGCTGGAGAGGAGAGGACACTACATCTGAAATAGAAGTTCGGGCATCGGTCTCACGATCTGGGGTGTGGGAGAACGTTGTGGAATGGCCAGCTTCTAGTAGATGCTTTCTGACGGAGTTAAACTCCCGTCCGTAACATAAAGCGGCGGTCGAGTGGGAAGGAACATTCGGCCGGTGACTAACACGATGTCCCAAGAGCTGTAGCTTGTTCAGTCGCATCCTTCAGAACTCTCGAGTGTCCTGTCCCCTTGTCAGTGTAATTTCGCGTGTGTGACCGCAGCCCTGAATTTGCTGTTCGTGCTTTCCAGGCCCATTACGCAGTCCAGGCCAGGAGGTCCCGGAGCGTTACTAGGAAGAGGAAGCGGGAGGACTCTGTTCCACCCCCGTCCGTAGCCCGCAGCCGCAGCTGCTCTCGGCCTCCACGGGATGTCTCTGGCCTTCGGGACGTCAAGGTTAGTCCCTGTGATGTGCGATAGAAAACGGGCCTCTGTTGGTGACTCATGGACTCAGGCACACCCTGCAGCTGTCATTCCGAGGTCAGGGACCACAGATGGGGACTGGTGCCCCCCGAGAGGCCAGCTCAGCATTCTGGACCCTTGCCCTAGAGCTGTCCTCCCGTGGGTGGTAGAAGCATGGTGTCCTAGGACTCTGTGCTTAGAACCAGCGGCCAGAGCCCCTCCAGGGGCTGGCTGTGCTCAGTCTTTTGGGAACTACATTGGATATGTACAGTCTCTTTCACGGAAGCTTTTCTTATTAAATAAACACAGAAATGGTTAGTTTTGGCATTTCGAAAGTTCGGGTACAGGAGAAAGTCTATATATAAAGTGGCAGACCGTTTACTTGATGGAAGCCTGGAGATTTCCATCTCCTAGATACCTGGATTTTCATAAGACCGGTTGCCGCTTGTCAGATGGGAGCGGTGTGGTTTCACGGGCTGACTCCGCTTTGTTGTTTGTCTAAGAGGGAGCTATAGCCGATGGGCCCAATCTTCCTGTTCCTGCTGGGCACGGACTTGTCTGGACAGAATGTTCTTCCCGTCCTCGCGTGCACAGGGTCGAGGTCTGCAGCCCCTGGGTCCCGGGGCAAAGTGCAGCGACAGACTCGTCAGCGCTTCTCCTCGCAGAAGAGATCTGGGCCATGAAGACAGACTGCTGGCCGGTCGTGACAGGTGCGTAGATGCTTGGGGGTTAACGTGTGTTGTGTGTTCTTGTGCTCTGCAGATGGTGAAGAAAGCCAAGACTATGATGAAGAGTGTGCAGAAGAAGATGAACCGCCTGGGGAAGAAGGGGGAAGCCGACCGACACGTGTTCGATATGAAACCCAAGCACTTGCTCTCCGGAAAGCGGAAAGCTGGGAAGAAGGACAGGCGGTAGCGGCCTCTGCCGTGGCAGCATTCCGGCAGGGCGGGGGGGCGCCCGGCCTGGTCTGGTGGGGTCCCAGCCCGTAGACTGCAGAGAGCAAGGACCCCCGGAGCTCTGGCTGCTTTGCTGCCCGCGGGGCGCGCGGCTGCCGGGTGTTGGTGCTGCCCCAGCACCGGTCTTCTAAGGGTGCGGTGGGTTCTGTGTTTAGGGAGTTTTGATCGCTTCAGGTCTGCCGAACTGGAAAGATTGATTGACGTGAATGTGTGTTTTGATGGAGAAAAATCTTACTGCTTTCTGCAAGAGGGAACTTTGGTTCATGTGCGTCTGGTCTTTTTTGAGAAGAGAACACCTCTGCTTGGGGACACAGGCAGAAGGCTGCCAGCCTGCCTACTAAGAGCCAGCGCCTGTGCTAGATGATTTTCTAGACTTTTCTCTGCGATGTGTGTACCCTTGCTACCTGTCTGCAACTAGCCTCTCCAGAATAAACCTCTGAAAGGAAGTGGTTTCGGTTGATTTAGTTTTTTGTTGTTGTTCAGTTATAAGTCACTCTAGTTTGGCGAAATGAAAAGGAAAAAAAAATAACTCATTTGTTTTCAAAACAGAAAGTACTCCTTCGTGGGGTGAGATGTTGGGCAGTGCGGCAGCCAAGCGTGACCTCTGCTGCTCGCGTGAGGAGGCCGGCGTGGGTCCAGCGAAGCACAGCCCACCCCCGCTTCCGCAGAAGCACCTGCTGGCGCCCGTTTGCAGGGCTCCCGGACCGAGGTCGTTGGGCTGCGCGGGTGGCCGCTGGAGCCGCCGTGCACGAGCCGGAGCGCCGGGGCCGCGCTTCCCGACCTTCCAGCTGCGCCCACAGGGCCGCCGGCGCACCCGCAGTTACAGCGTGGCGCTAACCCCGTGCGTGCCGTGCGGCGGTCTTCAGCCTTCCGTCATGTGTCGTCGTTTTCTTACAGGCGTGTCTAACGAGCGCTGTGTTTTGGGGGCATAAAGTCGGATTTCCGTGTACGTGTGCTGAAAAACATTCACTTAAGAGAAGCTGAAATGCACGTGGTGCCGGGGAGACAGGAACCATCTCCGCGGGGATCACAGCTGCGGAGCCGTTCTGGAGCTCGGGTCTCTCTGGAGGCTTGCGTCTTGCAGGGAAGGGCTTGGCTGGCAAATCCATCAGTTTTGGTCAGTTTTAGCCCTTGTGGCTTTGGGGTTCACATAGCAACCCCCGCCCCAGAGCAGGCGGTGTGTGTGTTCCTGTGGCTGCTTGTGTGGGTTAGAGTGGGTGGTGAGGACCTTGTCCCCCAAAGGTTAGGATTCTAGGTTTAGATCGCTGACTGCTGGCTGCTGCTGGTGCAGCTGTAGACAGAGACGGACCCCTTCTTGCAATCCCCGTCCGCGGAACCGGCCGCAGCGGGTTGAAGGAGCCAGTGCCCGTTTCTTTTTCTTTGCTTTTTCCTGCTTTACTTTTCTTGGGGGCCAGATACTTAAGAACTAGGACTTTGAAAAGCAACTGCAGGGGCGCCTGGGTGGCTTAGTGGGTTAAAGCCTCTGCCTTCAGCTCAGGTCATGATCTCAGGGTCCTGGAATCGAGTCCCCCATCGGGCTCTCTGCTCAGCGGGGAGCCTGCTTCCTCCTCTCTCTGCCTGCCTCTCTGCCTACTTGTGATTTCTGTCAAATAAATAAATAAAATCTTAAAAAAAAGAAAAGAAAAGAAAAAGAAAGAAAAGCAACTACATGTGAAGGGAATTTGGAGAGACCACACACATGCTCCAGGAGGGACACATACTCCCAGACGAACTACGGGACCTTCAGTGTTTAGCCGTGGCTGGCACAGTGATACCCTTAAAACAAGGGAGAGTATCTGGTTTCCAGAATCCCCACATTATAAGATTTCAGATGTCCAGTTTTCAACAAAATCACAAGCATACAAAAAAGTAGGGAAGTGTGTGGCCCATGAAAGGAAAAAATGCTGTCTCAGGAGGACGAGATGGTGACTGCCCAAAGTTTAGGACAACCATCCTAAAGACCCAGAGCTGAAGGACGCCACGCAGAATCAGGAAAATGATGTATGAACAAAGAAATAGAAAAGAGCAACAGGTGCCCCAAATCCCAGAGCTGGAGAGTACAAGTAACAAAATTAAAAAGGTAGATCAATGATATTAAACCAATCTCTGCTTCAAAGGAAATGATCAGTGAAAGAGACCTTAAGAAATGGGAGGAGATATTTGCAAACAATGTATCTTTTTTTTTTTTTTTTAGATTTTATTATTTGACACAGAGACACAGTGAGAGGGAACACCAGCAGGGGGAGTAGGAGAGGGAGAAGCAGACAGACTTCCTGCTGGACAGAGAGCCAGATGCCGGGCTCCATCCCAGGACCCTGAGATCATGACCTGAGCTGAAGAAAGACGCCTAATGACTGAGCCACCCAGGCGCCCCAAACAATGGATCTTATGAAATTAATAAGCAGAACACATGAGGGACTCCTAGAGGCAATTCTCCAAAGAGGATGCACAAATAACCAATCAGCACGTGAAAAGATGCTGAAAATCACTAATACAGAGGAATGAAGATGAAACCCACGTGAGCTCACTCCCACCAGGATGGACACTCGAGAGAACAGGTGTTGGCGAGGAGGTGGAGAAAGGGGATCTCTCGTGCGCTGTTGGGGGGAATGCAGACTGGTGCAGCCACTGTGGAGAACAGTGTGGAGGGTCCTCAGTTAAGAGATCTCACAAGCCAGCAGTCCCACTTCTAGGTAGAAACCCAAAAGAAGGGCTCCTGGGTGGCTCAGTTGGTTAAGCGACTGACTTCACCTCAGGTCATGATCCCGTAGTCCCAGGATCGAGTCCCATGTCGGGGGGGTCTCTGCTCAGTGGGGAGCCTGTTTCTCCCTCTGACCCTCCCCCTTTCATGCTCTCCCTCTAGAATAAATAAAATCTTGTCTTTTAAAAGATTTTATTTATTTGACAGATCACAGGTAGGCAGAGAGGCAGGCAGGGGGTGGGGGAAGCAGGTTCCCCACTGAGCAGGGAGCCCGATGCCGGGCTTGATCCCAGGACCCTGAGATCATGACCTGAGCTGAAGGCAGAGGCTTAACTCACTGAGCCACCCAGGTGCCCTTCGAATAAATAAAATCTTTTAAAAATAAAAAGCCCAAAAGAATTCAAAGTAGGATCTCCAAGACATGTGTGCACCTCACTCTTGGTGCAGAATTACAACAGCCTCTAGGAGGGCACAACCCAGGAGTCCGGGGATGGTGGATGAGTAGAAAGGCACTGAGAAAAGAAAAAGTGTCAGAGTGTGGATGGACCGTGAGGACGTTGCCACAGAAGATAAGCCACTGACGAACGGACCCGCACCCTGTGGTTCAACCTGAGGTCTCGAGTTAGTCCGTCAAAATCCCGGAGACGGGGAGTTGAGAGGCGGAAGCTGGGGGACAGGGAGGGATTGTTTCATGGGGACAGAGTTTCAGTTTTGCAAAATGTAAAAGTTGTAAAGATCTGTCGTACGCAGGCACGTGAGTGTACTGAAGGGTACTGGATGGTGTCCTTAAAGATGGGCTATGGTGGGCAACTGAATGTGTAACAAAACTTTGAGCAAAGAACAGCCCTAGCCCAAGTGGCTTAACTGGTGAATTTCTGCCAAACACTTAAAAAACATCAATCCTTAAACTGTTCCCAGAAACAAAGACAAGGTGCGCCTCCTAAGTCATCCCATGAGGCCAGCATTGCTGGGACACCGAGGCCAGACGAAAACCGGAGACCAAGGTCCCTGGTGAGCATCGACACGAAGTCCTCAAGGAAAGGCCGGCAAAGCTCAGCGGGCAGGATGGAGGGTCGCCCGGCGTGAGCGCGGGAGGCTCCGGGAGTGCAGGGCGGCCGGCGTGCAGCTGTGACGCGCCCGTTAGCGCCGCGACGGCGAGGACCGTGGGACCCTCTCAGCGACACGGGGGGACCATCTGATCGAGGGCGATACCCGCTCCGGTGGAAGCACAAAGCCGGAGCCCGAGCCACGGCGGAGTAAACGGCGGCTCCGGAGGGCGCGCGGCCGCGTCCCCGTCGGTCCTCGGAGACCCGGCCACGGCCGCCCCCCGCGGGGCTCCGCTGCTGCAGGGCACCGTGTCCCGGCCGGGGCGGCGACACGCGAGGCCTGGGCAGGAGGCGGGCCGCGCGGCCGTGTGCGCCGGGAGCCCCGGGACCCCACGCCCGAGAGCAGGAGCCGGCGCGGTCTGCGGGCTCGAGTCCGGCTACGGGACACTCACGTCTCTGGCCTCGACCGTGAACGACCCGAGGACTGCGGAACTAGTCCCGTTTCTAAAGGATGACAAGGAAGGAAGGATTTGGGAACTAACGGGGGTGTGGACGCTGAAAAGCGCGCGGCGCCGCCGGGAGGGCCGCGGAGAGCCCCGCCGAGCCCCGCGGGCGCCCCAGGGCCGGGCGGCGTCCGGCTGTCCGCGCGGCCGCCGCCCGCCCACCCGCGCAGCCCTCCTCGCCGGCCGGGCCACGCTTCTGCGGGAGGAGAGCCGGGCTGCGGGCCACACGGCGGCTTCGCGGCGCGGCCGCGCGCCCGGAGGGGCAGAGGGCAGCGGAGGACCCCCACGTCCCGTCGCGGAGCGCGCTTCCAAGCTGTGGCCATCAAGGGCGTGGCGGCCGGTGCGGGGACCTCTGGAGGCCCCGTGGCTGCCCCCAGCTGCGGCGGCTCGCGAGCGCCGTCCGGCAGCGCCCGGAGCCCGCTCGGAGCCGAACGCCGGCTCTAAGGGCAGCCGCACCCGCAGAGCAGGCCCGCGGGGATGGAGATAGTGAGTACACGTAGCAGAGGCACCGGGTCTGGGGGACAGCCCCAGGGCAGGGACCGTTGACTGTGGCAGCGGTTGTCAAAAACCTCATCCCGGGAGGAGTTGGCCGTCGGGTGTGGGCCCTGCAGCCTCAGTGAGGGGCTCAGCCGTCCCCTGAGCCCAGACCCCCACCGGGCCCCACATTGCTGGAAGCCAGAGCAGCGAGGTCTGCCCTGGGTCTGGCCTGCCAGGCTGGCTGCAGGCCCCTGAGCCTCGCCGTGCAGGTGACTGCTCCTGTCCTGGGCCCTGGGAGCGGGCTCCGTGCTGGTGGCAGCCTGCCTACTCGGGGACACTGTCCTCTCCTGGAAATCTGGACTTAGCTTGATTTCCCTTCCTTGTTCCAACCTCTCCCTTGTCCTCTCCCAAGATGTCAAAAAGAAATGTGATCTCATTAATTCATTCCACAATGTCAGCATAACTTCCTGCACACCCTGAAACTCCCTCTCTGGTTGGCGCTCTCCTGGCAGAACCCCTCTCGGGGTCTCAGTCTCTCATCCTCTTTTGGGCGTGTGCTAACCTGCATAGAAAACCTGCCATTTCCGGTGAAGAACATTCCATGGTTGTGCGCATGTCCCTCGAGCTAGCACATTCTCGGATGCTGACGGGGTCAGCCAAAGCACACACTGATTTCTGAAGTCAAGGATGGCGGTGACGTTTATGTCTACCTCGTGGACTGGCATCACCCAAAGACGGGGAAGGGCGGGACGGGGGTTTTGATGTTGCATTCGGTGCACCTACCCCTTGACCGTTGCTGGGGGCCGTGAACTGCTTGGGAAGCTCGAGCATTTCAGGTCTTGGTTCGGGATGAGTTGGGTGAGACCAAGCAGTCCTAAATCTAGGCTAACTCTCCACCCACACAGGTCACTTGTGAGTATCTGCCCACTGCTGGGAACCACTAGGCTGTCCCTTCCCCACTGGGTGGAGGTGCGGGGTGCTGTTCCCTCGGGTCCTGGGCGTCGTTCCTCCACTCGTGCGTGGGCTGACTCGTCCTCACCCGAAGCCTCGAGGAGCGGCTGTCCGCACAGCTGCTCCCGTATCACCTGCCTGAGTGTGGGTGTGGAGAGTGGGCACTGAGTTCCAGTCTGGCACTCGGCTGTAATGGGAAACACGGATTTTCATTGTTCTTCGGGGTTTTGGCCATCCCTGGTAGTGTCCTTGCTGCGGAAGGTAGGCATGATCATGAAACAGGCTTTAGGAATTATTACCACTGTCTGGGGCACCTTTTGTTCGGTGTTCTTTGATTTTAAGCTTGTCTTATTCCAGAAAGGATTTTATTTGATTTTTAAAAAATATTTTATTTATTTATGTCTTAGAGATAGAGAGAAAGAACACAGACGGGGAGCAGCAGGCAGAGAGAGAAGCAGGCTCCCTGCTGAGCAGGGAGCCCAATGCGGGACTTGATCCCAGGACCCTGAGATCATGACCTGAGCTGAAGGCAGAGGCTTCACTGACTGAGCCACCCTGGAGCCACTCCAGGGCGGATTTTAGAAAATATGTGGGAATTACTGAATGAAACACCCCCGTCTGCCCCTTTCCGAAGGCATTTGTCTGAGTTGGCTGGGAGATCACTAAGGCAGGGGTCAAAGTGAGGATCCCAAGACATACCCAGAAGCACCCGCGTCCTCTCTGCAGCCTGGGGGATGAGACAAGCAGCTCCCAGAGCTCGGCCGTACATCTGTGTGGGCGTGCGGACGTGACCCTGCCTGCTGGCCCTCTCACTCAGTGAACGCTTCCAATCCCAAAATACTGGTTACACAGACCACACACGGCCTGACCTAATCCACCAAGGACAATGGTGAAATGCACAGTTGTCTCACAGCTCACCATAAAATTAAACTAGAAATGACAGGTGTGGACTCTGATGCCAGATGATGTGTGTTTACTGCTCCAGTCCAGCCGGCCTTCCACTGCGCCCCGGGGCCATGTGTGATACTACAGAAAGTCAGCGAGGAACAGAGTCCCTTAGTGCACTTTTCTTTTCTTTTCTTTTCCTTCTTTCTTTCCTTTTTTTTTTTTTTTTTTAAGATTTTACTTGTTTATTTGATAGAGATCACAAGCAGGCAAAGAGGCAGGCAGAGAGAGAGGGAGAAGCAGGCTCCCCGCTGAGCAGAGAGCCCAATGTGGGGCTCCATCCCAGGACCCTGGAATCATGACCTGAGCCGAAGGCAGAGGCTTAACCCACTGAGCCACCCAGCGCCCCTGCTCAGTGCATTTTTAAAAAGAACATGCTGCTCAAAAGAGACACATTTAAAAACAACTGAGAAAAATCCCATATGAAGGCGGAAAGTCAGTGAGAAAGAAGACCACACCTGTGATGCCCCAACGAAGCAAGTGTGGCCATCTGGGTGTCAGATAAAAGAATGAAAAGCACTCAGTTGGCTAAAATACCACAAAGTTCTATTAAACAGGAATTCAGTGCAAATTTAAAACATAGGTGATACAATGGTTTGAATGTGTCCTGGCAGGGGAACTAGAGAAATCCATAATCATTTTGGATGTTCGATCATCCCACAAATAATAAGCAGATCAAAGAGAAAAAGTCAAGGTCTCAGTAACAGAAAACCCAGTAAACAGTTATCCAAGCATAACAAAACCCTTGGAATTTTCCTTTTGTGTTATTTTTTGGGGTGTGTGTGTGTGTGTGCGCGTGTGTGCGCATGTGTGTCTTAAATAGACTCCATGCCCAACATGGGGCTTGAGCTTACAACCCTGAGGTCAAGAGTTCCGTGCTATGCCCTGCCTTGGAACTTTCCTAAAGAAAATTTCAGTAGGTTCTGAAAACAGCCACCCTACTAGTCACACACTCCAAGATCACGCAAAAGCATTAGAGCTTTAATACCAAAAGTAAGAAGTAAGCACACATGCCAGCCTGACCTCCCATGCACCTCCTAGTGAGTGTGGGAAATATCCTTGAGCCGGACGTGGGTGGGAAACTGCTAACAGGTTCAGACCTGTGCTGGGAGACCTAATTCACTTCTTTCAGAGTTGTGCAAATCCAGAGGATAACAAACACTGCTGATAATTGAATAACACATGTTTGACCGACTATGTGCTTTTCTATAGTGGAGAAAAGACATATTATTGTAAAAATCCTAGAAACATTGGACAAATACACTCAGTTTGTGTCACAAAGAAATGACAGCTAACAACTCAATAGCAAACCAACAACCTGAGGAAAAATGGGCCGAGTTGTAAGCACATTTCTCCAAGGACGACATCCAGGTCGGCGATAGATCCACAGAAGGAGGCTCAACATCCCCGAGTGTCGGAGATGCAAATCCAGACCACAGCGAGATACCGCCCCGGAAGGGCGGAAATCAGCAGCACCAGCAACCACACGTGCTGGCGAGGGTGTGAAGCGGGACCCTCGTGCACTGTTCAAGATTTTAGTTACTTATTTGATGGAGAGAGATCTGAGGATGCAGGCGGGCATCCAGACTTACAAAAGAGTGGGGTCCCCCCTCCCTAGGAATGCCCACTGAATGGGCCCGCCCATGTGGGGGGGAATGAAACCATCAAGCAGGTGTTCTGGAGAGCAGATGGAAGGACCACCTCTACCACCTCTGAGAATTACGTGACTTGCAGCCCGGGGACCCACTCACATGGCTCCGAGTTCTGTCCCTGTGCCCATCCCTCTACTGGGGGCTGGGGCCACGCAGGGGAGTAACACATGCCCCCTCCCTACAGAGTCTTGGTTTTTTCATTCTTGTTCTCTGGCCAGTATAGGCTTGGAGACAGAATAATCAATTTTATTTTTAAAATTTTGAGAGAGAATGCTCAAGTAGGAGGGAAGGGGGAGGGGCAGAGAGAGAAGCGGACTCCCTGCTGAGCAGGGAGTGGAACTGTCTCAGATTCCAGGATCACAACAGGAAGACGCTTCACCAGCGGAGCCCCCCAGGCGCCCCCGGAGTAATCAGTTTCATACAAGACTACTTCTGGCCCCTAAAGGTGTCAGAGTTATAGATTTTGAAGACCATGAATTTTAAGATAAAAATGGTTTTGTTCTAAGGGGTTCATCAGGTCAAAGAACATTCATCCTTCCGTGTTCCAGACAGGCCTTCTAATACCGCGACAGCGGGAACATCTAGTGCTCACTGAAGGTTTACTGGGTGGGACGGGGTGCGTGGTCCACTGGTGCTGTTGGTTATGGATCCCATGACTTTATTAAAGGGTTAAATAATGGGATTAAAGTCTTAACAAAGCAGACAACAATATTAAAACGTGGTATTTCTTTTATTGTTTTTGCTTTTCAGAAAAATTAGTATTTGCCACACAATCTTGCCTGAAGTTTTAAGTCAACTGTTAAGGGATTTTTCTATTGAATTTACAAAACATTTGCTCTGCTAGAACATTTCTCATGCTTTTCTTTGTTATTTGTTACACAACATTCGAGGATAATGAGGCTATCTTAAGATCTCAGACCTGAGAAATCTATGGCAAGATTTCTGGAAAGTGCATTAGTCAAGGTATAATTTAACAATATGTTTTTAAAGATCTTATTTATTTGACAGCGATAGAGAGAGAGAGAGAGAGAGCGCGCACAAGCAGGGGGAGCAGGAGAGGGAGAAGCAGGCTTCCTGCAGAGTGGGGAGCCCGATACGATACAGAGCTCGATCCCAGGATCCTGGGGTCATGACCTGAGCCGAAGGCAGACGCCTAACGACTGAGACCCCAGGCACCTCAGTCAAGGTGTAATTTAAATATGAATATATACACATCCCATAACCCAAATCGGTAACACGGACGGTCATATTTCTGCGAAATTTTTCCCCCTACGATATGGCCTGATGTTGTAGAAGTGGTTTTTGACTGGGGGTGCCTCTGCCCTCCAGAAGTTACTTGGTATCGGGTGTCACGGTGACTGTCACAGGGGGAGGGGTGTTAATGGCTTTGAGTGGGTAGAACCCAGCAGCTAGACATCCCACAGCACACAGGATGAATTCTCATGGGGAATGATCCAACCCACATGTCAGCAGCGTGGAGGTAAGAAATCCTCACCCCGCTGACTCGATTTCCACCTGACAAGCAGCCTGTGCACCGTCCACCAGAGCGCACGCTTTACTACCTGGCGAAGACTATCCACAAGATTTAGTGACGGAAATCAGGGCATGCAGCATTTAATTTCCCTTGAACCTCCTCCACTAGTTCCAGCTGCTCATGCGGACGTTAACTTGGACTACTCTGAAGCAGCTAAGCGAGCGGTTCCCCTGCCCGTTCTTCTGGGCTGTCCTAAGAATGGAGTGATTCGTAAAGCGTTTGGCCAGAGTGAGGTGCTCTCCACGCCCGCGGACGGGTCATCTCAACACTCTGAAAACGAAGAGCTTCACCTGCTGTTCCTGCGTCAGGACCGTGCAATCGGCGGTAACACGACCTTGCCCTCCGTGTTGACAGTGACCTCTCACCGGTGTCTCCTATGAACAACAATGCACACGTATATAGGGGTGTGTGACAAGAAGTTAACAAGTGGGTTGTATTTTCAACTAATACTGGTTGTAAAGTATCAAGGTTTCAAGTGACCAGTTCTTATGGGGAACCCAATTCCTAAAAAACCACATTAAGTTTCCTAAGTGGAGAAATTTTTCACTATTTCGCTAACCATTCATTTTCACATTCACATTCTGTGTATTTTCTCATGGTCAACAAACTGATCCAAGTGGTTCAAGTTATCCCACCACTTGAAGAGGAAAGCATCGGCAATAATCTGAAACCAGGGGGTCAGCTTGATTTCACCACAGGCCGCCTTCTTCAGAAGTCCTCTTAGCTCCTCCTTGGTCACGTAACAGTAGCTCTTAATCTCATTGGGGTCCGGATTCAACATCACATTCTTCCTCATGAACAGGATGTAATCGATTTCATGTTCCCCCCAGACGCCGTCTGACTGAGCCTTGTAGTGGATTCGCGTCAGGTAGTTCATTTCCTCCGGAGGCACCTGCGAGGACATGAAACAGCAGCAAAGACTTCAGCACAAGGGCCGTCAGTCCGCAGGGCGCCCGTCAGTGCGCGCCCCGACTGCGGAACCGCGTCCAGCCGTCTCTGACAGGACACGGGAAGGTGTTACTATAGTGTCAAGTGCCTAAACTTTTCTCCCTGTGGGACGAACACTAGAGCTGATTTTACGGACAGACTGGAAGAGAAAAAGTCGCTCAAACTAGGTGCGTGTCCTCACGTCTCGATGGTACTTTGCAAGAGGAAAACGTATTTACCATTTTAACCAGATGAGAGATACTTTATTTGCTCGGGTCTCATTTAAAGGGAACAATTGCAGGAAAAAAAAGATCATTCGCGTGCGTCTGATTGGGTAATCAGATCTGCAGTTCCGATTTGAAAGGATTTCCACAGAAAAAGCTACCGCCTTTCATCTGGTCAACTACAAAAATAATCCACTTTATACACTGGCTAAGGATCAATCCACTTCCACACTGGGCTACATTCTCACAAGAGACCGAAATTCAAGGACTCTTTAGTGGCGGTGCTTCCTGGGGCCGGTACCTCAGGAGGTCACAGAGCAGAGACGTACCTTACGTCTAAATTCTAACTGCGGCGTCCTTACGCGCGTTTGGGTCGCTCAGCGGGATTCGGGCGCGCGCTTACCGCTTCCATGGGGATCCCTAGTTCAGCCTCCAGGCGCCTCTGGGCCGCGCGTCGCACGCCGATGGCCTCGGCCTCCTCCAGCTCGCGCGGGTTGCTCAGCGGGTGGCTGCAGCAGGAGTTGGTGAAGCAGCCTGCGGGGGACACGCGTCAGCTTCCCTTCCCCGTCGCTCCGCGGATCCGTAAGAAACTCCAAGTTTTAAAACTAACAGGAAGGGGCGCCTGGGGGCTCGGTGGGTTAAGCCTCTGCCTCCGGCTCGGGTCATGATCTCAGGGTCCAGGATCGAGCCCCGCATCGGGCGCCCTGCTCGGCGGGGGCCCTGCTTCCCCCCACCCCTTGCTCCCTCTGTCGCTGCCAAATAAGTAAAATCTTAGTAAGTATCAGAAAACCGGAATTTCTCCGCCGGTCGTCACGGCGTATCCGGACGCGCTCCGGCTCGGCTCTAGGAGCCCCAGCGCGGTGCCCGCTCCGAGCTTCCGCCCCGAGCCCGCGGCCGCCCCCGCGGGGTCCGCACTCACCGGGAAACGTGATCTTGGCGTCCGAGCGCTGCTGCAGCAGGAGCCGGTCGTCCGCGTCGAACAGGAACACGCTGAAGGCGCGGTGCAGCAACCCTGCGGGGGGACACCGCGCTGGCTCCGCCGCGGGCAGCCCCCGCCCCGGCGCCGGCCTCCACACGCGACCCCGCCGTGCGACAGCGCAGCGGGCCCCCGCGACCCGGCCCCGCACCTGCCCCGCTCCCGCCCCCTTCCCGCCGCCCGGCCCCGCACCTCGGTCTATGTTCGCGTTCAGGTGGCAGTTGCGTTTGGTGTCGGCGCCGACGCGCCGGTCGTCCGCGTCCACGAGGATGCACATCTCCGACAGCAGCTGCGCCTGCTGCGCGTCCAGCTTGTTCACGTCCATCTCCGGCATCCCGGCCGCCCGGCCCGCGGCCCTGGTCCTGACACGGCGCCGCGCCCGTGACCGCGGGTCCCCGAGACAGGCTCCCCCGCCACCAGCGCCCGCCGGCTCGGTCCCCGCTCCCGGGCGCTCCGCCTCTGCGCCCCTCCGCACGCGACCCACGTCCCGCGCTAGACCCACGTCCCACCCGGACCACTTACCTCTGGCGGCCGACCTCCGCGAGATCTACCCCCAGGCCCCTCCCCCAGGCCTGGGGGCCGCCCCTCAAGGCCGCGCGCCCAACCGTCAGCGCCCGCGCCACAGCGCGCCACATGCTCCCCAGCCAATCGCGCGCCGGCCGCGCGGACGTCACGATAGCGCGAGGGCGTGGGCAGGGTCCCGACGCCGAGGTTCGGGGGCTCCCGGTGCCCTCTGAGCCGCGCTGTGGTTAGCGCGGAGCCCCGCGGAGCGCTTTTAAGGAGGGAGCCCGGCGACAGAGGGGAGGCACGCGGCTCGGACCATACCCACCCTTCCGCGCGCCGGAGGCGCCGGGCAGCGTGCCCGCGCACTTCCGGGTCCTCGGGCGCTCGAGTTCTGACAGGTCGTGACGTGTGTGCGCGGGGCCCTCTGCGCAGTTAGCCTCCGGGCAGGGGTGGGGGGATGGGTCCGAGCTCGGGTGCCCTCCGCGCGGCGGGCGGGACGAGCACCGCTGGGGCCGCGCCAAGCGTGCCCTCGCTCCGGAGGCCGCGGACGCACGCCCGCGCCGCTCTCCCGGCAAGCGGACGCCCGCTCGGGCCGCCCCCGCCCCCACGTCCGCCTCACCTCACACCCGCACGTCACACCCACTCAAAATATTAAGTACTACGTGTTTTTCACGTGTTCACTAAGAAACTTCATTTATCTGTTAAAATTCCGAAGTCACTGAATTTGTTCTCAGGTCACAGTCATCCGTGTCTTCCGACAGGTTGACTGGACTGTGGCTGCACGCGCGGTGTCTCCAGGGCACACGGGGGCTTCGGGCCGTTTTACGTGTCCGTTTTAGCGCGTCCACGCGGGCCACGCTCCGCCGTCCTGCGCCCGTGAGGAGCGCGGCTCCGCGGCGCGGGCTCTCCGGACGCCCGAGTCTCAGGCCCGACCGACAGCGGAGTGCGCGGCTGCGTCCCGCGTCCCGGCCCGCCGCAGCGACAGGCGGCGACTCCCTTTGGCTCGGCTCAGGATCCGGGGTCCCGGGATCCAGCCCGCATCTGGCGCCCTGCTCGGCTGGGGGGCCTGCTCCCCCTCCCCCACTCCCCCTGCTGGTGCTCCCTTTCTCGCTGTCTCTCTGGCAAATAAATAAAATCTTATAAAAATTTTTAATAATGTGGGGGCGCCTGGGCGGCTCAGTGGGTTAAAGCCTCTGCCTTCAGCTCAGGTCATGATCTCAGGGTCCTGGGATCGAGTCCCGCATCGGGCTCTCTGCTCAGCGGGGAGCCTGCTTCCCCGTCTCTGTCTCTGCCTGCCTCTCTGCCTACTTGTGATCTGTCTTGTCAAATAAATAAATAAAAATTAAAAAAAAAATGAATTGGGCAAAAGACTAATAAAGTATATTAAATTTTTTTTAATAATAATAAGTTAAGGTATTTGTGAATTCACTTAGACACGCTGCGTGTAAGTACAAGTAACACCAGTACGTGCTCTGCAAACATCACAAGAGGCTCAAGGAGATGCTTCGGTTCTGCACACGTCGCTTCTGTCCGCGGAGAAGGCCGCTGTCACCTGTCGTACTGGACCCAGTCTATGAAGAAACTCTTACCTCCCACACACATGCTGGAAAATTGGCAAGTAACTGTTTTACCAGCCTTTTCAGATGACCCAGCTGATTTTTGTTTGATAAGAACCAGTCCACTGCCAAGTCCTTCCAACCGGCAGAGTGACCTTCCCCCAGGGACTCAGCGGCCTCCCTGTGAGTACTTTGCTAAGGGCAAAAGTCAGACTTTGCCCAACCCCCAGGATCCTGCAAGTACTTTAACACATAAAAATTAGAAATTTCCTTCATCCCTGACTCCACCAAGAAACATGTTGGCCATCCATTCCCCCCACCCCCAAGGCGTATGGCCCACCAATGGACACCTGCGGTCTCACAGCTGAGATCTCCCTGGACAGCAGTAGCACTTCCCAGCAAGAGCGAGCCCCTCAACGTCCCGGAAACCCTGCTTCCCATATTCCTTAGAGACCCCCATCCGTAAGCCCCTCCCCAGCGGGCGGTGTGTGAACCGGGTGCAGCTCTTCCTGCCCCTGGGTCCTACCCTGTGCTTTCAGAAAACCACCTTTTCCCACCCGAGAACTCCTTCTTGGCTGTGGGCTTCAAACTTAATGTCTCCTACATCAAAACCGCGTCAGTGAACATCTTAGGCCGCTACAGGAACACTCACTGCTTGGGACCGAAACTTTGCCTATTTTCTCATGCCTGATATTGCAATACTGAGTCACTCGGAAAATACTAGTTCACTGGATTAAGCAAATCTTGCAAATGTTGACACATGTCGTTCTTCAGTATCAATCACCTTATTAACACTAGGACTGATTTCATCAGAAAGGCCTGTGGCGCCTGGGTGGCTCAGCTAGTTAAGTGTCCGCCTTCAGCTCAGGTCATGATCCCAGGGTCCCGGGAGCTCCTCCCCCCTGCCTGGGGCTCCCCAGGCCTGTGTACGCACAGGCCACATCTCTTTCCCTCAAATAAATAAATAAAAAATCTTAAAAAAAAAAAAAAAAAGGAAAAGTCTTTCAAGCATTGGGACACCGTCAAGGCCTGGGTGGACAGGGAGGGCGCTGGCCAGTCTACTCCGCTGGAGTCCCCTCTGCGTCCCGTGGCTTCCGGCTGGCTTAGGAGCCGGCCGGCCCCACCCCCGAGTTGCTCTCCTGCCCGTGGAGTCCCGGGCCCTGCTACTGGATTCGGGGTGACCGAGGATCCTCTTCTGTCTTTCTCCGGAATCTCGGACGTCTGCCGAACTCCCTTCCTCACATAACTGAAACTGCGTGTGACTCTCCTGCGCATCTGTCCCCTGTCGCTGTCACCGCCCGCCCGCCGGAACCCCGAAGCGGAGAGGCGGCTCCGGTGCCCGCCGCGACTCCGGGAGTCTGGAGCCCCGCGTCTCCTCCGGAACGCCTCTGCCCGGCTGAGCCCCACCCGCGCGCGAACACTTCGGGATCGTGTCCCCTCGTTCCGCGGCTACCGGGTCCCCAGCTCCACCACGCTTGTTTCCCGCACGGCCGCGCCGCGACGGTCCTGGGAGCCAACGGCGGGCTGTGTCTTGGAGGCAGGAGCCCCGCGCGTCCGGAGCCGTCCCGCCGCTCGGCCCCCGCAGCTCGAGTCCCCGCCCGCAGAGCCGTCCGCGGCGCGGCCGTGGCTCTCGGAGGTCTCGGCCGGCCCGTCCCCCCAAGCCCGCGCGGACATCAGCCAGTCCCACCTTCCGCGGCGAGCAGCTGACACGAGTTCTTCTAGCCAATGGCGAGCGCAGGCTCCGGGGCGGGTGAGTCACCGCCGCCGCCGCGCTCCAGTATTAATAGCTCTGCCCCCACCGGGAGCCGCGCGGCCGGCAGCCTCCGCCGCAGCCCGCACCGTGCGGCCGCGGGGACTCGCAGGCCCGGACGCCCGCCAGCGGCGGCCCCGACCCGAGCCGATGGACGCGAACCTGGGGGGGTCGAGGACCCCCGCGCGAGCCCGCCACAGTGAGTACCGGGGGACGCGCCGGCGGGTCCGTGCGAGCGCCCGCGCCTCCCAGCCCACCGATCGGCCCTTCCGGGCTCACCTTCGGGCAAGCGCCGGCCCCGTGGGGCGAGGGCGGGCAGTCTCGGGCGCCCACGAGCGCCGCCGCACCCCCTAGCCCCGGGCCGCCCGCGCACTCGGGCCCCGCCAGCGCGACACGGGACTTCCGGCCGGGGCACAGGGCGGGGGAGGGACTTCCGCCGTCGCGGCGGAGACGGAGGCTGAGAACGGAACTTCCGGCGCGGGGCGGAGGTCGTGGCGGGACTTCCGGCGGCCTAGGCGCGAAGCGAGGCCGGAGCTTCCGGCAGCTCCGGAAGTGCGGGGCGTAGGGCTGCCGGGTCGAGGGGCCGCGTCCGGGCGGAGAGTCGGTGTCCTGCGTGTCCCGGTCCGTGCGGGCGCCGCGTGGTTGGGAACGGGCGGTCTGCGGCGCAGGGCCCGGTTGGCTTGAGGGGTCGGCGGGCACGGCGGCGGCAGGACAGGTGAGTGCCCGGCGGTCCTCTTCCTCCTCGGCGGGACAGCCCGAGGGCTGGGGACTGCGGCTCCGAGAGGGGCTGGGGGCGTGCCCCGCCCCCCACCCCGACCCGGCGTGCCGGGGTCTTTGCGGCGGGTGCAGGGCTGCGGTCGGCCGGGGGCGGGGGGCGGCGCCTCGTGCGGAGCCCCAGGCTACGTGCTGGGCCGGGGCTGCCGTGCCGGTGGGTCCGTGGAAGCCGACGAGCCTCCCGGGGGCGTCGGCAGGTCTCGTCTCCGCGCGGGCGGGCGCTCCGTCAGGGCAGGACGGGGCCTCCACGGCGTGACCTTACACGTGTCCTCCGAGCCGTGCGCCTCGGGGGCGGCCGGTGCCTCCGGAGTGCCTCTCCCCGCACGCTCGGCTCCCGGGCTGGGGGTCCGCGTGGCTTGCGCGGCGGGGCCCCCGGCAGTCGTGCGTGAGCCCGGCCGGCGGGGAGAGCGGCGGACCCCGGCCGCACCGCACAGCGGCTGCGCGACTTCTCCGAGCGCGTGCGGACCCCGAGAAGGTCGCGCTGGGCTGTGTGCGCCCCGCGTCCCTGCGAAGCCCTCGGCCCGGGGCCGCTCGGGGCGGGGGGCGCTGCCTTCCTCTCGTCCCAGCCCCCAGCCGGCTGACGGCTGGCCTCTCACTTGCACCCGGGGAGTCCGGGTGGTCCTCTTCCCGCCGCGCTGCCCGTCCCTTCGGGTGGACTCCGCCCGCGGCGCAGACCGGCGGCGCGAGCCTGCCGGCGCCCTCTCCCCGGTGCTGCGGGGCCGCTGGCCTTGCTGTCGCCGCGGCCGGCCATTCGCAGCGCCGCGCGGGAAGACAGCGCGTCCGAGGGGCTGCGCGGACCGGCGGCTGGGCAGTCACCTTGGACACCGTGACGGGCCCGGACGGATTCCACTGCGTGGTCATTGTGTGCGTCTGCTTAACGCTCGTGAGATTACGGGGTCAAGTGTTCTGTTCTTGCTAAAAAAATGTTTCAGAGGCCCGCTGGTGTGAGATTGTGAGTAATGTTTGTATATGGGGGCACGCGCGGCACAGGAGTTGTGCGGGGTACTTCGCATTAAAGCTCCTCCTGCGAATGTGGGATGAGGGGTTGGGCTTTTGGAGGGAACTGTTTGTAATTCCTTGAAAATAATGTTTTTAAAAAGCAGTAGGGTTTTTTTTTTTTTCATGAACCTGTTTAATGGGATCTGCCCTGTAATAGTGGGTTAGTATGAATATTTTTAAGAAATGTAATTATTTTTTGGAATTTCAGGTATTTGTTTTTGATTGTATTTAGGTAAAATGGCACAGCTTTTAACATTGATTACAGTAGATTACTTTTAGAGTAAAGACTTTTTTCCACTTTACAGTTCTGTTCTTTTTTTTTTTTTTCCTGCTCCCTGCCCCTTCAGGGTCCCCCCTTTTTTTCTTCCCTTTACAGTCTTTTTTTTTTTTTTTTTGAGATTTTATTTACTTATTTGACAGAGAGAGCAAGCACAAGTAGGAGGAGCAGTGGCAGTGGGAGAGGGAGAACTAGGCTCCTTGCTGAGCAGGGAGCCTGATGTGGGCTCGAGGCAGGACCCCGTGATGACCTGAGCTGAAGACTGACACATCGGCCACTGAGCCACCCAGGCGACCCTCCCCTCTGCAGTTCTGTGACTGAAGTGTTTGGCCTGTGGAAGATCTTGGGACGTGTTGGAGCTCCAGCAGGGACGTTAGAGCAGTAGTGGCTGATGTTACTGATGCATGTGAACCTCACACCACACCTTTGTCGTCGTTCTTCCAGCTCATCTGTCGCTGCATCACTGTCTAACGCTCTTCCCTCCGTATCTGGCTCGGAGCCCCTGCCGTATCAGTTCAGTCTTCCTTTTACAGACACCTGCGATTTCCTTGTTCCTCTCTGTGATTTCAACCTGAAAACACCCTACACTTTTCAAACATTTATATAGGATTTATCCTAATACTGATCCCTGCGGCGGTGAAGACCGTAGACCCTTCAGTTCTCCGGCCAACCAAGGCCTTGTCCACCCTGGGCGGACCGGTGTGGGAGGAAGTAGTGTTGGCACCAGGGCGGACTACTGGAGGAGGGAGAGGATGTGAACGACGAGGACAAGAGTAAGATTTTAAAGAAGGTTCGGGAAGAAAATTTTGTTGGAAAGATTAATGAATGAAAAGAAGAAATTGGAAAGAGGCTAGGAAAAGTAGAGGAACCCCCCACTCTAGTTTCGGAAGAATGGTGAATATCACTGAAGACATGAGTGGAAGAGGCAGAACTTGAGTTGGCCGCGTCGTCTTCAAGTATTAAGAACACAGCACATGGCACAGGCATTACAAGCCCATCACTGAAATGGCGCATCACAGAGCTTAGGTCTTAAGGGATAAAATTACCAAGGGTGAAAAATCTCCATTTAATGCGAGGTTTTGGACAACCAAAACCTGTTCCAGATTTATGAACTATGATTGTGTGAAGTGTACATATTTGGTTGGAAATCAATCAACATGAAAAGATTACGTGTATATGTACTGTGTGGTGAAATGACGAAAACAAGCAAAGCTCAGAACAACAGTATTTGGGGTTTGTGGGGAGGAGGGAGGTTGAAGACTCAGTGAAAGGCAGAGGGTGGAGATTTGTTTGTTAAAAGTTTTATTTATTTAAATAATCTTGACACCCCACCATGGGGCTTGAACTCATGACCCTGAGATCAAGAGTCACACACTCTTCCAACGTGAGCCAGCCAGGCACCACCAGAGGGTGACAGTTTTTGAAATTAGTTGTATAGAAGACTGCTTATTACTTTTTGGGGAAGATTTTATTTATTTATTTGACAGAGAGGCACAGTAAGAGAGGGAACAGAAGCAGGGGGAGTGGGAGAGGGAGAAGCAGGCTCCCTGCTGAGCAGGGGGCTTGATGCAGGCTCCATCCCAGGACCCTAGCTAGGACCATGACCTGAGCCGAAGGCAGATGCTTAATGACTGAGTCACCTAGGCACCCCAAGACTGCTTGTTTCTTAAGGTATAGTGTCTGGAAACCCAGTGGTACGATACTTAAGACAGAAAATCATTGATTCAAAACCTACAGCTTTGAGGGGTGCCTGGTTGGCTCAGTTGGTGGAGTGTGTGACTCTTGATCTTGGGGCTGTGAGTTCGAGCCCTGTGCGGGGTGCAGAGATTACTGAAAAAATGAAAAAACAAAACACCGAAAAACCTACAACTTTGAGGTAAAAGGAAGGTTGGTGTTGCAGTTTTTGCACTTTATATAACCAACTTGTGGAATCTTCAAAATACATTAACTTTCCAGCTTATACTTACCGGAATATTTCCACTGACATAAGTCTTCAGAGAGGACAGAAAAGACCTTTACTCATTTATTTACTTGATTGAAACATCTGCAGGTAAAGTCTCCTCTCTGTGGCTCTATTAGGACAGTTTCACAAGGTTTTGATATTTTCCTTTTTTACAAAATGTGACTTACAAACTGCCAGGTAACTGTGGTAGATTGTGTTAATGATTTGGCAATGGAGATGCTTTATGAGGTTATTAATTTAATCTGTGTAATCACTGAAAAAGAACTACTATGTCTACCTCCTTTTTATGAGGAATATAATTTCTGGGTAATGTTCCATTAAGTCATTTTGGTTTCTTGGCCAGATTTTTATGTGGCACAATTAAATAGTTCTAAATGTTTCCATTAAGAAAAAATTATTGAAATACTCTTAAGTGGGATCATATGAATTGTTTAACCAAGGTAGTTTTGTTATATTCAATTTGTCAAAGTTAATATCAATGTAATTTTTGTGTATATAAAATTCTGCCAATTATAGATTCTGCCATTGTTTGGCTTGTATCTTTATTTCAGTCATCTCTAATTTCTGTAGCTCTAAATTTTCAGACTGAAATGTCATTAAAAAATGTGTTCTTTAATTTTTCAGTCAGAAATAATTTTTCGGGGTGCCTGGGTGGCTCAGTCATTGGACATCTGCCTCCGGCTCGGGTCGTGATTCCAGGGTCCTGGGATTGGGCCCTGCGTCGGGCTCCCTGCTCAGCGGGGAGCCTGCTTCTCCCTCTCCCACTCCCCTGCTTGTGTTTCCTCTCTTGCTGTGTCTCTCTCTGTCAAATAAATAAAAAAAAAATCTTAAAAAAAAAATTTTTTTTTCCACTGGTGTGCGGGGGTGGTTAGGCTCCATTGGTTAGGCATCTGCCTTCCGCAGGGTTCGTGATCCCAGAGTCCGGGGATTGAGCCTCCAGCCCCGCATCTCTCCCTGCTTGTGCGCCTGCGCACGCTCTCTCTCTCTCTCTCTGTCAGATGAAGAAACAAAATTTTTTTTTTTTAAGATTTTATTTATTTATTTGACAGAGAGCACAAATCGGCAGAGAGGCAGGCAGAGAGAGAGGAGGAGAGGAGGAAGCAGGCTCCCCGCCGAGCAGAGAGCCCGATGTGGGGCTCGATCCCAGGACCCTGAGATCATGACCTGAGCCGAAGGCAGACGCTTAACCCACTGAGCCACCCAGGCGCCCCAAGAAACAAAAATCTTTAAAAAAATAATTTTTCGGGCGCCTGGGTGGCTCAGTGGGTTAAGCCGCTGCCTTCGGCTGGGGTCATGATCTCAGGGCCCTGGGATCGAGTCCCGCGTCAGGCTCTCTGCTCAGCAGGGAGCCTGCTCCCTCCTCTCTCTCCGCCTGCCTCTCTGTCTACTTGTGATCTCTCTGTCAAATAAATAAATAAAATCTTAAAAAAAAATAATTTTTCTATTTGCTATGAAAATGAAACAGGATTTAAGATTGACTTAGTTAATTGAGATGATTCTACTTTAAAAAAATAATTTTTCCATATGTCATTTGAGGGAGTTGTATTACATGTTTTGTTTTATTGTGTGTTATTTCTACCTGTAATGTTCATATAAGCTTTTTTTCCATCTTACTAAGAAGAGTAATATTTGGTAAGTCATAGAATTTGGAGGAATGATGGTGTAGACCTCTCCCAGATCTATAAATTTAGCCCAGTTCTCTTTTCCTCTCTAGACCTGTATGCCTCCTGCCTCTTCTGGATTTTAGATGTGCAGAGGCATTGCAGGCATGTTACCTTCAGTATTCAGTTCTTGCTTTCTTCTGCAAATCTGCTGCCTCAGTATCTCAATACCTCAGTAATTTGATGTCTTTTTCACCTATTTCTTATCCCAGAAGTGAGGGCTGTTCTTGACCCCTTTCTTCTGCACCACCTGCCCTCCCCACCCCAAGTCCATCCGTGTACTCCTCTGATCTTAAGGATCATCGTTAACTGCCTAGACTGCTCTAGTGACTTCCTAGCTTGCTTTCCCATTCGCAGGACTGTGACTTTTTCCTGTGTTTTCTACACAGCAGCACGAGTGATTTTTCATGCAAATCTAATGTCACTTATTGATGTAAACACCTTGAAAGGACTTCTTTTTTGTTTTAGGATACAATCTAAACATGAAAGACAGGTACCTCTCCCACTTGTACCATTCTCTCCATTGTTTGTTGTGCCTTAGCCACATTATCTCTTTGTTAGTACCTCTGGTAAAGTAGTTTCGTTCCCAGCTCAGGGAATTTGCACACGCTGTTCCTGCTGTTGGAATACCCACTCCCTCTCTCTCTTTCCGCATGCTTAACTCCTACTAGTCCTTCAGTCTCAGTTTAAATGTCAGTTTTTTGGAAAAACCTTGTAACTCTTTAGTTTGTATCTTGCCTTCTCATGATACTTGTATGTCTTTAAGACTAGTCACCATAGGGGCGCCTGGGTGGCTCAGTGGGTTAAGCCGCTGCCTTCGGCTCAGGTCAGGATCCCAGGGTCCTGGGATCCAGCCCCACACCGGGATCTCTGCTCAGCAGGGAGCCTGCTTCCCCCTGCCCCCACCGCCTGTTTCTCTGCCTACTTGTGATCTCCCGTCTGTCCAAAAAAAAAAAAAAGTCACCATAATTTGTAATTTCTGTAGTAAATTCTGAGATATTATGCAAGGTCTGTCTCACAACTCTAAATAACCTGAAAGTAGGGACCAAGTCTGTTTAGTTCACTGCAGTATTCCTGGTACCTAACGTGTTTATGAACTGAAGAGTACTGGTGCGTGACTTAAAAAAGGAAATGAATGCTGTTGCTGTCCCTGCTTTAACGATGACAAAATTAAGCTTTGGGAAGGTGGTTAAATGACTTGGCCGAGGTTATACAGCTGGTTGGTGTTAGATGTGTTTGTCCGTTCATTCACTTACACCATCAAATACTTTGGGATGTATTTATGTCAGGCCACCTGGTTGGCCCTACGAGAACAGTAGTGAGCCCAGATAATGTCCCAGGTGGGACATTGGTGGTGGTGTGGGGGAAACATTCATTAACTGAGTAAACCACAGATAAGACCTAAGTGGGCAGGTGCTGAGGGCCATGCGGTGCTGTGACTCGCAGTGGTCAGAGGAAGCTCTTTAGAGGAGGTAACGCTTAAGCCGAGGCTCCACTCAGCAGCAGTGAGGAGTCCCCCACCCAGGGTCAGGGGAGGCTGAGCTGAGAACCCGGACTTCCTTCTCCCCCTTTACGGTCTCCCTGGCAGAAACAAGAATTTGCTGGGGCATGGTCATTAGAGACCTGCTGTAACAGAAGACTTAAATCAGATCCTGGCCTGATAACATGAAACCCATAATGTTGAGGCTCAGTTGGAAATTATATGTCATGAAGAAGTGGGAAAATCTCCGTTTGAATGAGAAAAGACAACTGACAGCAGCACAGAGATGTTGCAGATGCTAGAATGATTCGACAGGGATTTGCAGGCAGCCAGAATGAGAGTATGTGGTAGTGAGCCATTAGTAATGTTTGATACAAATGAGAAAAAAAATGTCAGGGAGAAAACACAGGATATAAAGAAACACATGGAAATTTAGAGCTGAAGAGTGTAATTGAAACAAAAAACCCAGTGGATGGTGGGACAGCAGAATGGAGAGGGCAGAGGAAAGAATGAAGAAGCAGAGATTACTGAACTTGAACAGTGGAGAGAAAATAGACCGGAGGAAAGGGAACGGAGTATCGGGGGCCTGTGGGACTTTGACAAAAACCTGTTGTTCTTGTTACAATCCCAGAAAGGGGAGAAAGACAGTGGGTCTGAAAACACATTTGAATAAATACTGGCTGAATATTTCCTAAATTTGGGAAGCTATAAACTTAGCAGAATCAAGAAGCTTTATGAAACTCAGACGAGAGAAACTCCTAGAAATCCATGCTAAGACACATCGCAGTCAAACTTCTGAGAACTAAAGAAACAGCAATGAGAGAGAAGTGCTACTTTTCCGGGAGTGGACAGACGAGTTGACAGTGGATTTGCCATCAGTGACCATAGAGGCCACTAGGACGTGGCATATTTTTCAAGTGCAAGAGGAAAAGACCTGCCAGCTCAGGGTTCTGTATCAAGTGCAAACATCCTTCACGTGATCTCTCGGCGGCCCCAGATCTGCCCAAAGAGAACAGCTGGAGGAAGGTTGCTCGACACCCCGGGAACGCGGGAAGCCACGCGGGCACAGCGGGAAGGAAGCACGGACGGCGGCGAGAGCAGACTTGCCGGTGCACACGGCAGGTTCCCCTCACGGCTGAGGGTTGAAGCTCTGGACGTTCTCTTGGGGTGTGTGGAGGAAGTGTCTCACGTGACCATTACGAGTGGGGGTGTAAGGAGACGGGAGGGCAGGTTTCTGTTCGTTACCGTGAACTCGTGCAGTGTTGATCATCGGACCGATAGCTGTGAAAACCTAATGCCTGCAACAGTCACTGAAAGTCGTACAGAAGAGGTGACCTCAGAAACGACACCATACGTCAGAATGGAATGCCGAGACCTGTTGAAGTAACCCGCAGGAAGGCAGAAACAAAACAAAAAACAAAATGAGGGAACAGAGGTTGACTTGTATACTAGGAACAAGTGGGGTTTACTTGTGCATGCAAATTTGGAATGTTGTTCGAAAATCATCTGTGTAATTGGTGTGTTAACAGGGTAAAGAAAAGCCGCACCGTTAAGTGATGCAGAAAAAAACTTGACAAAATTCAGCACATTAGTGAGACTCTCAGGAGTGGGGAGTCTTCTCATCGCAGCAGTTGACCTACAGCTAGCCTCATAGTTAACGGTCAGAAACCGTTTTTTTAACCTAGAGATCAAAACAAAACAGGGATGTTTATTGTCACTATTTACAACACAATACTAGAATTTCTAAGCCAGAAGGAAAGGAAATAAAGGCGTACAGATCAGAAAGGAAGAAATGAAACTTTTTTTTTTTGATGACATTAGTCTACATAAAAAATGCCAAAAAATGAATAAAAATCTAGAACTAATAAATGACTTCAACAACAGTGTGGGATACTAGCAATTAACACAAAATGGTAATAAAAATACAATATTGTTTAACATCACTCAGAAAGTAACAGCACAAGTTTCCGTGTGAATCGAAAAGTCACATGTAGGACTTCTTCGTGGAAATCTACAGAACTGAGGGAAGAAGAAATGATCTAAATAAACTGAGACGTACGCTGTATTCATAGGTTGGAACGCTCAGCATGATAAGGGTGCCACTTCTCTCCAAATCGATGAACGGATTACACACAATTCCTTTAAAATTTCATGAAGATTTTTATTTTTGTAGGTATGGGAAAGATTATTCCAAATTTATGTGGATAGGCAAAGGAACTAGAATAGTTAAGACAATTTTAAAAAAGATTTCAGTGATAGGAATCGCTCATGATTTCAAGACCACACGGTAGTCCAGACTGTTTCATTGGCAGGGCACCTGGCCGGCTCAGTTGGAAGAGCATCCGGCTCTTGATCTTGGGGGCATGAGTTCAAGCCCCACGTTCATTATAGAGATTACTTAACTAAAACTGAAAAAAAAAATACTGTATTGTTTGGAGAGAGAGAGAGATACATAGATCAGGTGAACAGAAGAGAGAACCAAGAAATAATCTCACCTAAATATAGCCAGTGGATTTTTGACCAAGATGCCAAACTTTCTCAACTCAGCGTGGGATGGGTAGCTTTCAACATGTGATGCTGCAATAATCGGATATCCTCAGCAAAGAATGAAACAAGAAAACCCCAAACAAAAATACCCTGGGATCTAAACTTCACGCCTTAATACAAACACCAACCGAAAGGAGCTCATAAATTTAAATATAATGTATAAAACTACAATTTTAAAAGAAAACAACATTTTTAGGAGCTAGAATTGATAAAAAGTTCTTAGACATGACTCTGAAAGTATGATCTGTAGGAGAAAGATAATCGATCAGTGGGATTTCATTAAAATTTTAAAAGTTGTTTTGTGAAAAACCCTGTTAGGATAAAAGACTGGGGGAAACTTGGTAACCCACTCAGCTGACATGTACCTCGTGAAGGCTGTACGGAGAACTTCCAGATCTCAGCAGTAAAAACCCAGAGTCCTGTCAGAAGCTGGACAGAAGATGCGAGGAGACGTTTTCCTGACAGTACACGGGAAGATGTGCAGGGTCACCAGCCACCAGAGAAGTGTGTGCAAAGACTGTAACAAGATACTGCATGTCGGTCAGGGCCGCTGGAACTGAGCACAGGGAACGCTCCCTATGAGTCGGTGGAGAGCAGAATCCCGTCGCTGATGGGAACAGAAGACGTTACAGCTGTTGTGGAGAAGGGTTTGGCGATTAGTGTTTTCCGTGTTGCCTAAAGTTATAGTATTTTAGACACAGTGAGCTAAATAAATCACTAAAAGTGATTTTACCTGTTTAACTTTTTTTTTTTTTTAACGTGGCTCTAGAAAATTTGCCATGTTGTGTGTGGCTTGCATTGTGTTTCTCTTGGGACAGCATTGTTCCAGGATCTGTGATCTAGAATGTGTGCTTAGAATTGGTTCTCGGGGGAGTAGACTGAGGCTGGGGAAAGTTGTTTAAGGGAGACTTGTTCTTTAAGCCTGGCTTTGCCATTTGGTTTTTCAAAACTTGTTAATCAAATTTGATAAAAAGTTACCTGTTTGATGAAGGCTGGGGTGTTTCTCTTAAGAAAGGTTAATTTGTCACTTTCTAAATTAAATAGTAAATACTGCCATAGTGAAGAAGTTTGGAATTGAAAGTAATTGTCGTCTGCTTTTCCTTCATTTCAGTTTGCCAGATCAGAAATTAAGTTTCCCTGCTTTTGTTTAGCTTACTGCAGGAACGACCGGGAAATCACCTTCTAGAAGTAATGCCCACAGAAAGCGGGAGTTGCTCTACTGCTCGCCAAGCAAAACAGAAACGCAAATCTCACAGCCTTTCCATACGAAGGACCAACAGCTCGGAGCAGGAGAGGACGGGTCTGCCGAGAGAGATGCTAGAAGGACAGGTGAGCTCGTGTTGACTGTGTTTGTAACGTTCCAGAAGTCGCCACATACACGCAGGTCTCCAAAGTGGAGAAGAAGAGTGGGTTACTGAGACTAAACATAACCAGACCAGCCCCTTCTTCCCTTAACAACCGATTAAAACGACTGTCACATGTAATGCCTACACAGAGACGCGTGGCTGGCTAGTGTGACTAAGGAATTTTTTAAATTTTAATTAATTTACATTTAAATTTAAATAGCTACATGTGGCTACTGGCTACCGAATGGGACAGTGCAGGCAAACAGTCTAGGACACGTTTTTTTATTAGATTTATTTACATTTCTAGTGGAAGTCCCACACTCTCCTTTGCTAGCATCTGCTGGAGTTGACTCCCATTTGAGGTCAACTTGTCCTTTGCTTGGCCTTCTGAACGCCCCTCCTCCATTGTGATGTAGGACAAGTAGGTGAGCGTGTCTCGGGGTAACCCTTCCTCAGGGTCACTCAGAGGCCTGCAGGCTCAACGGCCTGGCCACCACGCTGCCCCGAGGGCCCTCGTCTTTGTACTTAGCATTTTCTAGCCTCCTTGCCGAGAGGCGTCCCTGGATGGCGGGTGTGAGGTGCTCCGGCTGGTTCAGCCTCAGGAAGACCGCAGCAGTGGTGTGCGGTGCGAGCCGCTCACATGGTAGGTGGGGGTGGAGGGATCTGAGAGTCCACGTGGCCGGCTCCCAGTGGACTCGCTTTCCAGACAAGGTGACGGTAATTTGCTGGGGAGCAGTGTCCTGCCACACGCAGGTGGTGTGAACGAGCAGTGGTGGTCACTGCCCCCGGCTCAGACTCAGGACTGTGGCGTCGAGGAAGGGGATGCTTGGCGCAGGGACGCGAGACCTGCCGGAGCCCGGCCGCATCTGTGTGCGCACCAGGCGCTGACCGGCCTGCCGCGCCTGGGACGTGCTGATGGGACGGAGCGCACGTGGGTTTTAAAGCTTTGCTGAAATCCTGGCTTTTCTGTCCTGAGCTTTCTGAAGTGGTACCCAGAGCTCAGCACCGCTGCGCCAGGGTCTGTGAACCGGGACGGTCCCCGGAGCCCGGCCCAGAGTGCTCCCATGTGGCTCCCTCCACCTTCCTGGGGGAGAAGGTCTCGTTTCACCGCACATTTTGCTTCCTGATTGTCAAGTGAGGCTCTTGCCGACGTCCCAGTTTTGTCTCCAGTTCCCGTGACATCCTGCATTTACTGCTTCAGTAAATGTGCTCTTTCAGTTACTGAGTAGTCAGGATCCGGAAGCACTGTGGGTGCAGGTCAGTAGGCATGGATGCAGTAAGAGGGGTTTGGCCTCCCTGGAGGACGCACGAAGGCTTCTCCCCAAGTGCCCCGTGCAAGGGGGACTGGCTGGACCAGGATGCAGGAGGAACATGGCACAGAGAGGGAAGAGAATATGCGAAGGTCATGAAGCAAGGTGGATAGTGTGGTAGATGTTCATTGTGATGGTTTATTTTCCTTTTCCTTTTTTTTCCCCTAAGATTTTATTTATTTATTTGACAGAGAGAGATCACAAGTAGGCAGAGAGTCAGGCAGAGAAAGAGGAGGAAACAGGCTCCCCGCTGAGCAGAGAGCCCGATGTGGGGCTCGATCCCAGGACCCTGAGATCATGACCTGAGCCGAAGGCAGAGGCTTACCCCACTGAGCCACCCGGGCGCCTCTAGAATATAGCTTATTAAAATTAACTTACAGTATTGTATGGTGGAACTTAAGAGACTATGTGTAATAAAACCTCGTTTATGGGAACTGTCTTCCTTCTCTACAGATCTGGAAGTTTGCGAATGAGGTAGGCTTATTCCCTCCCTTGTTAAAGGAAAAATGTTTTGAAGAAATGTTTTTTTTGAATTCCATATTGGGCTGGGTGACCATTTTTATCATTGGGTTGTAGTTTTCGTCTGTAGTCTGTGTAGATGTGAAACTAAGTTCTTAAGCATTTTTTGTGTAAGAAATAAGAATTTAAGACCTTCACTTTGGAAAAGAGTTTCTTACTCATTTTAAACAGAATCTTCCTTTTTTTCAGGATTCTAAGCTGCCTTCCTCGGTTCGCAGTACACTTCTGGAACTGTTTGGTCAAATAGAGAGAGAGTTTGAGAACCTTTATATTGAGAACTTAGAACGTGAGTATCTGCTGTCTTCATAAACTTCTGTGAGATGTCTGGGTAGACATTCGTCACTGTGTCTGTTTCCTCCTCCTCTTGCCACTTGCGGTCCCTTAGGATAATGCAAATTTATGACATTACAACTCCCTAGTCAGAAGTCTGTGGCTGTGTCACCAGGCTCAAATCATGGTGTCGGAAGGACTGTGCCCCTCTGAAGGTGTGAGAGGGAAGTCTGTCCTCCGCTTGTTTCATTGTGGCAGATTTCGGTCCTCGGCAGTGTGAGGACAGAGGTCGCCATCTTCCTGTTGGCATTCCCAGTGTCTAGAGCCTGCCTCACTCTTCACCTTGAAGCCCTTCCGCTCCTGCCTCCAAAGCCATCAGCAGCGGGCAGAGTCCTCCTAGTGCATCCCTGAGCCATTTCTAAGGACATGAGGGAAGGATGGGTCATCGGGTCATGCAGGGTGACATCCTCATCAAAGATCCCTTACTTTAGTCACACCTGCAAGGCCCCTTTTGCCATGGAGGCCACATGCTCACAGGTTGCTTTTGGGACGGGTCGTATTCTGCTGACTTGCCCATTCAAACTGATTTTATGAAAAATAAATGCATCTTATAAACACTTCTACAGAGAGTTTATCGTAAATTGAGAAAATGTTGATTCGTGTGTCTCTTTAAAATAGACTGTATTTTGAGAACTTCCTAAAATGTATTAGCTGTTTGACTTACTAAAGGTAAATCAAAAGAATTTTTAAATTAGCTTAGCTTTAGGGGCACCTGTGTGGCTCAGTTGTTAAGCATCTGCCTTCGGCTCAGGTCATGATCCTGGGGTCCCCAGATTGAGCCCCGCATCGGGCTCCCTGCTCGGTGGGAAGCCTGCTTCTCCCTCCCACTTCCCCTGCTTGTGCTCCTTCTCTTGCTGTGTTCTCCCTGTCAACTAAATAAGTAAAATCTTCAAAAAAGAATTAGCTTAGTTTCTCCTTTTAAGTTTATTTTAGAAGGAATGCCTTCCATTACTTAAAGAATCAAGCAGCATTGGGGCTCCTGGCTGGCTCCTTTAATGGAGCGTCTGGCTCTTGATATTGGGGTCATGAGTTTGAGCCCCACATTGGGTAGAGGTTGTTAAAACAAAAAAAACAAAACAAAACAAAACAAAAAAAACCCCAGTATATAAAGATAACTACTATTACCCTTGCCTGTTGACCTATTCTGTTCTGCAAAGGAAAACATTTTCTGCATTTTTTGCTTTTAGTTCTTTATTTCTGTAAACTTAGTCCACTTTTACTTTTGGCTAGTCCACTTTAGGCCACGTGCACTCATGCTTCCCTGTGAAACGTCAGGAAATAAGCCTGTCCCTTACCCACTTGTCTCTCCGTTACTTTGCAGTGTCTGTTCTTTCCATAGAGTTTGTGTTGATAAAACCTGTGTTATGCGCATGTAACTACTATCTGGTCTTCATACTTTATGCTGTGATTTCAGAAATTGACCAACAAACAGCATTTCTATTAAAATTCTTTTCTCTATTAATATATAATGTGTTATTAAAATATCTTTTACTCGAACTGAGTGGTGTTGAGTAAATAATGAAAAGAATGTAATCCTGTGTCATTTAAACTTTTCTAGTGGACCATTTAATGTTCTGTTTTTGAATTCTCCTTATAAGTCCATCTTGGAAATTTACAGAGAGAGAAATTATTCGAAGTTTTTTTTTTTTTTTTTAATAATTTTCCTTTTTAAAGTTTTTTTTTTTCCTTAAGATTTTATTTATTTATTTGACAGAGATCACAAGTAGGCAGAGAAGCAGGCAGAGAGAGAGAGGAGGAAGCAGGCTCCCCGCTGAGCAGAGAGCCCGATGCGGGGCTCGATCCCAGGACCCTGGGATCATGACCTGAGCCGAAGGCAGAGGCTTTAACCCACTGAGCCACCCAGGCGCCCCTATTCGAAGTTTTTATAAAGTAAAACTTAGGTACTGTGTACTGCTTTTGATCTTAGGGCTTTTCTTTTTTTTTTTAAAGTATCAGTTGTAATGACCCAAGTGCTATTGAGTTTCTTTTGTGATCTAAGGCCTTATGTTTTATGAATTCATGCAGTTTGTTCAAGAAAAACAATAGAATTACAGGGGTGCCTGGGTGGCTCAGTCGGTTGTGTCCGACTTTTGATCTCAGCTCAGGATCATAAATTCAAGCCCTTTGTTGGTCTCCGTGGAGCCTACTGAAAAAAAAAATAAACAAAAACCAAAAAAAAACTACAGGGTTATCAGTGACTAATGCCGGAGGAACTTGGAGTGTCTACGGTCTCGTGCTGACTGTCTGGATGGCTTCCTGTGATCTGACGACAGTCAGCGTTCAGTGGATTTGCTCTGAGCCTTTGCCCTCAGCCTCCCTGTCGCCTGACCCAGCCCCTTGGTCTCACTGGAGGTCGCGTAGACAGTGGAGCATGCTGGGAGGTGGCTTGACATAGTGGCAGGTGCATGACCAGGTCACGGCCCTGCTGCCTTGCTGCAGTGGCTCGTGTCCTTGGCCGAGTCCCTTCCCCAGATGTCACTCCTCATCCCGCGGTCTCACAGTCCTGTTCCAGAGGGCTCGGTGCTGAGAAGGGCACTGGTATGAGCGTGTCTGCTGATCATCCCCTCGATGACTCACGTCCTCCCTGTGCCTGCCTTCCCTGGGGTTCTGCACTTGTAGTCGTGGGTGTGAATTCCCCCTGAATTGTTCATCTTGGTTACATGTCCTCCGTATCTGGCGCCTCAACAGCGAAGGCTGCATGTTGTTATGGCCTGTGTTTTCCCCCAGTTTCCGTGTTCTCAGCTAGACTAAACATTTCGCTGAATTTTGGACAGTATCAGAAAAATGTTTTTAAGTGTACAGAAGAGAGTAGAAAGGGGACGACCTGAGGCCCAGGTCCCGGAGTCCTGCCCGTGAGCCCTGATGGCGCAGCATCTTCCCAGTGCTGGAGTTCGTCGTCTTCGCAGGGTGTCGTGAGGTTTGTGAGACCTGTAGGAACTGGGATCTTGTCTGCGTTTAGACAGTACTTCTGTGTTAATGTTGTTACATACTAAGTTTGGAAGTGCATGTCTTACCTTCTTGAAATACACTTCTTTATTCCCAGTGCGTAGGGAGATCGAGACTCTTAATGAACGCTTAGCCGGTGATGGACAAGCAGTCGATGGGGCGGAACTGAGTAAGGGCCAGCTCAAGACGAAAGGTAAGGGTGCGCTCACGAAGCTTGTCCCACAGAGTATATCCGAGTGGTATTTCCATGTCGGTCACGATATTCTTGAGTGACTTTGTGTGTGCGAGTGTACCTGTGTAATGGGTCCTCAGTGGCAACGACAAATACTGTGGCATAACCTCCGAAGACCACATTAGCTTTCTTTTTTCAAATTCTTCAATATTCAAGGTGCTACCTAATAAAATAGAAGAAATTATAAAACTATAGAGGAGGGAGACATTTCAAAGCATGTGGGTCAAACTGAGTCTTAAGATAGAAAGTGATATTTTCAAAATTAAACAAATGAGTTTATTTAGCTGTTCTTAAAAAAAAAAAAAAAAAAGGATTGTCCTACACGTTCCGTGTAGGGGAAGTGTGGACATTAACAAGGGACTCAGACTGATGGGCGATGTGCAGTGGGCGGGACTCGGGCCCTGCGGTCAGCATGGGTGTGGAGGAGGGGAGGGGGCGCCAGGAGGCCGGGCTTCCTGTTGTGGCCGTGGCCTGGCCCTGACGCCAGCATGGATGGACCCTTGGGGGTGGGGTGGTCACTGTCTTCCTGTGTGGAACCACAGATGGTGTTTGCTGTCCCTAGTCTGTCCCTGCTCTGACACTCTGGGGCCCTGTGCTTGTACGACGTCCCTGACTGTTGCTTCTCTGCGTCTGCAGCCAGCCACAGCACCAGCCAGTTGTCGCAGAAGCTGAAGACCACGTACAAGGCCTCCACTAGCAAGGTACGCCGGGCGCTGGCCCTCTGGCCGCTCCTGTGGTATTTGAGGTGTGCAGACGTGTACCTGAAGCTACATATTTTCGTCAGGAATGTGTAACAGACAAGGAGGAACTTCTGCTGTTTAGAGAAATTGGATTTTGCAGGGAATATCATAAGTGTGTTAAGTGGCCACGGCCTCTGGGCACCTGGACTCTGCTCTGCCCAGGTCCTTCCTGAGAGTCAAATGTTGCGTGTAAGTAAATAGATTGTCTTTTTCAGGAAGGAGACATTTTGTGTCGTTCTGTGGCTTGATGCAGAGGCTCTAAATTTGGAGACCGGGACAGTGGGAAGCAGTGAATATTTTCATGAGTCCCGTTGCCCCGTTAGCCTCGCCTTCTCTCTCATTTTCTAAGAATCATCCAGAAGTGAAGGTCTGTCTGCAGGGCATGTAGGGACAGGTGGGGTGGTTTGCTTTTCTTAAAGTTACCTTGTTCGGACCGTCTTAAAGTGGCAAAGATTGAATCATGTGGAAATAAGTTTATCTGGGAGGGAGGACTGCTGTCAGGGGATATTGTGAAGTAATTTTGTGTGCATCTTTATTTTGGGAGCATTCTGGACATACAAAAGATAAATTAATCACGTAACCGTAATAACTGGACATTCTTCCTGCTAAACCTGAGGGAAAAGCTGAAGTTTGTGGTGTGCTGTGGTCGCATGAAGAGTTCTTGTTAACTTCCTGTGTTTCCAGTTTGTTCCGTTGAGCTTAAGTCACTGAGCGCGCCCTCCACAGGAGACTCACCGCAGTTAACGGACCCGATGCAGTCTTGTGGCTGCTTCTGCTTATTTGAAAATTTTTAGTACTTCTTCATTGTAAAAAATAGGAATATTGATTACATTTTCTTCTGTTTCCTTTGATAACTCTAGAGTTTAAGTGGTGAATCAAAAAATTTTTTGTCATGTATTATTTAGCTTATACTTAGTAGTTTTTCAGTTTTTAAATAAATTAACGTTAAACTGTTTTTCAAAATGTGTTGTAAGATTATGTTCTTCCTCATCTAACTGCTTGTTGTATTATCTCGACTTAACGTTGTTTATTCCAGTGGGACAGCTTATGTACACAACACGCTGTCTTAGGATTCGGAAACCTTCAGAGCATTTCTGAAGTAGAAGATGAAAGGAGTGTATAAAGTTGTCCCTTGCTAGCGATAGTGAGAAACGAGATTTGGGCCAGGGGAAGGCTATGTATTATTATAATATTCTGCTTAAAGAAAAACGTATTTAAATGTATTTAAAGCCCCCATCACTTTAGATCCTACAAATCCATACCTGTGTCCTATTAAGAAACATGTAATTGATGATCTTTATCGAGTGCATTAAAGAATAATACTGAAAGATGTCATCCGAAAACTGAAGAAAGACCAAGATAGCAACGTGTGTTCTGGTCCGTGCTGCGCGTGTGTTCTCGTGGGGGCGCGGCGCGTGTGTGCGGCGAGGAGGTGGCGAGCCGGAAGCAGCATCGCTCGCCTCCTCGCTCAGCGCTGCCGGCCGGCAGTGCGCTCGGTGCCCCCACGTGCGCTCAGCGGACCAGAAGAGAGCTTCCCTTCCTGGGTGCCTGAGGATGGATGGCGCGTGTCTGTCTCGGGGCGGGGCGGGGGGTGCCCGTCCAAGGCAGTCACTGTGAGAAGCTTGTGTTTTTATAAAGGTTAACTCTCTCATCGTGAACAACCCCTTTCCGGTTTTGTTGAAGTACTTTAGATTGTATCTTAATTAAAACGGTAATTAGGATGACAGGTGTAAGCATCACTTCAATCTGCTTCTCTCTCAGGAATGTTCACTGCATGACCCGGTCTTTTGTGGGGCCTCTTCCCTGTCATGACAGGGTTAGGATTTTTAAGAACAAAGAACCGATAGGTGTTCAGAGCGCGGTGGGCATTTGGAAGCAGCACATGGGATGACTTGTCACGGTGTTCATGGGCTGCATTTGTCCGTGTCCGAAATCGACCAGAAGGAGTCGGGGTCCGTGTGTCTTGAGCAGGGACCTTCGGTTCTTCCGTGCTTGAGTCTGGTGAGGAGCGGGGCTCCGGGAGCGCTCGTCTCTGGACAGTAACGTCTGGGTGAGAGACGGCAGGAGGCTCCCCACGTACCGTGGCCCAGGCTGTGCACGTTCTCCAACTGCGTTCCGTCCTGCGGGTTCCATTGCTGGACATCCGATTGGCACCTCACGCCAGCCAGAGCACTTTTCCTTGGCGTGGAGGGACGGCTTCGCTAGTTGGGGTGGGATAGCCGCTTGCAGAAGGGTGAAAGAAGACGATGGGCTTGCATTTGAGCAAATCGTCTTGTAAAATTCAAACCCAGTTCGATGTATTTCTGCCGAAAGAGTCCATGTTTGTTAAACACATTGTTGTAGTCGTTCCTGGCGTCCGAGGACGGTTTCAGTGTTCACCCCTAAATCGATGTACCAGTGGCTCGTGTTGTAATGTCTTTGTTCTAAGAATGAACTTAGATTGATTTTCAGGGCTTCGCTAAATCAGTGTTCAAAAAAGCTGTTTAATCCCGTTCTCTTTTTCACTTGATTTTTTGGTTTCGTTATTCTGATTAATCTTCATTATTCTGGTTTGCTTAAAAGCTGAAAAGCCATTTTATCCAGGAATAGTTTATAAACCAAACTCTGAAGAGCTGTATTTAGTTAGTCTCTTTCTCAGCCCTTGGTGTTTCCCTGGTACGAGGAGGTGGGATCTGTCAGCTGTGTGTATCGTGCGGGCCCGTGCCTCGCCCTCATGGGCACTCCTGTGTTTCCATGGTCTGTCCTGTAGACCATGAGCCGCCCGGGGCCTGCTGGCGCGCTGTGTGTGTCTCTTGTGTGGCGCGGGCACTGCGCACGCGCTCGGTCAGCAGTGCTGGGCAGACGGCGTCTGGGGGCAGTGTCGTCCTTGGACTCCTCCCCACCTGGGCTCTTGCCTCCTGATAATACGTGGTTGGTGTAAATTACTAGAAATGGGGAAAAAAATGAAGGTTTCCCCCAAAATAAAAGTGGTTTTAAGGATGCAGGTATACTCTCTTGTCTTTCATGTCCTGATAGTTCTTTTTTGTTTTTTGTTTTTCAAAGAATTTGGAAATTTGGCTGATGGGTTGGATTTGTGGAAGAGACTTGCAGTGCATAAACAGACCCTTCTCTCCCTTCTGCGGGAGGACGCAACATGCTTTGTGGGAGTGTGGGGTCCTTCCGAGGCCTTAGGCCGGCCTTCATTCTACCGTGTGACCCCAGCTGGAAGGATGCTGCCGTTTGTGCTTACATCGTGTTCCCTTAGTGCTTTAAACACCCTGTTCCGGGACTTATGCCATTCAAGGCCTCTTTCTCTGTTGTACCTTTTTTAAACTTAAAATCATTCAGTCACTAAGTTGTCTATAATACTCCTTTCCATCATGGTTTTAGATTGTTTCCAGCTTCAAGACCACCACGTCGAGGGCCGTGTGCCAGCTCGTGAAGGAATACATTGGCCACAGGGATGGCATCTGGGACGTCAGCGTGGCAAGGACACAGCCTGTGGTGCTGGGCACCGCGTCTGCTGGTGAGTCTGCAGTGAGTCCCTCTACTTGCTGGGTGTGGCGGCCGGAGCAGACCAGGGACCCGCCATTGTTGGTGGCCGAGTTGGCCCTGGCAGTGGACAGGAGGCCAAGCCGTCGCTGACACGGAAGCACTAGGCCCCTCCGTGCCCTGTTGGGCCTTGCTGCTGGGACGTGAGTCTGCTGGCCGGGTGAGCGGACGCTGGCTCTGGGATCCGCAGCCGCGCCAGGAGTCGCTGTTCACAGCAGTGTAAGGCAGCATGTCTTTTACACAGACTAGGTATTTTTTAATTGGCTTTTGTGTTACTCACAGTTGAGTGCACATCTGCTTCAATTGTGAGGTACAGGGGGCTCGTTCTAGGATTCAGGCAGAAGCTGGACCGCTGGCAGCCCAGTTTGTCTGTGGGGGGCGGGCATCTGAGAGCCCTTTTATCTCATTAAAGGAAGAATATTTTTTGAAAGCTGTCCAAGGTGCATAACCTGATACCCTTTGAGATAAAAATTGCTGAAGTTAAAAATGGTGCTCACTTGTTGAAAATGACTACCGGCTTGTGAGAAGTTCCTTACTAGGTTCTGCTTTTTAAAGTAGAAGTAGAAGATGTTGCAGTAGTTAGACCCATGAAGAAAGTTCTCTTTCTTGTTTAAAATTATGTTCCCACGTGAGCACCCCAGCATGTTCTGGAAATTACAATGAAAAAGGAAGAAAGGGTCCTTTTCTGGTCCCAAAAATCTTGTTTGGATCACTGGCACTTCTTTTCCAGATTTCTGTGGTATGTAAGAGGGAAGGTCCAAAGGAATATTTATATCTCAGATACTTGTAACTGGATTTGGATTTGCATTTCAGTGCCCGTGATGCCCTCGAAAATTTTGATTCAACAGAACAGTGGACCTTTTACCTGAGGACTCCGGCGAGATGCCATCCCTGTCACAGCCCCCTGGGGTCCAAGTCCCTGGGTTTCCGTTTGCCACTTCCCTGACCTCGGACAGGTCACCAGCTTCTGTCTTCTTGGAAATGTTTTCTTTCATCAGTTGAACTACAGACCAGGATGGAGTTGCAGGAGATACTAGTGATGGCATAATCTCTCACTTTTATTGAAAAGACCGTAAAAGTGGAGCTGGGTCGGTTACTCTGGTGTTTTTGGATTTTGCAGATCACACGGCTCTGCTGTGGAGCATAGAGACAGGGAGGTGCCTCGTCAAGTACTCGGGCCACGTGGGGTCAGGTGAGCAGCACGGGGGGGGCGGTGTCTCCTGAGGGGCGCTGCGCTGACCTGCCTGCGGGCCGTGTGCGCTTGTGGGCGGTTGGGGCCTCGTTGGGGGACAGCGTGCGTGTGGGAGTCGTCTGCGTCTTTGTTACCGTTGCCTAGACAGCCGCGTGTCCGCGGATCTGGAGCTGACGTGCGTGCCTTGGTCAGAGACCGTGTGTGCCTTTCAGAGGTTCCCTTTCAGGGAGCTGCTTCCTGTGCTTTGTGTGCAGTAGGGCCCGGGAGGGCTGCCGTCCGTCCCTGGGCTTCTGCTTGCGGTGATGGCCCGGCGACCTCAGCAGCTCCACCCTGCCCCTGAGCTGCACCCGCTCTACCGGCTCCTGTTTTGTTTTTTTTTTTTAAGATTTTATTTATTTGACAGACGGAAATCACAAGCAGGCAGAGAGGCAGGCGGTGGGCGGGGGGAGCAGGCGCCCTGCTGAGCAGAGTCCAATGTGGGGCTCGATCCCAGGACCCTGAGATCATGACCTGAGCCGAAGGCAGAGGTTCAACCCACTGAGCCACCCAGGCGCCCCTGCTGTTCTGACCGCATCTTGCCCACCTCCCTCTGGGTGCCCTTCGGGGTTCCTTCTTCCTGGCCTGGCCCCTCCCCCCCATCAGGCCGCCTCCCGTCTCCCTGTCCTCTCACCAGCCGCTGCCACTGCCCTCCCCTCATGGACACGTGCCGATGGCACCTGCCTTCCATGCCCGTGGCCAGGTGCGCTCCAGCTGCAGACTTGGGTCAAGCCCTGCTGGCCAGTGGGGGCCTTTTTGTGGTCCTGGCTGGGCTGTGACCCACAGTCTTAACCTCTCTCGGGGTCTCCTTCCCTCGGGTGTCCCCACTGCCTCGTCCTGCCCCTCCGCACGTGAGTGTCTTCCCCGCAGCCTGCATCTTCTGTCTCCACAGGGCAGTGCCCGGGCCGCGCAGACGTTCTCAAGTGAGCGTGTGCTGTAGCCTTTGTTCCTTGGTCAGACACCTGCACGCTGCCTAGAAATGGAGTAGGTGCTAGGCGGCCTGTATAAGATAGGAACCCCTTCTTACTCCTTTTCACTTCTCCCACAGCTTTACGTGTTCTGCTTTTTTCTTCCTTTTTTCTCGATAGCTTGTCGTATTATTTGAGTTGTTGAGTTTTAGACAAGGGGCTCTTGCTGAGGCAGTGAGGACCCACTCCCTTGCCACGTAACGTGACTGTGCACTCTTGTCCTCAGCACGCAGCTGTGGCGCAGTTCTTACTCAGATCTAAGTGTGGCGACACGGCTGCCCACATACATGCCCTCCTTGCAGTTGCCATGAGCTCTTCCCATGTTTACCTGTCGTTTAGAGTCAATAGTGAACGCATCTTCTAGCATTTTCCAGTTCCTCAGAAATGTAGAATTCCAGGGGCTTAGCTGACGGAATCATCCTGAAAGCACTTGCTGAAGTTGGCTAAAACTTCTGTGTGTTCGGTGTACGCTGTGTGTCTCCCATGTGTGGGTGTGAGGGCCGGCTGCCCTGCGTGCCCTGACTCAGGTCAGCTCTGTGTTGGGGCGCCTGGGAGCTGCTGTTGTCATTCTCCCCGGGAGAGCTCGGTGGCAGGCAGCGAGGTCCCAGCAGCCAGGCTCAGCCTCTGCACGCGCCAGCTGCTGTCGCGCTGCCACGCTTTTGGGACGAGGGGAGGGCTGCCCTTCCCTCTACTCTGGTGTCCCATCCCATAAAGGAGCACCACCGGGGAGACCTTGGGTGGATTCCCATACCCGGAGAAGGAAACTGTCCACATTGCTCTGACCCTCCCCGAGCTGGCATGGCCTTATCTTCTCTGTTTCTGGGGCTTCCTGGAACGGGACAGGGGGGAGGGTGGCCTTGGGCCCAATGGGCCCTCAGCCATGTCCCTACTATGTTCTGTTTCTGTCTGTTGTCATGTTTTTCTTATCATCCCGATTTATTTTTAACTCTAGGTGGCGTCCTTATCTATAAAAACTGGTAGATTGTTCATAACGTTCTTCTGTGTGTATTACACTTTGGCAGTGTGATAGTTGATAACACAGTTGTGTTTTCATTTTTCTCTAGTCTCCTATGCATTTATTCATACCTTAATTAAATGGGAGGATCTAATATTGAACCTTTATAGTTCTTTTAATTTTTGAAGTTACTTTGTAATAAATATTTAGGTGTGATAAATATTGATATGTTTTTATTTTAAACCTTTTGTAATATTTTTATTTTGCAGTAAATTCTATAAAGTTTCATCCATCAGAGCAGTTGGCTCTTACTGGTATGTTGATTTTTTTTTCTTTATTGAGCAAAGTTATTGATAATCTTGAAATAGCTGTGGTCATCCTTTTCTCGTCTGTGCCTCGTACCAAAGTCAGATGGTCACTGGTAGCCATTTTATGTAATACTTGAGGAATGGGGAAGGAAAAACACATCTGGTAGACCTTTTTCACCCATAATGGACTGTCGGTTAGATGAGCTTGACTGTCCCGTGAGATTGCAGGTGACCCACCGTGAGGTCGCCGTACAGAGCACATGGTGGTCGCCAGCCTTCTCTCTCACACAGGCGTTTCTCAGCAGACTGACCTTGCTTCTCTCCGGCCCTGTCATCGCTGCTGAGCTCCTCAGCCGGCGTGCACCTGAAACCGACGGGAAAGTAGTAGCCCCGGTCATGGCTCTCTGCACGGCCAGTGTTTTCAGGCCTTTCTGGGTAGCACTCCTTGGCCCTGGGGGTGTGGGTTTGCCATACTTTTCTGTTGGACTGAGGAGTCTTCCTATAAAATTGTCCGGCACCTGTAGACTTCTGCGATTTTGGGGGACCCTGACAGTAATCTTGAAGGATAGATGTTTAGCAAGTGGAGGTCAGTGAGCTTTTTTTTTTTGGTAAAGGACCAGATGTCTATGCTCTCACGGTCTGTGGCTGTGGGCAGTAAGCCTTTTTCTCACAGTGGGCTGCTGCTTGACTTTGGCCCATGGGCCAGATTTCGCTAACCCTGGGATAGAGGACGAAAGTGAGCAGGATGCGTTGGGAAAGTCCGTTCGACAGCGCTCTGTGAACCGACGGGCTCCCACAGCAGCCCGCTGATGCCTGAGTAAACAACGGGGAGGACTTGCCACCTTCGGCAGTGGTTTGGTGTGTGACTGTGAAGAGGGCGGGTGGGGGAGACCAGTGATGAGCAGAGGTGGGGTGCGCAGGAGACGAAGACATTCTCTGAAGGGCTGACGGAAGCTGAAGCAGAGCACGTAGTGCACTGGAGAGGGGCGCGCGGGGCGACGCTAGGAGGGCTCGAGGCTCTGGCCGTGAGCTTGTTTGATCCGGTGAGAAATGTGCTACTGTCCACACACGGCCACTTTGGGGGACCTTCTGCAGCCACAGAGAGAAGTGGGATTCAGGAAGGCGCTCTGTGAGGGCGAGTGCAGGTGCCCACCTGGCACGTCTGTGGGCCTGAGTGCGCCCTTCACCGTTCTCTCTCTGGTCCCCAGTCCGAGCGGCACCTCGCCCGCTTGGCTGGTGACAGTGAGGGTTGAGCACTCACAGGGGCCCGGCCGGCTGTGAGCCTGTCAGTGCGGAGTGGAGGGGAGCACACTTTCACATGGGACTTGCTTTTCTGAAGGGCCTCGGAACTGCCAGGGTCGAGAGTTGAAGTGTAGTTGGGTTCCAGTTGACTTAGGTTGGGTAAATGGAGAATAAAATCTGTTTGTACATTTTGCCTGAACCTTCACAGCTTTTTACCCTAAAATGAAAGCCGTATTTCAATTACTGTCTTAATTTGATACCTTTAGTCTCTTGGCAGTGGTATCACGTAGTCTCCGAAGTAGCTTTGGGATCGCTGATTGACAGCCTAGCAGAAAGCACGTTTCACACCTGCTGTGCACTGTGGGTAATTGTCCTCTAATTTCTGTCTTCAGCCTCTGGAGACCAGACTGCCCACATCTGGAGTTACGCTGTCCAGCTGCCGACACCCCAGCCCGTTGCCGACACTACTGTAAGCAGCACCTTTACTTACCCTGAAAGCAGGACATGGGGTATGTCAGTAGGGTTCTGGACATGTGCGAAGTTTAGGATAAATTTATAATGTCTTACAAACTGGATGTGTGTGGTCCTTCCCCTTTTCCCCCCCTCCCGTAGTTTGAAGCCCTCATCCCCCAGCGTGGCTGTATTTGGAGATGGGCCTCTACAGAAGTAATAAGGTCCTGAGGCCGGGCTCTGATCCCAGAGGATTGGTGTCCTTACAGACACCACCGAGCTCTGTGTGTTTCCTCTCCCTGCACGTGCCCAGGAGAGGCCGTGGGGGGTGGCGTGACGAGCTGGGAAGTCCTGGCCCGAAACCGGATTGGCCGCTCTTTGGGCGTGGCCGCCCCGTCTCTGTGTTTTGCTCTGCAGGCGGGACAGACTGAGACAGGGTCGAACATGACGTGCCCGCCTTTATGTGTGTGTTGTACTCGCTGCCCTTTCCCTGGCCATAAATGTTTAAGATTTGTAGGGTTACATCCTGTTTCTAAATACGTCATGTATCTTGGACAACTCGCTTGTCTTTCGTGTAAGGTGAACAGTGCGTGTCATCATCCCGTGCGTGGGGTTTTAACGCAGGTAACGAGAGGTGGCAGGGAGAGGAAGGATGAGTGGGTTTAAACCATGAAGCCTTCGATGACCTTTGTCCAGTCGGGTGCAGCCGTTCCCCTCAGCCCAGCACCCTGTGTGTGTCGTCCCGCGGAGACCACCTCCCTAGTTTCCTCTGCAGGGCAGGGCTCTGCCGTCCGGTCTTCACGCGTCGTTAGCCTGTCCCGGGGGCGCGCACGCGGGTGGAGTTGCGTTGGGCCACCGAGCGCAGCAGAGCTGTAGCTGTCGGGGGGATGGCGGGCACCCTGCGCTTGGGGCGCTTCCACCATTGAACACTCCTTTCTAGTCTTATTTTGTTTTTTAAATATTCCTTTACTGATTTGAGAGAGCGTGCACGTGTGTGCACGGGAGCGGGGAAGGGCTGAGGGAGAGGGAGAAGCAGACTCCCTGCCGAGTGTGGAGGCTGATGTGGGATTCAGTCCCAGGACTCTGGGATCATGACTTGAGCCAAAGGCAGATGCTTATCCCACTGAGCCCCCCCACTGCCAGGTGCCCCATATGTTTTCTCTTTTTAATTTGGACTGGCGAGTTTCGCTTGGCATCCACCACATTGATAGAGAGATATTGGGGTGGTGTAGTGGAAGCGGTTTTAGATGACCTTTTAATCACTGTGTGGCACTGGTTGTGTGATGCTGATTTAACCTGGTGAGTGGCTTAATTTTCCTCTTCGGGAGTGAAAATTGAGGCACGTTATGTAAGTGGCTTCCAGGAGCCGTTCCTGCCCAGAAGCCCTGATTTAGTGAGTGAGTCAGGGATCTCTTGGTTCTGGAGCTGCTGGTGCTCAGGAGATGATTTTGTGTGCTGTGACAGTGCCGGACATCCTGTCCCAAGGCTGCTGGCCGTGAAAGCGGCTCAGTGAGTTACACGTCATCCCCAAGACATCGGCAGAAATCACATAGTTCTCAGCTTCCATCCCTGCCTCTGGCCACGTTAGTGTTAAAGATCTTACGATTACTCATGAATAGGGTTTAGCACATTTGCATTTTAAAATCTCTTAGTTCTTTGTGTAGTTTGGGAAAATGACTTCTGTCGAGGTTCTGACCATGATTTTTCCAGCATGGATCTTGCTGGCTAGAGCTTTCTGAAGCGGGACCTCTAGGCCACTCTTCTGAGATCTGCAGTCTCTTCCCTGGACTTGTGCTGAGGACATCCCTGTGTTCACGCTTACTGGTCGCTTTTCCTTCCAGATACTCGGGGAATAGCCCAGTGGGTGCACCGCTGCAGGTCTGGGTAACTGCACCAAACCGTCAGGACATTTGGGGTTGTCTTTGACGCGTCTCTTCTTCCCTCCCTGTCTTCCTCTTCCGTGGTTTCCCTGAACCTGTGACATCCTACTGCTTCTGTTTCTCACACGGGTCTTGGATGCACTCCCTCCGTCTGCAGGCTACCCCTTCCGTAACACCGGCCCGAAGATCTCTCTGGAGCCGGGGCCCTACCCAGGACCCCTCTTCTGCACCTGCGCGAGGCGCCGCCCAGGCCACCCCTGCCTGCTGGGGGCAGGGAGGGTCGGAAAGCTCCTCCAGAGTGGCCGCGGGAGCTCAGAAGCCTCGTGGCCCAGGAGCTGGTGTTGCCTGATGGGAAGCCCCGAGTCGGGGCGTCCCCATGCAGGGTTTGTAGTGACCGTGTTGCTCCTCCTGTCTTGGTGCGGTTGCCAGTCCGGGTCCTTTCACCTTCAGCAGGTTACACTCCTGGGACCTGTCTGCACGCTGAGGGCCGGGTGCTCTGAGCCCCCATCGGTCTTCATCTCTGGTCCCCATCCTGTCTCAGGCCTGGCTGCTCCCGTTGTCTTCTCTCTGCGCGATGTCAGGAGCAATCTGTCGGGACTGGCCCTTGTCACCTGGATGAGTCCTTTGCCAGTCCCTGGCCTTGGTTTGTGACTCTGCCTGGCTCCAGCCCTGACTGGATGCTCTTGCTGGGCCTGCCTCTGCGGGTCCGCTCCGCCCTTCTCCTGGGTGCTCTCGGCTTACCCCCGTGCTCTCCGCGCCGTAGCTCCTGCTGCGCTCCCCACCCGCCTGCTTCGGCGGCCTCCCCTTTTGCTTCCTAGCCTGTGGTGCGCTTTGAAATCGGTAACTCTGCGTGATGACATACGTCTGACTTTCCTGCGAGACTGTGGGTCCCTGTCTCCCTGGAGAAATCCCACCTGTGGCTCCGCAAGGCTTTTCTCGGTCGCTGCTCCTGACCTGTGAGTGCCTTGAGCGGGGCACCCCCAGCCCGCTGCCCGAGTTGGCCATGGCCACACTCCTCCAGGATTTCCACCTCCCTGCCGGCCTCTCATCTAGATCCTTCCGGGCAGTACTCAGACGTGGTGCAGAGGCGTCCGCCCTTAGCCCTGGTTTTCCTGCACACACCTTGCACACTACCTGTTCTCGGCACATTCCTGTGGGCTCAGCGGGGTGTCCCTGCTGCTCGTTGGCGTCCCCTCCACGCTGCCCAACGCAATCAGTCCTTGGACTCCTTACTCATGTCTGACAGTGTGACCCTCTGTCAACCTCTGTGTTTCTCTCACTTGCTTTCTCTTGAGTCTTACTGGCTGGGTCACCTCTGACCCCACATGACCCGTGCGAACGTCTGTAACTCACCTCTCGCGCCTCTGCCGCCATGACCTTGTTGTTTGTGGAGACCCCTGTCTGCTCCCTCTTACGGCTTTTGCACCTGCTGTCCCCTCGTCTGGGGATGCTGTTCCCTCGATGTTGGTGTACCTTGCTCCCTTGCTTTTTTCATGTCCCAACTCAGATTTCACTTTAGCAGTCCTCTGATAATTTCGTGTAAAGTAGCAGCCTTTATGCCTGTCTGTCCCATCTTCTGTTTTGTTTTCCTTGTTAATGCTTATTCCTGCCTGAACTTGTGTGTGTGTGTTTGTGACCTCTGTCCCTATTATGTGTGCATGACATATCCTTACACTGTGTGTACATACACGTGACCTATGTTCCTGTATGATGTGTACATGTGATGTGTATCTCTGTACTGTGTGTGTGTACATGGGACATAGTTACCTATGCTCTGTGTCTTTCCTGTGACGTACATGAGCACACTAGTGTGTGTGATTACATGGTATCTACTGCTATACTAGTGTGTGTGTACGCGCACGTGCATGCCCGTGTGTGTGGTCGGTCTTCCTCGCTAGTGTGTAAGCTCTGTGATAGGAGGACATTGCCGGTCTCTGTGGCTCCGGTGCTCTCCGCACCCAGCGTGTCCGTTGTTCTGGATGTCCGTGTCAGACAGTGGTCCTCTCTGTCCTCTGCTGGGAGCCCGGCGTGTGGCCTGGCAGTGTGTACGTGCCGGATAAATACTTAATGAGTAAATCTTTTCTTAAAGAGCTCAAGCCTTTCATACTTTCATTAGCTTTTGACAAAAGAACTCACTGACGTTGTAGGAAAATAAAGCGAACTCTTGTATCTCTTCCTATTGCAACAGAATTCTTTGTAGCCCCTAAGAATTCAAGTGTTTCTTTTCTGATTGCAGTAAGTTATTGACTTTCAATTACATTATATTACATTCCTACTAATACACGGTGAAAACTTAAAATCATTTTATTTGCCATTTTATTGGTTAGTGGAATGAACTGTAGCTCTTTTGATGTCATAGTGACCTTAGTTTTTTCTTCTTATACTTGGTCAAGGGTTTTAGCCAAGGAGATAATTAATTGTACAGTTGATAAGGAGTGAGCTCCAGTTACACACCAGGTATGTGCCGGTCCTAGTCATGGTGAGGGCCGAGTCCAGAAGGACGAATGACAGCAGTGTGATTATGTAGCCGTGTCAGAAAAGACAAGATTCCCAGGGAGTTCTTCTCTGCTCTCACCATCAGCAGCAGGTCTGTGGCGAAGACGAAGTGGAGTGCTCTGATAAAGACGAGCCAGACGTGGACGCGGACGTGTCCAGTGACTGTCCTACCATCCGAGTGCCGCTGACGTCTCTTAAGAGCCACCAGGGAGTGGTCATAGCCGCTGACTGGCTGGTTGGGGGGAAGCAGGCGGTGACGGCCTCCTGGGACAGAACGGCGAACCTGTTCGACGTGGAGACGGCGGAGCTCGTTCACGCTCTGACAGGTACTTCCGGCGCCAGCGCTTCCAGCCACGTGTGTTTGAACGACGTGCCTGCGTTTGTGTCTTACCTTGCGAATGACTTCTTGTCCAGAATGCTTTGTAGTTCTCATGGTGCTCAGGTTATGATTTTTCAGGGATCCTTTCTGAATCATAGAACTGTTTGTTAAGTTCATCTTATCTGTAGGGGATTTAATTGTAGCACATGATATCCAGATATTTGAAAAAAAGTTGGCCTGTTAGCTCACTATTGCTTTGTAGCAGATTTCCAGAAAATTCGTGTCTTGACATAACAGGAACTTATAATTTCATGGTTTTCCTACATAGGAGTTCTGGGCGTGTGCTCTCTGGCCCTTGTGGGTGAAGTGGTGTTTGTTGCCTGGGGCTGTGATCTCATCTGAGGGTCAGGGTCTGTTCTCTTACTTACTGTTGTTGGAAGGATTCATTTTGGTGTGGCCCATGGCTGAGGTCCCCATATGGCTGAGGTCCTTATTTTCTTGCTACCTGTCAGCTGGGGACCGCTCTTAGCATGCAGGGGGTGCCCTCAGGTCCCTCACTGCCCCTCTAGAGGTATTTCCCAACACAGCTGTTTGCTCTCTCTCCAGCTTACTGGAGAGCATCTCTTCTAAAGGGCCTGCCTGATTATGTCAGGCCACCAGGACAGTTTCTTTTGATGAACTTAGAGGCACCTGATTTGGAGGTCTAGGTTACATCTGCAAAATCTGTTTTGCCTCTCGATGTACCGAGCTCACCCGAGTGATATCTTGTCACATTTGCAGGTTCTGCCCAAACTCAAGGGAAGGTATGCAGGGTGTGTACACCAGGGATGGGGGTCACCAGGACATCTTAGAATTATGCCCACCTCAGATGTTTTTGCAAATTTGTCAGTAAATGAATTTCCTCATTGAGTGTTAAAGATTGTATTTTACTAAGGGCTCCCCATACCATATTATTAGAAGTTACTCTGGAAGTGAAGAATTAAGACCATCTGTTCACGTCCTCAGCCTGCTGAGGAGATTTGCCAGACCGTCTAACCGTCAGGATCAGGACACGGGTTACACTCACACTCCTTTTCCTGATCCCTGTAAACGCATGAAGGAGAGGACTTGCAGCGCCTGAGGGAAAACCAGTCCCATCATGAGCTTTTGTGCTATTTTTAAATGATTTCTTACTTTTGCTTCCTGTATTCACTTTTATAGTGAGCATTAGCAGTAGAGACCGTAAAGACTTGATTCTTGTGTTAAGACAGCGTCACTCTAACTGTGCCTGCAGGTGGATGATCTTGCATTTTTGTCGTCTTTGGTTGTAGGGCATGACCAGGAGCTAACGCACTGTTGCACACACCCCACCCAGCGGCTTGTGGTGACCTCCTCCCGGGACACGACTTTCCGTCTTTGGGATTTCAGGGACCCTTCAATCCACTCCGTGAATGTCTTCCAGGGCCATACGGAGTGAGTCACAGTCATTCAGAGATCTTTCTTTATTCGTGGAAAAGGTTTTGGGGGTGGATGTTAAAACTTAATTCTTATCTTAATTTACAGCTCCACTGTCTTCCAAAATGGCTACCCTTTCCCTAAACACTTAGCTCCATTTGTATATTTGTAAGAATTTAGAAGACAGAGTCACTGGAATTCCCACAAAGAATTGGATGCGGGTAGAATGGGGCAGGGGGGAGATCGGGAAATACTCTAGGGTTGGTGGCACTCACATCCTCTGCGGAGAGGGCCCGACCAGAGCTAGGGAAGAGACATGCACGCGTGTGCATGTACACACACACACACACACACAGCCATAGACACAAATGCACACGCTCACACACACACACACTCACAGGAACACATGCACACACACCACACACTAACTCACACCCACACGGCTCTCACATACTTTAACTCACACATGCACACTCACAGCACACACGTGCACACCCACTCACACAGTAACCTCTCACACACACACACTCACGTGCATATGCTCTCACACATTCACTCTCACACGCACACACACGCACCCCCCCACACTCACTCTCACACGCATGCCCACGTGCTGGCCCTCCTCTTGCAGTGCCCCCCCTGCTTGGCATCTGTCGGGCAGCTCAGGCGTAACCATGTGTTAACAGAGTTCTTCCTTCCTTCCAGAAACCTTTCTCCTGGTCTGACCATCCCTGGTAAATTATGTGAACTCCTTCCAGTTACTCGTCCCTCAGATGTCCCCAGTTCCCCGCTGTGCCCCATCCACTCCACGAGCAGGACTCCTGACTGTGTCTTGTCACCTGCGCCCCATGCCACCGCGGCCCCTGCACGCTGTCCCCTGGACGGACCGTGCCTGTTCCTCTCTGGCCGTGTGTGTCCAGCTGGAGCTTCTGCATGTCCAGAAAAGCTCCCGCGTGCTCCGTGAACACTTTTTAACGAACACTTGCTTATTTGGCTGCTTGAGAATACGGATTTTCTTCATTCTTTCGTACGATGCAGTAAATAAGTGTGTTTTACGTGTTAACATTAGAATACTACGGTTTAATGTTCAGAATTTCTGAAATGTTCACAAGGAAATGTGGACAGAGATTTTTAAGAAGCTCGAGACTGGAGAGGAAGTGGTGTCTTGCACCTGAGGTGCGTGGCAGTGTCGGTGGGTGACACGCCTGTGTTCTGAGAGCTGCCGCAGGTAATGGAGTGGGAGTTGTGGCCACCAGCTGGAGTTACCGTAGCCCTGGGACGGAAGGTGGCTGGCTCTCCCTGGTTTATCTAGGGTGGTGCTGCCGCCTGGGCGCAGGCCAGCTCTTGCCGTGCCCCTGCTGTCGCGGGTCTTGGTCCCGTGGGCTCTGCTCTGGACCATGGAGGGGACAGCTTCCAGTCAGCCTCGCCGGGATGACATGGAGTGGGCAGCAGTGGGATCGGGGGTGCCAGGAGCAGCTGCCCTTCGCCTGCATGTAGGATGTGGTTGCTCTGGGCCTGGGGGACAGGAGGAGCCCTGTGCTGGCACTAGTGTGCACGGTGAGCCGGGCCCCCTGCACGCACGGCCCTGTTCTGAGCCTGGGCTTCTCTTTTCCCTGGGGCTTTATCTGGAAGAGTTTCAAGCGTGAGATTGAAGGGAGTAGGGCAGCAGGTGTCCTGCTTGGCATGTCTGTGTGATTTGGGGTGTGGTTTTGCAGCTGGTGGGTCTGTGAAGTAGTGGCTGTTTTGGAGAGGGGTACTTGCAAGGAACGTAGTTGGTTGTGAAGGCTTGTTCTTCTCACGGGATCGGGGTGGACCTGTGTCTGTCCCTGGGCCTCGCACCCGCGTCCCCCAGGTTAGGAGTTGGTGCTTCCATTCCGCGTAGCTGAGGACATGTGGGCTCTTGAGCAGCAGAGAAGATGGATACGAGTGCTGCTCTCGCCCTTCTACCCGAGTGAGCACGAACGAACACATCGTTGACTTGGAGTTACAGGGATAAGAAAACGTTCTCCCTTTGGTGATTTCCTGTGGTAAGGGTCGGAGAAGGGGAGGTTTTACCTTCTCTTAAGCCTTTGGGAATTGGCCTGGCTTGGGGGGCTCATGGGCCGTGCGTGCGGCTGAGCCTCTGCTCTGTTCCCTCGGTCGTGAGCACGTGCAGGTGGGAGCGTCTGCTACTGCGGTGTGGAGAGGCCCCTGCCTGGTGAGACCCCACACTGCGCAGTCAGCAGGCGGGGCTGCAGCCCGGGTGAGCCCCGCTGGACGCCTTCCTGTGTTCGATGCCCTCAGTGTCTGCAGATTGTCGCAGTTTGGAAAAGCAGGAGGTGAGACATGGATGGGGTTTCTAGGTGAGCCTCTTCTTAGTACCTGTGGCTTTCTTGTCTCTGGCGTGGGTTCTCTTGGTTTGAGCCCATAAATCCTATGGAATACGGTACCGGTGCAGGGGATACCAGCGTGTGCCCACACAGGGGCGTGCTGTCACCTGAACACGGGAGCCCGGGTCCCGGCTACGCGCATAGGAGCGGCTGATTTTGACTGTGTGTTCAGTGTAGCCGCTCACCTGGGATGTTCTGAGTACAGCTTCTCGAACACACTGGGGGTCTCCTGCCTCCCCTCAAACCTTCGGTCCCTCTGACGGATGTCCCCGCTGCTCCCGTTCCTTCCCACTGGCCACAGCTGCCGTCATGGACCCAAGGCCGCCTTCCTGGCATCCGGCAGTGCCCACCACCCTAGGAAATAAGTCACACGGTTCTCTCCGGAGCAGTCTCCTGGTCTGGGAGGTAACTCTTGGTTTTCCAGGCTGCTTTTCTTGAATTGTTTTGGCCCGTTTCTTTCCCGAACATGAGAAGCACAGCTCCGATGAGGGCGTTTCTGCTCCTTACCTGGTGTCACCTGAAGAGTTGTAGGCGCAGTGGTCCTTTCGTGGGTCATGGCTGTAGCTGAGGCAGCGTTTCTTCAAACTACGTGACCACATGTTTGTTTGGTTTTGATGTGATGTGGGACACACTGTGCAGAACTTACTATCTTAGGGCATGTTTTGGGCTATAGGAACTCATCGCGTATTCTTAAGTAAAGTTCCGTTAGAGTCTGTTGTTTTATAATGTAATTCACTTATTTGTCCAGTTTTGAATTTCTGTATGTTGGGTTTTCTTTTGTTTTCTTTTTTTTTTTTTTAAAGATTTATTTGAAAGAAGAGAGTGCAGGAGAGGGGAGGGGCTGAGCAGGGAGCCGGATGCAGGGCTCCGTCCGGGACCCTGGTACCGCGACGTAGCCGAGGGCAGATGCTTCACCGGCTGAGCCGAGGTGCGCTGGTGTGTTGGGTTCTCAAGGCGGGATGTGATGTTACAGGTTTCAAGATTATTGGCTTAGCTTTATAATTTGATCTCTCCGGGCTCTGGGAGGGAGACTTTCTCCTGTTCCTCTTGTCTGTTACGCCCTTGCTGCCCTGTGGATTCTGTGCTTTCTAGCAAGAGGGGGTTTGGGATGTAGCGCCTCCCGGTGGGGTAGCGCCTGTAGCCGTGGGGGGCCCCTTGAAGTTTGTGCGGCTGTGATTTCTGCTTGACATAAGCTCTGTTTAAAGTTCTCGTTGGAAACACTCGGGAGCACAAATAATTGTTTTTTCCTCCTTGATGTGTGCCATTAGGGTTCACTCTGTACTGGGAAAGCTCTTCGTCACAGTGCGGAGGTCACCGGGATGGGATCTGCTTGGGGCGGCCGTGGCTGGGACTCGGGGCCTCGCCGCTGGAGGGTGCTCCGAGTCCCGCGACGGTGGATTTTAGATGCTTTTTATGTCACAGGTGGTCTTCCCAATAGCAGGAACGAGACATTGTTGCGTGCACTGCTCTTGGAAAGAACAGAAATGGTTAACTGAAGTGTTTTGGGATGTCAGGAATTTAAACCCCTGGCCGTGTGTTTTTATGTGTTTCTGTCGTCTTTGTCACGAGCTGGAACTGAAATCCAGGGCTTTTCATCTGAAATCAGCTAAACCCTTCCATGTTTGTGTGTGTCCCCCGACAGTACAATTCAGTCTCGCGCCGTGAGTGCCAGCTGGCCCTCCCCTCCTCGTCCGCTGGCGTGTGCTCTGCGGGGTGGGGCGTCCTGCCGACCGCGGCCGGACTCTGGCCTGTGGGCCGTGCGCGCACGGACGTTCTGCAGGCGGCGTGGCTGGTGCTGGAGCTCACCTGAAGGTTCCGCCGCTAACTGTCCTTTGAAAGGGGCGTGGATGCTGCCTGTTGGGAGCGTCCTCTGACCAGAGGCCCCGGCCTCCTCCCTCCCGGCACCACCGCTGCTCTGTGCGTCTTGGCGGAGGCCCCCTTCTTAGTTTTTGTTTTGTTTTGTTCCAAATGCTATAAAAAGGGACTGACAGTTGAGGCAGTCACTGGTCATTAAGCTTCCTCTGTGGGTGGCCAATGACTTCAGTCTGTGCCCAGCTGACAGGATCTGTAAGTGCAGATAAGCTCTGGCAGTGAAGAAACTGGGAAATCGGCTCAACATGGGCAAAATATCTGAGAACACGAAGTTGTTTTTTTCCTGTTTTGCTTTAATCTTCCCACGTGATTATAACTTTATCCTCCAAATGTGAACTGTAGTGTCTTCTTCTAAAGAAAATAAAATACCACATCTAACAAACAAAATAAAAAAAAAGTCACATGAAAAATGATAATGATTGCTTTAAAGCTAAAACATTTTCGGATGCTTTTGTTTCCAAATCCCGGGGAAGATCTTTCGTACCGAATACCAAATTCTAGGCCACGTATGCATGAGGTGAAAACAGCTCTTGCGTCGTGCGATTAACAGTCGTCTTCATGCTTTAGGAGAGAAAGCATTTCAGCAGCACGACTCCTTAGCTGCGCGCTTGGCTCGCAAGCGTCGAGTTCTGTGCTCGGTCAGAGACTCAGGTGCTGTGCAGGCCCTCGGTGCGGGTGTCCGGGGCTGTCTGCTGCTGGAGCCGCCACCGGGGCGCTGGGTTTTGGCGGACTGTGTTTGGTTGGTAAGTCTGTTCTTCTTGGCGATGGCCTGGGAGCCCTTGTCTGTGAGGACGAGGAGGAGGTGTGTTGCACCACGCGGTTTCTTCCCGGGACGGGACAGCTTCGGAAGGGCCCCTGGGGTAGGAGTGACCGTTGAGGAAGAAGGGGGCCTGTCGTGGCCCACAGCAGCTAGATGCTCATCGAGCTTTAACCTCCTTTCACGTTTACCCTCCCTGCCAGGTGCCTGAGAGCCTGGAATTGCCTTTTTTTTACTTAAGACGGTTTGGAAATGATTTTGAGAAGATGAGCGAGTCCTGTAACTCCTGGTTGGTTGATAGTAAGGTTACGTGAAGCCGAGTTCGGGAGAGACTAAGGATACCCCCAGTACTTGCTGACCCAGTGGCCGTGTTCAGTCGTGTTTTTGGACGTGTCCTTTGTGTTTTAGCGCCTGCTTCGTCGTGGTGCCGTGGGAGTGCGCGAGGAGAGCTGGGCGTGGCTGGCAGCTGGACTTGCTGGGGGCGGCTCCGCACCTCCCGTTCGCAGCCCAGGCTGTGGTTTTCCTGGAACTGCGGCCATCTCCCGGGAGTCGCCGAGTCCTCGCAGAGATCCCGCGGCTGCCCTGGGTCGGCCCCTGCCCCTCCGGCCTCTAGCCCGGGGTCTGTGGACTCGGGAGTCCACTTAATAGGCCCCTCGTGATACATTTGAAACTTGCTTCCGATGCAGCATATAGTTTTTAAAAGTAAGAGGGGACTTAATATTTATTCTTTCAAACTTTCCCATTTCAGAAGGGCTAACGGGAACTAATAAAAGTACGGACTTCAGGAGATGAGCGCACCGAGGGGACCTGAAGAACCGTCCGGCTGTTCACACGGCGTGAACGCCTCTTCCCCGCGCTAGTGCCCGCTTGCTAGACGGACCCGCCTGCCGGGGTCGGCGGAAGGCCCCGGTGCGGTGTGCAGCGAGTGGCCTGGGCAGGGAGGCAGAGCTTGCTTCTGGAAGAGGCGGTGCTCATGGCCCGTGCGCGACCCCCTGGCTGCACACGCCTGGCCTGGGTGGGCCTCACGGCGGCCACTCAGCAGCTGCACCTGCCAGCGCCTGGCCGTGCTGTGGGAGCCACGGGGGGCAGGTGCTGCTGCTGGAGCGGAGGGACGCTCCATTTGCCGTCGGGCCTCAGAGGTTCCACTGAGGGCGCTCTCCAAAATCCCTCAAGGACCAGAACTTTTCAAAAAGACTATTTTTGGGGCATGTGTGTACCGAGAGGGACTTTGGATACTCTCAGCAGCCTCCTGCGCGCTGTTAGAGCCCCACACCGAGCCGCACGCTGGTGCTCGGTCCAGGCACTACGGGGCTGCGTGTCCGTTCTCGTTGCAGAGCCCGTGGAGCGGAGAGCGGGTACTTAACCCGGAGAGTATAGACTCCGCGCTGTTTCCAACCCTGTCTGATGACGCGTCCCTGCGTAGAGGGCTGGGGAGCAGCACATGCCGACTGCCTGGACCAGTGGGCGTGACTGACACAGGCCACATGGGGGAGGGGTTGCTGTCAGTGTGGCCGGGGTCAGCTGCCCAGGGGCCAGTGTGGAGCGCGCAGACTTGGATATAAATTGAACACCATCCGGGGCGTTATTGTGATGGTCGCCCGTGGAATTCCGTGTGTGGGGACAGGCTGGCCGTGAGACCTAGCGCTGTGGAAGTGGTGCCCACAATGGCGATCATCTCCTCCCCCTCACCCCTGCCCCCCCCAACCATTGGTCTCCTGGGCTCCTTGCCTTACGCACAGGACAGGGCACTGGGACTTGCGGTCCTGGACAGCTGCTAGCCCTGGCTGTGCCCACAAGGTCTGAACCTTTGCTCAAGGGAGTCTAGTAAACCGAAAGAACAGACATGCTTTCCTGTTGCACGTGTGGCAGCCCCCCAGCCCCGTGACTGTAACAGCCCCATGACTGTCACATCCCACAACGCGTCCCACAGAGAAAGGTGGCTGCGACCCTGGTCCAAGGCAGCGTCTGTCCTGTGGGGCCCGTAGCACTGGGACCCTGCGAGTCAGTCCTCAGGTGACCAGGTACGGGAGGTGCCGGCGCTTGGTCTCTCCCACGTGACTAAGGAGGTGCAGGGAGTTGGGAGCTTGTGATAGTGGCTGACTCTGGCCTTTTAGCGTGGCCGGGGTTTCCCCTCGGAGTCCGTGCTTGGGTGTGGGAGCTATGGGTGCTCCCTGGTGCCGTGTTTCCTGCCCCTTCGGGTTCCTTCAGTGCCTAAGTCAGAAGTCTGATTAGAGGACACCTGTTTGTCAGAGAGGCTGGGGTAGCAGCCCCTTCTGTGTTGGCGTGAGTGTGGTCCTGGCTGTTTCACACACATGGGCACACATGTCCCGTGCAGCCAGCGTCCGTGAGTGCTGGCACATCCGTGTGCACGTCCCTGTGCACATACCTGCATGTCCCACACGTCACCCTCCACGTAACCCGCACCACTTCGGCCAGCGTGCTCACACTCCAGATCAGAAGCACACTTGTGTGCAGTCCTTGGGCCACAAGGGCCCTTGGGCACCGGCAGTCCAGTGTTTAGGGGACATTACCCCCATGCTGGTGGGAGGGACATCAGGCCAACCTCTCCTGTAACTGGTGAAGAAGAGGGGCCTTCCCATGCGTGTGGTCGCCGCAGACCCACGGTTGGGCTCACTGTGCTCTGGGGTGTCTTCAGGAAAGCACCGGGGATCTTTCTTTGATGTTGCGGTTTTTGGCTAAGGTCGTGTGTTTGAGAGTAAAAATCTTATGGCTCCTAATACATTTCAGACTTTAATTTTCCTGATTATTCTGGTGAATAGGGTTTCTGTATATCCTGTTACTTTCAAAGCTAATGCCAAATTTTTCCTTTTGGAAGATTTAAAATAAATGAATCCTTTTAAATTATTCATTTCCTAGTTTTTATACACAGAGTCACGTGACAGTGATATTGGGGCATTGGCTGTGAATTGATTAGCACGTGACCAGTGAAGTTACATCCAGAAGCCAAGGGAATGAACAGTCAGCCTTTAAAACCTGGGGGAACTCATTCTTTACCTAAGTTAAATTTTGCCACAGTTGTTGATATAATTACAAATATTCGAAACTTACTTATGGCTGGCTGTTAGCACTGTTTAAGAAGAGTGAAAGAGGGGCACCTGGGGGGGCTCAGTGGGTTAAAGCCTCTGCCTTCGGCTCAGGTCATGATCTCAGGGTCCTGGGATGGAGCCCCGCATCGGGCTCTCTGCTCCGTGGGGAGCCTGCTTCTCCCTCTCCCTCTGCGTCTGCCTGCTTGTTCTCTCTCAGTCAAATGAATGAACAAAGTCTTTGAGGGAAAGGGAAGAAAAAAAGGAGGAAGAGTGAAACAGGACCAGACTTCACAAAAGGGAACTCAGAGCTTTGACCCTTGATACTATGAGCATGAAGTTACCCTGTGAATCTTACTAAGTTTAACTCTTCTGTCTCGCTTTTAAATCAGGTCACGTGGAACTGTCCTTTTTTGAATGACCCTCTTAATTCGGTTAATAAAATACCAAGAAGAAGGATGGAGCCAGGTTAACTAAGTGCTGTTTGACACGTTCCTGAAGCCATGTGGAGCTGTCTCGGGGGTGTGGTGACCTTGGTAATGGCAGAAGGTTCTCCGGAGCCTCCGCACAGGTCTTTCCCGCAGCACGTTTTAGCAGCCCGTCACGTGCACTGCTGCTGAGAACTGCACGAGCATTGCCGCCCCACCGGGATGTCTGCCCTGGACCACCTTCGTGGTGGTGCGTGCTCACAGGGAGCAGGCCCTGCCCGTTGTAGGGGACGGGAACCCTGTGTGACTTGTTTGAATGTTTTCATCTTACAGCCTGCTTCCGTGAGAGTAGCCGTTGAGCAGTATTCAGAAACGTGTTTCGTTTGGGGAAGTTTTTGTTTTCTCCTCTCGGCACCCGGGATCTGAAGACGCAGGCTCCCGTGTGCTGTCCGCGCCCTGGGAGCCACACAGGGCAGCAGGGCCGGGGCGAGTGTGCGCTCCGGGACCCTCCGTGTGTGTGCGGCTGCCTGGAGACGCGTCTCACCAGTTATTAGTGTAGCTGATGACGCGCACTGGGGAGTGGTGGCCAGAGAGGAGTGGGCCCTGTGACCGCGTCGTGCCCTGATGCGGTCCCCTCCCGTGTCTTCCGTGCAGGCATGTGCACGAGCCTGGCCTGCTGGTCCGAGAGCCCCGGTCCGCGTGTTGCGCCGGCAGGGGTGGGCCACAGACGTACTGAACGTGGCCTTCTCTGTGAATGTGGCCGTGTACTTGCCGGATCGACGGGCCACGCTGACCTCTCCCTGGATGCGGTTTTCCGAGGGCCTGGGGTGTGTGTGTGGCGGTGGGGCGGTGGGGGGAGGCTGATGCCCGGTCGACTCTGTCCGGAGGGCTTGCTCCGCCGCTCTGTTCTTCGGGTGCGAACGCAGGGCTTGTTCATGGGGACCGACATCTGGAAACTGAGGACCGGGGAGCTCTGCGGCCGTCCCTGCCGCGGGGCCCAGAAAGTGCCCTGCTTGGGCATCTCCCCATCCGGTTTCTCCTGAGCTGTGAGATTCCGGCAGATCGTTATGCAAAGCAGTTTCGAGTCTCTGCATGACTGGGAAGACAGCTGTTCGTCCTAATGAGGAGGCCGGCGTTACCGTCTCTCCGTTGGTGGAGGCCCGTGGAGGGAGCGGAATGTTCCAGATTGGGCGGTGGTGTGCGGCGAGAAGGTGCCGCGCCGTCAGCTGGAAGCACACGCTCGGCTGCGCTGGGCGACAAGATGGATGAGTCGGCCGCGGTCGGGCAGAGTCTGAGGCTTTCCGGTGAGCGGCCGTGGCGCAGCCGCCTCCCCGTGGGACCCGAGTCTGAGGGCGCCTTCGGAGCGATTGCCCCTCGCCAGCGTCTCCCTTTGATGCCCTACAATACCTGTCAGGACCGCGATTTATTGAAAACCTAATGTCTTTCAGCACTTTGTTAACATAAGGTGAGGCGGTCTGTCGTGGAGACTTTTCTCATTAGTTCAGCAGATAGTTCACAAGCCCCTGAGGACGCGAGTCTGCGGGGAAGGCCCGGGCGTCCGCACGGCCCTGTCTGTAGCTGAAGTCCTCGGCCTTGTGGTGGCCTCTGCGCCCATCTCCAGGCCGGCCCTGACGCCGCTCTCGGCCTTTGGAGCCGGGGATTTGGCGGGGGGGTGGTCCCGTCGAAGTTTACCCGGCTTCCCCTCCTCTCCCTGTTCTCTGTGCGTCACCCATGGGTCCTCCTCGGGTCTCTGCGTCCTTCACATTTGTCCCTATTGTGACAAATGGCAGGATTTCTTCCTTTTTTGTGGCTAAATAAAATCCCCTTGTTTGTGTATAAGTCGTGTCTGCATCCGCGGACGGCCGCCGGGGTGGTCCTTGGTCTGGGCTCCTGTGAGCAGAGCCGCAGTGAGCACGGGCACACAGAGAGCCTTCCAGGTGCCGACGTCCCTTCTGTGGGATGTGCGCCCCATCGTGCGATCGCTGGGCCGTAGGGCGGCTCTGGTTTCACCCTTCTGAGGACCCTCCGTACTGGTTTCCAGAGGGGCGGCCCCAGCTTGCATTCCCAGCAGCAGTGCAGGAGGCTCCCCTTTCTCCACGACCTCACCAATGCTTGTGTTTTTGATTTTTTTTAAGATTTTATGTATTTATTTGACAGTGAGAAAGGGGACACAGGCAGAGGGAATGAGAGAAGGAGAAGCACACTCCCTGCCAGGCAGGGGCCGGCGCAGGGCTCGATCCCAGGATTGAGGGGATTCTGACCCCAGCTAAAGGCCGGAGTCCAACGATGGAGCCACCGGGGCGCCCTGGTTCTCGTTTTTCCGTGGGTGACAGGCCTTCGCATGGGTGTGCGGTGGGATCCAGAGCTTTAGGTTTGCATTTGCTTGTTGATTAGTAACGTTGAGTGTCTTTTCATGGGTTTTTTGGGCATTCATAAACGTTCTTTGGAGAAAGGTCTATTTAAGTTCTTCACACTTATTTTTTTTTTTTGAGGATTTATTTATTCATTTTGGAGAGAGGGCACGTGTGTAAGTGGGGGAGGAGCAGAGGGAGAGAAAGACTCTCACACAGAGCATGATGTGGGCCGGATCCCACCACCCCAGGATCACGACCTGACCTGAGATCATGAGTTGGACACTCAACTAGCTGAGCCACCAAGGGCCCTCTTGGCTCACCTTTAAGCCGGTGGTGGTGGTGGTTGAGTTAAAGGAGTAGGGTTTTCTCCAGTGTTCTGGTTAAACAAAGTTGGCGTGAATTTTTTCCTGAATTTTCTGGCATCGGCATGAGCATGTATAGACGTCTGGCAGGATCTGTGTAATCCGTGTCTTCCGGTAGCTTCTCTTCGCTCCATTGCCTGAGAAGGCGGAACAGAATGCCACGGACTAGTTTCCTTGTCTGCTGAGAAGTGGGGTGTGCGCACGTGCACACTAACCGAGGGCTTTCAGCGGGAGGAGCAGTTAGCAGAGACCACTGTCCGCTTCCGCGTGTGCAGGCTCCTGCCCTCTTGCCTGGCCGGGCTCTCAGGCAGCGGGACCTGTGCTCATTCCGCAGGTGGAGAGGACTAGTGTCTGTACTCCGGACCTCCCGAGATTTTCTGAACCTGTGCTCTTGACTTGCAGCACTGTGACCTCTGCCGTGTTCACCGTGGGAGATAATGTCGTTTCGGGCAGTGATGACCGCACCGTGAAGGTCTGGGATTTGAGGAATATGAGGTCTCCCATTGCGACAATTCGCACAGACTCTGCCATCAACAGGTGAAGAGAGCTGTTTGTGTGTCCTGAAAGGGTGAATTATAGTGCGGTGTCTTGTGCACGTAAAGTCAGCGTTTAGTAGATCTTGGAAAAGCAGCGGAGGCTTCTGGGGGAGTGAGTTTTGGGGGGTAAGATTTTTTATCGATCCTCCGTTGCACATTTAGTTTCTCCTTTTTGCTGAAACTTACGTATAAAATCAGGCTGTGCAGTGAGCCTCATGGGCTAGGAGTGGGCCGCCCGCGGGGCAGCGTTTGCGTCGCTGTGAGCGTGCGCACGTTATGCGTGAGCGACGTGGTCGCTGCCTGACGCTGCTGACGGCCGACACCTGCGGTTTGCTCGCGTGTTTTGCTGGGAAACGGGAATGGTGTGGAGGCTCCTACTGTGTGATGCCCTGTGGACTCACACTCGCGTGCTGTCACCGCTTCGCCCGTAACGCACTTTTATCTCTTCTTTGCAGGATCAATGTGTGCGTCGGCCAGAAAATCATCGCCCTCCCCCATGACAACCGGCAAGTGAGGCTGTTCGACATGTCAGGCGTGAGGCTCGCGCGGCTCCCCCGGAGCAGCCGGCAGGTAACCGCGCTCCTGCTCCGCAGCAGACACACAGCTGTAGGGACAACTTGGAGTCTGCGTCCCAGGTCACCACTGACAGGAATAGGCTGTGAGCCCCACATCGTTCAGCTGTCTAAAACAGGAGAAACTCATCTGAGAGTATATTTAATTTACGCATATGTGATCGAGATAATACAATTTTAATTATAATCAGGATAACAGTATTAGAGGTTTTGCATTCTTGTTTTCCTGTTGTCTTCGCGTGCTAGGTTTTCGCTGGAAATACTTGGTCTGTGTTTAGAGCTCATGAAATTTGAAGTTGAAACTGTTTCCCGAGACCTCAGCTGAGAGAGTCAGGTGTTCCACAAACGTCCATGAGGTCGTGCACTCCGCGCCTCACGCTCTGGTTCGTGGAGCTGCTGGCACGTGTGGTAGTGGTTTCCACGTTGGGAAGCAGACTCGGATCTTGGCAGGTGAACGTGTGCGGCCAGGAAGGTGTTAGACGAGGAGCACGGAGTGGCGTCTCCGTGTGCTGAGAACTGGCTGGCGCCCGTAGCCCCGGCCCGCATGCTCCTGCTGGTGGGGGGTCTCTGAGGGCCCCCTGGGCCTCTGTGCATAGACAGTTCCTGGGCAGTTGGAAGTGAGGGGAGAGGCTGAGAGTGTGTGACGTGACGGGCTCCTTCCGTGGGGAGTGGAGGTCACTCCCCCCAACCCCCAACTGAGCAGTGTCTTTGCAGGCTCAGGGCTTAAGTGACCCCACCCCCGGCCCCTCTCCTTTCTTCCTCTCATGTTTTCTGTGTGTCATTGTGACACACGGCTGGGTGGGCGAGCCAGGACCTTCGTGCATCCCCTGAGCCTGCAGTTGGCGTGTCTGTCCCCCCGGCGCCCGCCACCCTTGCTGCCCGACAGCTGCGGCTCTGCCCACCTTAGAGCAGATGCACATCTCCTCTCGGTGCACGGCCTCACGGATGGTTTGTGACCCTTAGGCCGGCTGTGCGCGGGGTGAGGCTTCAGGAGCGCTTGAGTGACGGTGCTCTCGGGACGACCGTGGGGGGCTCTCCTGTCAGCGGGGCAGCACCTTCTCTCTGAGTGGCGCCAGCTTCTTGGGAGGCTTGTGCCCTGAAGACAGGACCGTTTGGTCTGCTCCCCGCTCCAGGGCTGGGACGCGGATCGTTGAAGTGGGTTATCGAACTTCAGAGTACACGTGATCGAAAAGTGCTCAGGAATTAGAGGACCTGATAAGACCTTCACACCCACTCACAAAGGGCGTCTTTCATGTGTGGTGCCTGCAGAGGGTTCCTGGTGCTGCCCACGCAGTGTCGCTCGCGCGGTGGCTTCTCCTCCTGCCGTGCCCGTGTGTCCCCGTCGCTGTGCAGCCCGCGAGGGCTGTCCCAGAAACACAGCACGGTGCTGTGAGCGTGTGACTTCACTGTCCGGCGAGGTCCTCGCAGGGAAGCAGGAGTTCTCGGAGGTGCTCGGGCGCTAATTCTGTGGAGGTGGTTTTGGCCGTAGAATTGTCTGTGCTTGGATTTATTCCCTTTTCAAGTGGTGTGTTAAACGGAGCTGTTTTTTAAGATTAGCTAGTGACATTTCCGGTCACTCCGAGCCGTACAGGCCTCTTCGGATACCGAATGCGCTTTCCCAGCGGAGAGCCCCGGGCTCGCACTCCCGGCCTCCTTCAGCTGATGAATTCTATGAAGAGGAAACAGCAGCCCTTACTGGGACCTGGAGCGAGAGGGAAGGTGGCCAGCGGCGTAGACTTGTCTTACTTTCGGCAGAGCGTGTGGGGCGTTTCCCGCAAGAGCGGTTCTGGCGAGGCGAGTGCAGGAGCGCTGGGCGGCCCAAGCGGGGGCTCCGTGTGCGGCGTGCGGGGCTCACGGTGAGGACACGGCGTCCTGGAATGGGCGTGCAGCACCGAACTGTGACGCTGGGCGGGCGCGGGGCGTTTCCAGAACACACGTGCCCACAGACCCTCTGGGGACGCGTGCCCCGCGCGTGTCCGTGTGCGCTCAGATGTCCTGTGGGGGACGGGAGGCCGGGCTCTAAACCCGAGTTGGCTTCCGACCCCGTTGTGGGCGAGTGGCTCGTGCACACCGTTGTTCTGGGCACCGCGGGGTCTGGTCCCCGCGCCCCCTCGCTAAGCACCTGCTCTCAGGCTTTCTGCGCAAATGCCTCGAGCTGACGGAGCATCGTCCGCTGGCTCCTGTGCGGACTCTGGGGTTACTGCCGCTTAACGGGTGCGAGCGAGCCCTTCTCCTCCGGCTCTTCACGAAGATGGGGGATGGAGCCCTTTGTCGTGTGCGCTTGCGCCTGCGGTGCCTTTACTCGGGGGCCTGTCGTGTGTCTCGCGTGGTGGGTAGCGCTATTCACACGTGAAGGTTTCGCGGAGGGAACTTTGTGTCGTTGTGTGTTTCATTGGTACCAAGTGTATCTTCCCGGGTCCCTCATACCTGAAGCAGCTGTTTGTTAAATGGCCTTTGAGGCCTTTAATGCGCTCCCAGGTTTCCTCCGGCCCCGTTAAGACACTTCAGGTGCATCGTTTGTCCTTTGTTCTCCTGAGCGGAGTCTCTGTCATGTAAGGAATCCCAGCACGCTTTAGGTCTGAGTCTCTCTGACTCCGTCGTGTTCTGACGTCACCCCCTGTCCCCGTTCCCCAGTGGCACATGCGCAGTGTTTCTGGCTCATTCTGTCTGATGCTGCCTGTTGAGTTTTTTCTTCCAGTTCAGTCACGTTGAGTGGTGCGGTGGTGAATCTGGCTGAGGGTTGATAGCCCGTGTGCCTCGGGAGTAATACACTAATTCTGGTTTGTGTGATTGGAAATAGGGCCACCGAAGAATGGTGTGCTGCTCGGCGTGGAGCGAGGACCACCCCCTGTGCAATCTGTTCACCTGCGGGTTTGACCGGCAGGCCATCGGCTGGAACATCAACATCCCGGCGCTGTTGCAAGAGAAATAAGGTCGCTGGCGTCCTTGGCTGCGTCGTTCACCGTGGACCTGTGGACTGGTGCCGCTTTTCTCATACTCATCAAGCCCTTTTTGTGAGAGTTGCACCCTGGAAAGGGTGGTTCGTACGTTCTTTTCTCATTGTACCGAGCTTGCATGAAATGTACAGCGAAATGTGTGGTCACATGTCTTATTTTCGTCTTGTGTGTGTGTTGGCACCCTCTGGTCAGTGACATGAAGCCCCCTTCCCTGTAGCACGTCGTGTGTTGTGAGTTCCTGGCGCTTGACAGATGACAGGAGGGCATTACGTTTGCGTGAGTTCAGTGTGAACCCGTGTACTTACTGTGAGGCGTAGGCAGTCTGTGGCGTTGCTGGAGTCATCGTACACATCTACCTTGTACCGTGAAGGTCACGGAGCGACATCTGCGCCGCCTGGCGATTGGCAGGCGTGATGGGGGATTTCCCGTTTACTTCTGTCTGAGGGTTTAGCGTGCTGCGCTGTAACTCAGTTCAACTCTGTATTCTGGTATAGTTGTGTAAAATTAACCTGGAATTGAGAAGTTAACAAAAATAGAATGCCGATTTTGTAACATTTGGAAAGTTTTTTTTTGAAAACAAAAAGTTTCTGCTCTTTTTATAGAAAATCATTTCAATCTCCTGAGGTCTCATATTAGCAGATTCAAAAATAGGATGATTCTAATCACTGATTTCAGGTATTAAGCAAAATTTAAAGCACTTTAGTTTATACCTATGGTTATAAACAGTTTTAGAAGTTTCAGATGACTTATCCAGTGACTGTGACTTGAGCTTCTAAAGAAGGCCCTGCCTGCTGCCTGAAAACAAGACCTTATTTATTTTCTACACTTTGGTTTGCGCATTTCTAAATGGTTCACTCCTCAGTGGTGTTTGAGAGCCGACAATGCGAATAAAGGAGTACTACCTCAGAATCCGTGTATCTGGAAAACGTGGGGGTCTCGCTGTTGCCCAGCTACAGCACTCTTCCCGTACAGCTGGAACGCCGCATTCAGTCCAGAGGGCAAGAAAGACAGTCACAGCAAATGTATCCTGAGGACGGAAGCTCTCCCATTAGCCGACAAGGTGGTAGTGGAAACCAGGTTGCACGGGGTACCAGATGCTCCTGTTTCGGCAGCTGGGACCCCTCTCAGCGCCAGTCCTCCCACCGCCTGGGCGAGCCTGTCACTCTTGCCTTCTTAGGAGTTGCTGTTGTCTCGTGTCTGTGAGTTCATGTTTCCTGCTCAGTTACAGTTCTGATAAGAGCCATCTCCGTGTACTGCCCTCCTTTTTGATACTTTGAATGTGTCCACTTGGAGAGGCACAGAGGGTAACGATGACAATGATCACGTGTGTCCCCTGCCTCCCAGTGGTGACCACGGTGGAGTGCCGTTTGGCGAGGGGTATCAGCAGAGCGTGCGGGCCACCCTCGGTCCTGCGTGAACACGTCTCTCTTGAGGCTCCTTTGGCTCAGGTCCCATGTGCGGTGGCTCATCTTAGGAGCTTCAGCCCTAATGACCTGGAACGATTCCGAAGTGACTTCTGTCTGGAAGGGAGGAGGGGCCAGGGGAAACCCGTCAGGACGTAGTCAGAGCCGAGGCTGCCGACTGCAGGACAAACGACCGGTGCTTCAGGACGGCTTTCTTCCCAGAGCCTGGCACCTCCCCGCACCACACCGGAGAACGTGGGCCGGAGCGTCCGCATCCAGCCCCTGCCGACCCGAGCACGCCACGCCCCTGGCGGCAGAGTGCTGTGGACCTTGGGATGCTAAGCTGTGCGTCCACACTCTTGGGCTCCTGTTGTATTTTAATTTGAATGTCTGGGTGTTTTAGAATCGTTGTTAGGAACATTGAAAAATATGTACAGACACAGCGAAATCAAACTTAAGAACCAGATCTCTGCCAGACTAAAAAGTTTGGAGCTTTTAATTCAACATCTCTGGTGGCCGTTTAGTTCTCCACGGACGAGTGCCCCCCACGCCCAGGAGCTGCTCACCTTCTCACGGGCAGGAGGGGCCGTCGCTGCCCCTCACCAGGCTCCACGAGGGCACAGGCCCTTGCTGTTGGCGTGAGCTCTCCGGAGTAGGACGTCCTCCCGCCACCTGCCGTGTTGTCCTCGGACGCAGTTCCCTTCAGCTGCTGCTGGGGACTCGGTGGTGGTGCTTTCAGGAGTCATGGAGATTTGGGATAGGGAGTGCACGTGTGTGCATGAGTGCGTGTGCGTGGGTGTGAATGTGTGAGTCTGCATGTACGCACCTGTGTGGCTGAACTAAGTCGTGTGGTCGCCACACCTGATCTCATCTGCAGTGTGTTTGGGAATGAGAGTGGTTTTGTCCTGTGTGCTCACACGTCCAGGATTTCATTTAATAAAGGAAGGAAATGTGTGGTTATTGGAAAATGTGTATTGATAGAGAGTTTCGTAAGATCTATATTGTTGGACAAAACAGCACTCTTTCTCAACCACTGCACATCGGTTTCTGGAGAGACAAAAATTCTGTACATATTTTGGAATTTGAAGAATCCTATGTACATCATTTGTTGCTTTTAAATCTGTGAAAACCGAATTTCTTTGGGGGGAAAAGTATGCATTTATAAGTGTGATGTGTAGAAGCAAGTGTTTTTTTATTGTGTTCATGTAATTGTTTTTAAGTGTTGACTGTCTTCATTGCCAGTATGAAATTCATTAAAAATCCACATTCTGTAATCACTATTGTAAAAGTTTTATTTTATTAGGACTCTGTTTTCTTTATTATTTTACTTACTTTTTAAAATGTTTTGCTTTGATGGAATAACATTAACGGCTGCTAAACACCATAGGAATGTAGAAATCGTATCATAGTACCGCCCACTTGAAAAACTTATAACTTTGGACTTAACAGATCGGTTGTGTTCTATTTCCTGTCCGTCTCTTAGGCTGACGTGAGGCAACATGTAACTATGCTTCTCCGTTGCAGCATCTCCGCCCGGACGGTTTCTGGAGGGAGTTAGCAATTTGATAGAATGCAAGTGCTCGTCCAGGTTCCTCCGAGTTTCCTGAGATGCGTGTCCTGTCCTTACCACAGTTAAGCTTGTCTGAACGTTTTAAAAAAATTACAGTTGCAGCAAGTAGGCCCCGTCCATCCCCTGTGGGAGAATCTGGATAGTCGGTGGCTGCTTGCTCATTCGTTCTCACCCGGGGACGGTGAGCGGAGTGCCGTGCCGGGCGCTGGGGACCTCAGGAGGTGTTCTCACACGGCTTGCCGGAGTCCCCGCTGCAGACTGGTAGAGCTTTGTTCAGTCTCCAGAAGGCAGACATTCACTGATACTATCTTTCTTACCTTGGTCTTTAGAAACGTGATTATTGTCCAAATTTCACAATGACATTTTCAGTTACATTTAGAAGTTCATCTGTTAGTATAAAGAATCATGGAGGCAGGGCTCCTGGCTGGCTCCGTTGGAAGACCGTGTGGCTTTTGGTCTCAGGGTCATGAGTTTGAGCCCATGTTGGATGTAGAGATTTCTTAAGTAAATATTAAAAAAAAAAAATCACAAAGGCAAAACTTTGGTATAATTTCATCAGAACGCCACCAAAATGTGTCTCGCTTACTATGGCTTAGATTTTCTGGTTTCCCTTAATCAAGCAGTAGTTAGATCACTTCAGTAATTGGGAACACCTCCATTGTTACATGCATCGTGGGATGTGTGGTCTGTGTGATGGTGGGAAGAAGCTGGGAATGAAAACCATGGAAGTGCTGAGTATTTAAAACTAATTTTATGAGGGGTGCCTGGGTGGCTCAGTGGGTTAAGCCTCTGCCTTCGGCTCGGGTCGTGATCTCAGGGTCCTGGGATCGAGTCCCGCATCGGGCTCTCTGCTCAGCAGGGAGCCTGCTTCCTCCTCTCTCTCTGCCTGCCTCTCTGCCTACTTGTGATCTCTCTCTGTCAAATAAACAAACAAACAAAAAAAACCAACTAATTTTATGAAAACATTTTTAAGCAGCCTTTGGTCTGAATGAAGCCAAGATTAGGCAGCTCTCAAGCTCTGTGAGCCCTGTGAGGCCCAGGTGATGATGCGGGCTTTGTGGGCCCGGGAGGCGCCCTGTGGAAGGGGAGGCTTGACCAGGCCGAAGGTTGACGGAGGTGTCAGGAAACAAAGAGAGCTCCTCCAACACCTGGCACTGCGTCCCCGCAGGCCAGCGGCCTTTTCCTGCTCCACCAAACCCTCCCTTGAAAGTTTTGGAACCAGAACAAAGTTTGTATCTCTCTAATCGCTTTGCTGAGCTTGAGTGCTGAGAGGAAGAAACCAGATTGATGAGCTCATATTGATGAGGATGATAAAGGAGGATGGTTTTCACCAGGACTCCTTCTCTAACCTACCTTCCTGAGATGCTGTGGGAAGAAAAAGCCAGAGGAGTGCTTTCGAAATGGGCAAAATACTGGCATATAGCAAAATACCGGTATAGCAACGTCTGGAGGTAGTGTTTTAAATTTATATTTTCGTCTGGCCGGGGAATTACGATTTTAACTTTTTGTCTGTATTAAATAGAGTAAAATTTCAAGGGTGACCACAAAGGGGAAAAAAAAAAAAACTTAGAAAAGATAGAAAAAGTGATTAAAAGTGGTTACTGTGCTAGTTGGGAAGTGTGGTAACTGGAGCAGGTAATTTTTTAGTGTTTTGTTCTGTAGGTTTAAAATTTTAGAACCATCCAATTAGATCACCCAGTATTTGAAAGATTCCCACTTTATGCAAACAACAGAAACATAAAAGGCACATAGTGGGGAAAATCTGACGAAAATAAAGGGACTTGAAATCATCCATGGAAGTACTTAAAACTTGAACAAAGACATTAAAAAAGACAAAATGAGAGACCATCATGTGTTAATAGGAAGAGGCAGTATTGTAAGAGTGTCAGTTTTTCCCATATTGAAGTAGATTTGTTGCTATTCCAGTGCAAATCACCCCAGAGTTTTTTGTGGACTTGGACATCTGATTCTTAAATTTATTTGCGGCAAAGCCCAGGGTTGATGAGGCACTGAGAAAACAGGAGGAGGGAAGGGAGAAGAAAGCAGGGTTTCCCTTAAGCCCGGCAGGGCTGTAGCAGGTAGAATGTGGGACTGGCACCAGGTTGGAGGAATTGACCCCTGAGGTTAGAGATCAGGTTGATTCAAGCATCTGTAGAAACGTGAAGTATTTCAGCTCAGAGAGCCATGAGTCTGGGAAGAAAGTGGCCTGTGTAATTAATGGTTCCACTGTTACTGGTTACTCATATGGAACAAGACGACGAGTCTGGTCCCTACCTCACACCAGAGACAATTCAGCCTCATATATGAAAGGACAAACGGTAACTCTTAAAAATTAAGAAAATATTTATATGATTTCCTGTTTATTAAACAGCTCTCCGAAAACGCATTAACCGTACTAGAAAAGATTGATACGTTCAACCAGGTTAAAGATGAAGCTTTGTAGCCGTGTGGGACGGCTCTGAAGAGACAAAGTGACAGGGCACAGGTGACAGTTGCAGCCCGCACAGCCTCCCGAGCACTGATGTCCGGGATAGCAGAAGTGAAGTCCGCGTTGCCAAAGCAGAGCCGGAAATTAGCAGCAGACATGAGTAGGTGTGTCACAGAAGGGAAACTTGAATAGTCAACAAAGAGGTAAAAGTGGAAATTAAAAAAAAAAAAAAAAAAAAAGCCAAAATGAAATACCATTTCACAACTGTTCGATTTGGGAAGCTCTGTGAAGCGCTTACTGGTGGAGCTCACATGTGCTGTTGGTGTGGATCTAAAATAACACAGCAAATGGGCAAGTGCGACCTTGTGATCTGAATGCACGAGTGCCCCCTTGTCCCAGCGATCATGAGGGGACTGTGTGGAACATGGTTTTCTAAGTGCGATGTGAGGAGGCCACGCATGTCTGTTGCAATGAAGACTTCCGGCCGCTGACTGAGGGTCGGGTGGGACACGCGAGTCTGCATTTGGAGCCAGCCCGTGTGTGGTTCTGCTGCCCAGTTTGAGAGCTGCAGGGTGTCAGGACGTGTCCTGGGGCACACGAGAAACCACTGAACACCAACAGGCTGTGGCCTAAATGGTGGCGCACCTGTCCCATGAAATACAGCCAATGAGTGCACCAGACAGGACTGTGTGCGAGTGTGGATCTTGGGAACGTAGTGTTGAGTGAAACACCACTTGCACAGAGCACGGGCAAGCATCCCTGTACACGGTTAGTCATGTATTTTGGACCTTGGGAGTGAAGGCTCCCAACTCCACGTGGTGGTCTCTGGGCCAGGCGCGGAGTGCGGGGTGGGAGGTGAGGGCAGGGCCGGGACGAGGGCAGACTGAGTGCTGGCCGGCTCCCGAGGGCCGCGGTGGGTGCCCGTCCGTTCGAGCATCTGCACTTCGGAACCGCGGGGCTTTACGGCAGTTTGGTTAGTGTGCCTTGTCTGGTTACATAATAATAAAGGAACAGTACAGAGAAGGTGCGTGCGTTGCAGAGGTGGCGATGGCGTGGTGATGACGGAGGGGATATGAATATTTTTGCCCGTGTCAAGGTCAGGCTTCTTACTCACTTCAGATATTAGCTCTCTTTCCACTGGCCAGCATGTAGTTTTATTACTCTGCAATGACCGATTTTTCAGTGGGTATGTGCCATGGGAGGAAAGACAAAGCCAATTTTGTTCCAAGATAATGTTCTTGAAAAAATAACTCGCTAAGGAAATTGTAAAAAGGCTGTGTTACACTGTGTCAAAATTGTGTTGTTTTCAAATACATCTTGGAAATCCTAGCTTTAAAGTGGGAAATGTAATAAGGGTTTCATTTACCAGGTGTGATCATAAAACAATAAAAGGAGCTTTCTTGTGCTGCTCAGAAACGGGGACTGAAGTAATTTCAGATCCAGGAGACGGTCCAAAAATTGTGCTGTGTAATGGCCACATACCAGAGGAAGAACGTTTACTCCCACCGTCTATTTTGCGGAAAGCATTTATTTGGTGGATCAGTTTTGGTATATTTGTTTAAAAATATAATCATCTTTAACAGTGCATGTGCATTACAGACGTTTCCCAGCTCTGAATTAGTTCTCAGTAAATAATAGCACCGGGACAGCTGTGTGGCTCCGTCCAGTGAGCGCCGACTCTTGGTTTCAGCTCAGGGTGTGGTCTTGGGGTTGGTTGTGAGATGGAGCCCTGGGCTCCCCACTCAGCTCAGGCTCCCAACCGCCTACATAAATAAATAAATGATTTAAAAAAAACAATTAAATATCCTGCTGTAAACGTCATTTTTCTTGCCGTGACAGAAGTAACTGTGTATTTTCTGTGATCAGTCCCTCAATGTCACATGAAACTAGAGGCAGCTTTCTGGTGCTATAACTGACACTATCTACCCCAAACGTGTACCGTGAGAAGTGAGGTAAGTTTTGGCGCATTTGTCCAGGAAGTCATCACCACAGTCAGGATAATGTGCCGGTCACCCGTCGGCCCAGGCCTCTCTGCAGCTGTCCCCTCCCGCCCCCGTGAGCCCCACCGTCCCTGACCGCCAGGCTGCTTTCTGTCACTAAGGTGAGTGTGTGTTTCCTACAATCTTACATAAACTCACTTCGGTAGTAGTGCTGGTTTTGGTCTTCCCCCAAAACTGTTTGAGGTTGAGTCGTGTTCTTACGTGGCTTAGTCCTTTTCATGGCGAGTGTCTCAGCGTGTGGACGTGTCACATTTCTCCGCGTCCCTGCTGGTGGAGACTTGCTTGTTCTCAGTTTCTGGCTATCACGGATGAGGCTGGTTGGACACTGGCGTGCTGGTCCCGTCTGCACGGACTCCGTCGTCTGCACCGGGCAGGCTCACGCGGCCGCGTGGAGGGAATGTTTTTCTTTGTCAGAGACTGCCGTGCAGTTCCCACGGGGATCCTCCTGCAGACTCCTGGCTTCGGCTCTGACACTCGGAAGACCTCGGAAGTTCTCTTCTTCCTTCACACCGAGAGCAAAGGTGGACAGACTGAAGTCAGTGACTCTTCTTAGATGCACTCGAGAGAGGGGAGGGCCAGAGACTCAGGCAGAGGTGAACGGTCACCCAGCGCGAGAGGCAGAGGTGTGTGGCACGGGAGCCGGTCGGGGACCTGAGGATGGGCATGCGGGAGGGCTGAAGCCCCCGGAGCGCAGGCCGCGGGCCCTCCTGGGTTCCTATGGTGGAGATGGATGAGATCCCCTCATGTCTGGTCGGGGAGGCGGGGAGGATAGCTGCCACCTGCGGTCTGACACCACAGACACTTCCTCACCAAGGGAAGGGCCTCGCCAGAGCCGTGCCCTGTCCCTAGCAAGGGGAAGGGGCCTGAGAAGTCCTTGGAGGGCACGGCTCCCTGAACACGGACAGGCCAGTGTGAGTCACAGCAGACTGGGATGTGGCAGGAGGCAGCTGTGGGTAACATGCCAGAGGTGCTGTGGGAAAGGTGGACGCCCTGGAGGGACAGATGGGAAACGGGCGCAGAGCGTCTAGAGAAATCCTGGAGGAAAACGCTCACAGTGTGAATGGCTTCGACAGGCTCCACCTGGCTGGGAATGAAACCCTCGAGACAGCTCTCGGGTACGTCGGTGGAAACGTATCAGGCAGAAAAGCGCAGGGAAGGAAGGGTGAAAGAAGCAGAGCAGAGCGCCCCGGAGTGTGGGGCGGCTGCAGAACGGGCTGGGGCCGTGGGAGCGGGGGGAAGGGAGCAGGGGAAAGGCTTGCAATTAGAGTTGAGAATCTTCCCAAAGTAATGACACAATCCGAGCCCCAGATCAAGTGAGCGAGTGCCCAGAAGTGCAGCCCTTGGCGCGCGGTGGAAGTGCAGGGCGTGGCCCCCGCCCGGCTCTGGGGTGGGTGTCCGGTGAGAGCTCCAGCCCCCGCGGGGTGTACGGGTGACTTAAATATGGGTCCGGAGAGAGGAGGCAGACGTGCCGGGTGCTGTATGTGACGACGGGTCACCGACCGCGGCACCGAGACCAGCTTCGTGAACTCAAGTTACAATAAGGCAGAGTCTGGAGGACACGGAGGACAAAGAGCAGAGCCGAGCCGAAGCGGGCGCAGCTGGGCAGAGGAGCCACGCGCACCGCAGGGGCGGGGACGGCTGGAGGGGACGGAGCCCGGTCTCGGATTGACGGACAAAGACAGCCTTTCTGCTCCCGAAGTGTGCAAGGGGGGTTGTACACTCGTCCTGCGGCCTGAAGTTTTCCGAATTCTCCTGTTTTTTTTTAAATAACAGATTTTAAAATAGATTCCCTTGAATTGTCTGCAGAGCGGCCCCGTCGCTCCCTCGTCTTGTCTTGCCGCGTCGGCTGGAGCCCAGCGCGGGGTCGGAGATGCTGGCGGACCCCCCGCCGCGTGTTGTGCGGACGAGAAGACACTCGGCTGTGCCACGAGCTGCCGCGGCGGCAGGGCTTACGCGTGCGCTCGCTCCGTCGGCGGAATTCCGCTTCGGTTGTTGAAGGGTTTTCGTCAGGAACGGATGTGGGGATTTTCTCTCAGTGCTGTCTTTGTGTGCTTACTGCGGTAATCTATGATTTTTTTTTCGTAGTTTGCTGATACGATGCTTTCTATCGATGGATTTATAGGACGCTAAACCAACCATGCATTTTGGGGATAAACCCTGTTCTGTCCGTGCACTAATTTTTATGTTGCTGGGCTTGATTTGGTATTGCTCTGTTGAGGATTTTGGTGTCTGTATTTATGAGAGATCTTAGCCTGTACCTTGTGTTCCTGGACCATTGCCTGGTTTTGGCATTCGTGTAATGCGGGCTCATGGGATGAGTTTGGAAGCTTTTTCAGTATTCTGGAAGACTTTTTGTAAAGTTGCTATTATTTCTCCCTTACACGAACTGACTGCAGAAGTCGCAGCCTGGAGTCGTGTGTGTGTGGGGGGGTGGGGAACGTTCTTCGTTGTAAATTAAGTTATTCAGATAAGAGGTTATTCCTAGCAGTTTTTGCCCGAGTAAGCTTTCATGGTTTGCCTGCCTGCCTCCCTCCCTCTCTTTCTTTCCTTCTTTCTTGGTTTATGTATTTGAGAGAGAGCACAAGCAGGGGGAGTGGCAGGCAGAGGGAGAAGCAGGCTTCCCGCTGAGCAGAGAGCCCGATGTGGGGCTCGATCCAGGACCCTGGGATCATGACCTGAGCCGAAGGCAGTCGCTTCACTGACTGAGCCCCCCAGGCGCCCCCATAGTTTGCTTTCCAGGGCTGCGTGCCCAGTGCTGTGCGCCCTCTGCGCCCCGCCTTGTGCCCCCACACCGCCGCGCCCTTCGCAGCAGCATCTTGTAAGTGGATCCCACTTGAAATGTGGGAGCACCGGCTTCCCACCGAGTGTCCCCCGTGCCTGGCTGCAGGTGGGTCACCATGGCCCGGCGCAGCGTTCGCGCTGTCACTGGTGGGGACGGCCTCGTCTGAGCCGTGGCCCCTCCTGCAGGTGAGCGGTCCGCGGCTGGATGGAGAGGCTCGGACTGTGTCTCGGCAGGAGATAGAGGTGAGGGAGAAGGGCCGGCTCCCCCAGCTCCCCCAGCCACTGCCCCGTCCAGACCCTTGGCCCCGATGTGCTGCCGCGTGGTCCCAGAGTCCGCGGATGAAGACACGGAGGTTTTGGGGGCTGTGTTTCTGCCTGTCCCAGCGGCTCTGCATTTCCGGTCAGTCCTTAAAGAGTCTCCTGTCCACGGCCACAGCTGGGCCGTGATTAAACGGGTTTTAAAAGAGCAGCGTGGTTCTGAGCTGCCCCGAGTGCACAGCCTGCGGATGTCTGCCTGGCTGCCCCCCACGTTTCTGCTTTACAGTCTCTCATTTTCCACGATTCTCTGGAAATGTGCTTACCAGCCTGTTTCAGCTCTCTTTTCCTCTACAAATGAGACAGACGCTGTTTGCCAAACATGAGTCAGCCGCTGTGTGGGTCTCCATTTCCTTATCTGTAAAGTGAGATTTTTGGATTTCCTGCTGGTTTATTATGGCCATCAGAGTCCCAAGATACGACACTGTTTGTTCTAAGGAAACTTGCAGTACGGGGAAGGGGATGGGGGAGGTAAGAGATCTCTCAGCTGTCGAAATCCCAAAATACGGGGTTTCAGGGGAGTGCAGTGGCTGTGGTAATCAGGAATTTACCTGAAACCATAGTCTGTTGAAGGAGCCCCCTCGTGGGAGGTGCCTCGGCACGGGCCGGCGCAGCGGGGTCCTGGGAGGCCGCGTGGAGTGCGGCGGTGGCAGGCGCCATCCATGGTGCGTTCAGCCACGCGGGAAGGACGGAGCGGCTACGGGTCATTGACACTTTCGTGGTTTTCTGAGTCTTGCTGAGTCAGTACCCGGTCTCACCTGGTCCTGGGTGGCGTTTGGGTGCAGGCAGCCTGCCGGTGGCCGGAGAGAGCCCAGGTGAGAGAGGCCAACAGCTCCCTGCGTGTAGCGGGACATCCTACAAATAAACAGAATGCTGCTAGGTGCTGGCAGCCCGCCCGTCTGGGTTTGTGGCCAGAGGACTGTTCTCTCGTTTTGGTTTCCTTCTGTTTCGCTGTCTGAGGTTGAATGAATCCCTTGGAAACTCCCTGGTTGCACGGGCACGTTTGTCTGAGCGACTGTGCCTTGTCTTCCAGACTGCACCCGTCCCTTCCCCGCTTAGTCCCACAGGTCCCGAGCTGCTTGCGCCTTAGGTCCAGGCCACTGAGGAGCGCCGAGCCGAGACAGGGGGTCCCATGTGTGATGTTTGCACCTGGAGGCATGACAGGGAGCATGACTGGCCTGTCAGGGCAGGACTGCTGTTGGCTTTGAATGACACCCATCGCCAGCCTTAGAATGGCCGGGAGTGAGCCCCCAGGCTGTCCTGGGCCCCGGTCTCCAGCCTTGCCACCTGTACTCACGAGCACAGAATGGACCCATCGCAGCAGCTGTGGTTTTCTTCAGTTGGCCTGACAGCATTTTCATGATGTGATGTGTGCCGTGCAGCTGCCCCAGGCAGGGTTGTGGGGAAGGGGCGACTTTCCACGGGTGCACCCGTGTCCTTGCCGATTTCTGTGTGTGGGCGTGCCTTCTCATCCTGCGAGGGGCAGAGCGCCGTGTCTGCCTCCAGACTGGCCACCCATATGCGATGCCTTCCAGGGAAGCAGCCCCTTCTGTTGTCTGTCAGGGTGTGTGTCGGAGCGGGCAGCACTGGGCCTACAGCAGGGACCCCGGGACGCCGTCCTTGTGTTGACCGGTTTCCCCTCTTCTGACTTTCCCCGTAAAGATGGGAGCAGAGGTGAGCCCCGAAGGGAAGGTGGGGAAGGGCCGCCGCGTCTTCACGATCCCCGCCCCATGGTGGTCTCCACGGGAAGAGATCGGCGTTGTTGCGCTCAGCTGGCGTTTGAGGCCCAGGAGTGTGTTCGAGGGAAATGTGTGTGTGAGAGGTGAGACAGACAGACAGGATGATGGACAGGCAGGGGCAGAGACGGACATGCGGGGAGGGGCATCTGAGCCTGGCGGGCTGGGCAGCAGGTGCTGGGGGACAGGCGTCGGGGGCTTGGGGAGTGGCCTGCCGCTACGGGCACAGGACAGGACTGGAAGGGACGCTCTTGGAGAGGACATGTACTTGGCACTCGGTGGTTGGCTTCTGCTTAATTGCCTCAGCTCCTGGCACGCTCCTTTGGAGGATTTTGTTTGTTTAGCATTTGGTAGGTGCACAGTTGGTTTTTGCCCAGTTGAGAGTTTGTGCAGATGACTGCAGCGGAGAAACGGGTGATGGGAACTTGAGCAAAAACGGAGAGCAAGACCCAGGTGCAGCTCTAGGATGCCCCAGGCTCTTGAAAGGAGCACACTGTGTGGTGATTCGGGGGGGGGTCACATCACTCATTGGGGTACAGGGCAGGAGGTCTTGTGGCCCAGAGCCTGGGCAGAGGCTCCTAATGCCATCCAGGAGTTGGGACGACCTGCGGGGGTCAAGCCAGACGCAGGGGAGGCAGGTCGGTGATGATGCTAGGACTCTGAGAATGGACACCCACGAAAAGAGGGGAACAGTGTGTGGGGGAGGGCGGTGTGCCGTTCCCACGCTCTGGACCTCAGGCATGGGGGATGGTGCCCGTGGTACTGGGCTCCCTGCCCTGTGTCCTCCATGGCTCAGAAGATGTCCCAAAGTAGAAGCAGCCCCCTCACAGCTGCGGACTCCCAGGAGCTCCCGTGCCGGCGTTGCCCCGGGAAGGAGGGGCTCGGAGTCACGGCCCCCAATCGTGGAAATAAATCTTTCAGTCATAATCTATCAAAAAAATAGAGTGACATGCAGATTGAAACAGTCCAAGTCGAGGACGTTTACAAGTAAAACAGTTTTATAAAAGTCAGCCTACGCCAGCATAAACTCGGGGAGAAGAATCCCTGTTCTCCGTACAGGCCAGCACATGCCCAGAACGTTCTTTGTTGGGCTCAGAACACACACTTACAACTTGAGAGACACTGGCCTGCTCTCGGCTGAGCAGCTGCACCCGTGGGGGACACTGGGACTCTAGCCTTCCCGAACCTGCGTGACAGGTGGCTCCTGCAGGCAGGCCGCTGAGCCTCCACGCCCGATGCCCCAAGGAGGCCGAGTTACTGCATGAGAGCTGCCTGCATGGGGGCAGCCACTGGACTGCCCTCCGTCCATCGGGGAAGCTGGGCGCCCGCGGGGGTGGCTCTCGTCTGTGCGCGCTCTGGTGACTCGGACATCGGCGCACCCCTGGGAACCGTGATCCCTGGAAGGACAGTTCCCAGAAGTCGCTCCCGCCTGCTGACGTAGTGTCAACCCCCTCAGTGTGTGGTCAGGGCGCCTGCGGCTCCCCCTGAAACCCGCCCCATATCCGCTTCTGTCCTAGCCCTCCCCTGTTCCCGGCTGTTTTCTCCTCAGCACGGGTCCTTCGTACATCATTGGTACCTGAGTGCTGGGATCCGCGTCTGTGTCCGGAGCACCCCAGCCGGGATGGCTGCGGCAGGCCATGGGGCATCGCCCACGTCAGTGCGTCAGCAAAGGGACCACCCCAAAGGAGGAGAGGACGCAGCAGGCGCCTCCTAGGAGGCCGCCTCTCCGCGGGGCCTTGTCTGTCTGGCCCACTGCTTCTGGAGCAGTTGAATCCGCCAACGGGGCTGGCGGGTGACAGGGCCTTCCAACCGCAGGCCTCATCTTCCAAGGCGGAGTCGGACGCTCTGCCCGCGGGAGTTGCTGGAGTTCAGGCAATGTGCTCTTGGAGCTGCTCAGATGGGAAGCAACTGGTTGTTTAGTTGCTTGGCTTGTTACCAAAACAGAAGAAAGAAAAAGCATTTGGTGGCTTTGGAGCATGCTTTCAGTTTGCGGCTTGGAAACAGGGTTTTCATCTACGGAAATGTCTCCGTGAGATTTCGTACGTGAGGAGGTGGTGTCTTCATGAGACCCGCCACCCACAGCCGCAGCCGGAACCGCGTGGTCTGCTTCCCCCGCGTGGTGGGGCTGTGCGTGGAGCAGGCGCTTGGCCGCGCTGGGCAGAGCGGCGAGAGCAGACGCAGGGGGAGGAGATGCGCTCCCCCCGGCCGCAGATGACAGGACGGCACACCCAGGAGGCCAGGTGCAAGCAAGATGAGCCTCACGGTCGGGGACCCGCATGGGACGCACCAGGCTTTGTGCTGGAGCCAGATGCTTTGAGTGGGTCAGAATTCATGCTTTCTGGTAATTTTCTAAGTCCTGGTGGGGAGGAAAGGTAGGATGCAGGAAGTCTTGGGCTTGCTTCCCGGGCGCGCGGCCTGGCCACGTGCTGCGTCTGCAGATGCGGTCTTATTCCAGTGCGGTTCTCCTTCTGACCTTTCTAGAAGGAAAACAGCTCACGGCTCTGTGGCTGCCGTGTCTTCATGCAGCCCGTGGAAGGCTTGTGGTGCTGTCATCGTCCCTGGTTCTGCAACACACTGGCTCCCGAGCCCTCCCGAGCCCGCAAGGACCTGACAGATACGGCACTGCTCTCTCTGGGGAACCAGCACCGGTGGAGGGGCCCCTTCTGGATTAGGGTGACTTGTGAGCCTGTTACAGGTCTTGCTCGATACCATACATTTCTGGAGCCGCGCTCCTCCTTCCTCACACTGCGATTTCTAGATGGGAGCCGCAGGAGTTCATCCTACAGGGGCTGCGCCGGTGGGCATCGGGGTCCTGGGTCGCCCCCAGCTCAGTGGATGAAAGCGCCGACGCATGTCTGACATGAAGGGCCCACGCAGCATCGTGTGGTGGAGACACTTTGCTCGGCCTGTTTCCTGTGTCCTTGGCTCCAGGCTGAGTTTCAGGACCGAGTGTGGATAAGTCGGGATTAACTGGCCTGCCCGCCTCCCTTCTCACTGAGCTGGGGTGGGGGGGCGCTCTGTGGAGATCTCCTGGCTTCTGTGGTGAGAGATGGTCCCCCTAGACGACCAGGGGAAGGTGGTCTCCTGGGAGATCGGCTGCTCAGGAGCGGGGCTGGGTACGTTCCAGTGACCCTGCCAAGTGACCTGGGGAACGTGCGCCCTTGCAAGGGCTCTTGTGTGTTGTGGTAAGAGCCGATGCTCTGTCTCCTAGTCACCAGCAGGGGATGGCAATATGCGTGTGAGTCTGGCTGGTGGGCCACACGGGTTTTCGGTTCATGACCTGGTTCACATAGCGTCGCCACAGTCTAATACATTGAGTTGTTGGTCGGGTTCCGCAGCCACTCCTGTACCCCTGATAAAGTCACGCGTATGCGTGGTTTTTTCTGAGATTGTCCTAGGAGTGGCGTGATGGTGCCAATGGACGTGGAGTTCCAGAAATCTCTTTCTTGGGGACTCGCGTCATTGCTGACTGTGCATCTCCAAGGTGACGGGTCTTGCGAGAATCCCGTGCTCCTTGCATGTAAGTTCTGTGTCCCCGTACGTGTGTGTAAGGTGTTCCTGGTGCGCCACTCTTCAGTCCCTCCAGGGGACTCCCTGGCCTACCACACCGGGTGGCTCGCCCGGGCCGGTGGCTGCTATGGTCTGTCAGCATATGGCAGTAACGGTATCTCGCATGCACTTGAGTCCTTGGTGTTAACCAGAGGCCCCCAATAGCATCTCTTTCTTTGCTTTCAGATCTTGGGCTCCCAGGAACTGCAATGCTCTGGTTACAATACCTTTAGGTCCAAGAACTTTCTCAGATCCCTGTGTGGGCGAACCCTGGGCTCTCCCTGGGTCAGGAAGAGCGTCATGTGTGTGAGCTCGGGGGGACTTCTGGGGGACGCGTGGGTGCAGGGAGGAGCTCAGACTTCGGGGTTGGCACATCTCAGGCAGGTGAAGGCCTCTGGGGACCGGAGTCCTCATTTGTTGCTGAGGACAGACGCACCTGCCTCTCCAGCTGTGCAGTTTGGGAGGCACACGTGGGCGGCCCACCACAGTTGAGCAGTCGGCCATGGAGGGTTTAAGGTCAGTGTCGCTGAAGCATGAACTCCATTTCCATTCCTGCTGACAACCAAGTCCCGGAACCGTTCACGCAGGAAGCCCTGGGTTGGGCTGGGCACGGGTGTCCAGCGGTCCTTGCGTTTCGTCATTTCTGGGGACTCGGCTCCCCCTCCCCCTTCCTGGTGTTTGCAAGCAGACACCCTCACGCTTGCCGGGCGTGCGGTCTGTCCTGACGGAGGCCTTCCCTCCTCCTGAGGACGCGGCCTGTGGCCTTCCTTCTGTCTTTGCCCTCTGTCAGCGGCCTCGCGCCCTCACTCCCCGCTTTTCTCCGAGGGAGTTTGTTTCTCTTGCTTCTCCAGCACAGGGACGGATCCCGTGCAAATTCGACGCAATTCTTTATGTCCCACCGGTAGCCAGCCTTACAGGCCCCCCGCATGGCGGGGTTGCACTGCGGTGAATGCCTCTTCTGTGAGGGTCGGTGCCCTGCTGGCGAGGACCGATGCGGCCGCATGTGCCGGTGTGCCTGTGGCCGCGGGACCAGAAGTGCGGGCTCCTGACTGCGTGCACCGGGGGGAGCCGCGGGGTGAGGGGCAAGGTCATTTCCACGGGCGTCTTGGGTGTTTCCTCCACTTTAACTACATTTTCAACTAAAAAGGGCTTAAAGTCTCCTGAAGGTGAGAGAAAAGTATTTTCCGAGAAATTGCTTTCATCTTAAGAAGTTACTACGCTGTCCCTCCCTCGGCTTGGTCACCCTGGGACTGATGTTGTGAAATTAATGACTTTTCCTAATCAGCAGTGGAACATGTGTTACTTAGAGAAACACCAGGCCTGGGTCCCAACTCCGAGGGGATCCACCAGAGGGTTCCGTGTCTTCAGATCAAGCTAGATGTCTTGTTGTACATGTGTTCACCTGCTTTCCACTCAGCAGCGTGACGGGAACGTGGGCCTCTGTCGTGACGTGTTCCGAGAAGGTGCATGACGGTGCCCGTTCTAGACACGTCGTGATCTGTCGCAGTAAATGTTGGTCCCTGTGTTACTGAGCGTCCCTCCACGCACACATGTCTCTGTGTGTGACAGGCTTTCCCTGCCGTGATCGGCTTTGCTGCCGTCTTAGTGGCTCCCCAGTGGTCCCTGGGCTTTGGAGAATCCAGGTCGCCCTCCTGGCAGGTGCTCACAGAAGGGCCGTGTGTGTCGGCGCAGGAGTGTGGTGGTGTCCTCGGTGTGCTTGTGCGTCTGAAGAAGAAATGGCGTGGAGGCCGTGGAAGGAGGGATTCCGGTGGTAACGGAGATGCCCGCCCCCGTTGCTGCGTGAGGCCGGGGCTGGGCGAGGCTAGGGGTCATGTCTTCAACTTTGTGCCCTTGGATGTTTGGTCCGTTGGGATTCTCTTCGCTGTGTCATCTTGTGGAGGGGTCACATGCCTGTGCACAGCTCTCTCGTGCTTGGGGTCCTGGGTCCCTGCAGCTCCCAACGGAGACCCCATCGTGTCTCCATAGATGTGGCCCCAGGCAGTGCTCGATGGCCACAGGGCAGTGTCTGCTGGCACAAGCACCTGGTCTCCTTAGGATGAATGAAGAGAGGCATGGCCAGGGCCATCGGGCTTACCTTTCTCCCGAGAGGAAGAAAAGATCCTTTCACGCGCAGAACTCTTTTCAGGGAGCACACTGCATCCTGCGATCACAGAGATGAAGGGCGTGTCCCCCGATGGGAGCTCTGCGTCTTGCATCCCTGTGACACCTGCCTCCCATGCACGCGTGCCCCAGGCGGCTGTCCACTGACACCCGGTTGTGGTGGGACATGTTTTGAGTCTGGGGCATGAGCTGCTCTCGGATCCGCATCACTGTCAGGGAGGGGTGATGGGGCGCTAACGCCCACGGTTATGATTACGCGACAGACGTTCCCCCGGCGCCGGGGTCTGTCAGACCAGGGAGACGCCTCCGAGGCTGTGGCAGGTGGGCAGGTGACGGAGCCCTGGGTGTACTCCGTCCCGAATCGCATCCGCATGCAACTTCCATGAGACAGTTGTCACCGGATGTTGTCGCTGACTGTGGCCAGGAAGACGGGTGCTGTACTTGAGTTCTGAAGTAGTTCTAAATGTTTCCTGTGCGGCACAGCCTAACGACGTCCAGCCCGAGGACCCGCCAAGCGGAGTCAACTTCACGGTGACCTCCGCAGGCCTGGCGTGGGGGCCGCAGAAGCTGTGGGCGCTCCGTTCATGCCTGCCTTTGTGTGGGAGACAGACTTGGGTTCGTTCCCGAGCGCCTTGTGCTTTTTGATGCTGTCCTAAGTGGGGCTTTGAGTTTGCTTGTCAAGGAGATGGCTGGTGGCGGGAAGAAACGCGACTGACCTCCGCGGCTCGGTTTGTGTTTTGTGAGAACCGAGGTGTTCGTTCTGTTGTGCTTGGGGGTGGAGGCTTTCTGGGGATTTTCTGCTATCGAGTGATGTCCTCTGCACACACAGAGAATTTTCCTTCTTCCTTGCTCATTCTGATGCCTTTTCTCTCCTTTTCTTGCCGGATTCTCTGGCTGGGACTTCCAGTGCCGCTGGAATGGGGTGGCAGGCGCCGCACCCTGGCCTCCTTCCTGATGTCCGAGGAAGAGCTTTCGGGCTCCCTGTTGCGTACGCCGAGCGAGACCAGGGAAGGCACCCACTTCCTCACTCCTCGCTTAACTGTGGAGTCTAACCAGTTGAGTGAAAGAAGCAGAGAGAAGGCTGGCTCCCGGGGTGGGGAGGTGGGTGCCCGGCGGGGGCTCCCCAGGATGCGCAAGCCCAGGGAGCTCATGCCCAGCATGAGGGCGGCAGCCGCTAATCCCGCACCGAACACCCGGCCGAGCCAAGAGCACATCTCGGGTGCGCTCCCCATGCCCGCGGCGGCCAGCGTGTGAGGAGGTGGGGTGCGAGTTACCCCGACTGCAGTGACTGTTTCACTACACGTACATTGAATCTCCACGTCCTACAGCTTTCACGTATTTGAGTTTTATTAAAGAGCACGGTTTGGAGAGTTTCCTTATTGCTAAGGCCATCAGAACATGCTGTCCTGCCTCAGAAAGACCGGGCAGGCCCTTCCCCCTCCCTGAGACAGGAGACCAGCATGTCTGTCATCCTGCTCTGGGCTGGCCTGTGGGAGAGGGACAGGCCAGTGTCCTGTCTGAGCCCCCGTTGTCCCCCATCTCAGGCGGAAGCACAATGACCTTGGCCCACGACGCTTCTCTGAGGCATTGGCCCCGCCACGAAAGCGTCAGTGTCTGCTTAGACCTGCAGCTGGGTTGTGACGTTGAGGCGGCTCCCCTGGGAGTCTGGCCGCCGTGGGCCATGCGTTGTCCCCCAGCAGCGACACCCGTCTCTCCTCCTGCAGGCTGAGCGGTGGGTGGGTCTGTTTGTCCGGAAACCTACCTGCCCTGGTCATTGCTGTGCCCTGGGTGGCACCGAGCACTGGCATTGGGTTCACACGCAGCATTTTAGATCTGGCCCCCGTGTCACTTTAGGGACCGTCTCCGCTCTTTAAGGAGGAGGAGCCATGGCTTGGAGAGGCCAAGAAGGCGGACCAGACCGCTCGTGCCGGGAGCAGCCCGTAAACGGCTCCCCTGGCACGTTCGCCCTCCCCTGCCCTGGGTGCCAGCTGCACTACGTGAAGATAAACCCCGTTCAGCAGAACGGGCGCCTCCAGCTCAGGCTTGCCCAGCGCGTGACGATGTAGAACGCAGCGCCCGAGGCGGCGACTCACCGGTGCCGCCGTGAACCCCATTTTAGAGAATAGGAAGCGGAGACGCACAGGTTAACCGCTGGGGCCAGAGGCAGAATGAGGATGTGGCCCCAGCGCTCAGGTCGGCGGCATTTAAGGGACCCAGTGCACACGTGTGAAATGGCAGGTCTCCGCGCGGCACGTGCGTCCAGGGACGTGCTCGCTGCTCGCACACCCTGCGTCCTGGAGCTGGGCCTCGTCCGAGTTCACGGTGCGGAAACGAGTGTAGGGAGCTCTGTGACCTGAGGAAGGACAGGGTGAGCACGTGGGGGAGCGAGGCTGTGCCTCTGTGTGGCAGGTGCCCCGGCAGGTGCGTGGCCGTGAGGACGGGCAGCTGGCACGAGCGACTCGAGCAGGACACAGCGCGGGCTCCCGGGCGGCGCCGTCTGGGGCACAGTCCTGGGCACCGGGCTGTGGTGTGGGAGGGAGGGATTGGGGAGGAGGGAACAGGGCAGCCCCTGGCGGCCTGGCGTGCGGAGTCGGGTGGGTGAAGGTCCCAGAGGAACCTGTGGGAGGGCGTCCAGTCAGGCCGCTCACAGCTTGTGGGATGGGTTTTATGAGACTGACGGAGGCGGGCTGTGTGGGCCGGGAGAGTGTCGCACCCAGACCACAGAGTGACTGCCACAGAGCCAGGAAGGGGGGCTGGGAGCCACACGTGATGGCTTGGCTGCCCCGCTCTGTGTAGTGCACACACGTGCACGTCCGTCACACCGGACACCTGCCGGCATGCGTGAGCACACAGTCTACATGCACGTGCACACGCACCACACGTACTGACCACAGAGGGCACACACTGGACCACATGTGCACACACACGTGCAGCCACACAACGCACACACCAGTGCGCACACCACACCTACTCACCACACAGGGCGCACACCAGTGCACAACCAGTGCACACATACATCTCACCACACAACACACACCAGTGCGCACGTGTGCATACACCACAGCACACAGTCGTGTGCACATGTACACAGCGCACACAGGCACACATGCTGTGCTCACATCCCCTGTGCACACTCACGCACATGTGCACCACATACTGACCGGAGACACTGAGGAGCAGCAGAAGTCGGGATGGGGCTTCCTAGGGGGCCCAGAAGGGGGTGACGGCAGCCTTGTCGTTGAGGAGACGGAGAAGCCCTGATCCCCGAGCCCTGCTCCTGGGCATATGCACTGTGACCCCCCGCCTGAGTCGTTAGACTGTCCTGCCCCTCGGGGGGCCCTCTCAGTACTCTCCTGGCCCTTCCTTCTCTGACAGAGGGCCCCAGAGCAGTACCCCCACTGCTTGAGACCCGTCCTCTTCCTCCAGGCCATGGAAAATACTTAATTGTCTGTTGTGCAGGCATCAGTATTCACTGTTTTCTCTTTCCTTCTTCCTAAACTGCTTGTTGTGGGCCCGTCGTAGCATGCACAAAAGCAAAGAGGACAATGAGCCCGCGTCCCTGCAGCCAGTTCTGGTGCCATCTTGTGGCCCGTGTCCTGTGATCTCTGCCCCTCTCTGCTTGTCTTATTGCAGTTTTGTGTGCTGTGCCCTATTTGGTTTGTAAAATACAAGTCTCAAGGAGACAGGGTTTGCGGCCTCCAAATCTACCCAGGGATTCAATCTCGTTTTTAAAAAGCTGTGATATTTAGAAGACAACTAAACTGGGGTCTAGTATAGGAGGACACATGTCTTCACGAAGATTCTTAAGGACTGGAAGAGCCAGTGTTGTGAAAATGTCTGTCCCACTCAGAGCAGTGTACAGATTCCATGCAGTCCCTACCAGAATTCCCGTGGCACTTGCTCCCAGAACTAGAACAAACCCTAAACCTTCTATGGGACCACAAGAGACCATGGAAATTGAAAGTCATCTTGAGAAAGAACAAAGCTGGAGGCTTCATGCTCCCTGAGTTTCAACCATATTATAAAGTCAGAGTCATCAGAACAGTGTGGCACTGGCACAGAAACAGACACGTAAGACATGTAGATCAGTGGAACAGAATAGGGAACCCAGAAATAGACCCTCAGCTCTATGGTCAACTAATCTTCGACAAAGCCGGAAAGAATGTCCCACGAAAAAAAGACAGCCTCTTCAACAAATGGTTCTGGGAAAATTGGACAGCCCCATGCAGAAGAATGAAACTAGACCATTTCCTGACACCACACAAATAGACTCCAAATGGATGAAAGACCCGAAACCATAAAACTCCTGGAAGAAAACTGGTGGCAAACTCCTTGACGTCAGTCTGGGCCGTGGTGTTTTGCATTTGACTCCAAAAGCAAAGACAACAAAAACAGCAATAAACACATGGGACATCAAACTAGAAAGCTTCTACACACAACGAAGGAAACCGTCAGCAGAGGGAAAGGCAGCCTGCGGAAGGGAGAGGGTATTTGCACATCGTGTGTCTGATACGAGGCTAATATGGAAGGTATATAATGAACTCATGCAACACAAAAAGACAATCTGATTAAAACATGGGCAGAGGATGTGAAGAGACGTCTTTCCAGAGAAGACAAACCAAGGCCAACAGACACATGAGAAGACGCTCGACATCACTGTCAGGGAGATGCAGATGGAAACCACAACGAGATCCCACCTCACACCTGTCGGGACGCTGGAGTCAGCCCATAAGCAGTAACGGGTGCAGGCGAGGATGCGGAGAAAGGGGACCCGTGACGGCTGGTGGGAATGCAAGCTGGGGCAGCCGCTCTGGAGGACGGTGTGGAGGGGCCTCAAAAGGCTAAAAATAGAATTATCCAGTAATCCAGGTTTTGGGTATCTACCAAAGAGCATGAAACACTAAATCAAAAAGACCTCTGTCCCCTTTGCTCCCAGCAGCTACGATGGGGAAGCAGCCCATGTGTCCGTCGAGTGGTGACTGGATGCGTAACTTGGGGACATGTACATAGTGGAGTATTTGTTTTATGTATATTGTATGTTATAGAGGATTAATAATGGGATTACATATATACACATACATAATGGAGTACTTGTATTATGTATATTGTATGTTATAAAGGATTTATAATGGAATTACACACACACACACACACACACACATATATAATGGAATATTACTCAGCCATAAAAAAGAGTGAACTCTTAACCCTTTGTGACAACGTGGATGGGTTTCTTGGGCCTTCTCCTAATGAAATAGGTCAGATGAAGACAGATACTTTATAGTCTTACTTATACTGGACTCCAAGACCAAAAAACCCCCAGAACAAACTTAGAGGTGCAGAATGATGGGGGTGTAGGGAGAAAAATGGGTAAGAGGGGAAATTTTTTTACAAAATTCGAACATACAGGAAGCATTCCACGTTTCTGGCAAGGAGGCTGCGTATCCAGAAGCCATCGATGCCCCTAAAGTTAGCGTAAGTTTAACGTGGTCCCGGCAGAAACCTCAGCAGGGCTCTAGACGAATGAATCCAGTGGTGAGCAGCGGGTAGGAGCACTTGGAACAGTTAGGACGGGGAGCACGAGAAGGCAAAACTCGGTAGTAGTTGAAGCTGTGTGGACACGGGGAGGTCCAAGATGCGGGGACAGAGTCCACAGATGGGTTATGGAACATGCAGGAATTTCACTTTTTTTTTTTTTTAAAGATTTTATTTATTTATTTGACAGAGAGCACAAGCAGGCAGAGAGGCAGGCAGAGAGTGAGGAGGAAGCAGGCTCCCCGCTGAGTAGAGAGCCTGATGCGGGGTTAGATCCCAGGACCCTGAGATCATGACCTGAGCTGAAGGCAGAGGCTTAACCCACTGAGCCACCCAGGCGTCCCAGGAACTTCACTTTTTTATAAGGTCAACATTAAAAGATCCGTGAACTGCAGGATGCTCGCGTCTCACCAGGTGAAGTTCTCGGTCATTCTGGAGTCCTGGGTCTCGTGCCATGGGTGGGTGTGTGCGCAGTGAGCCCCGCCCCAGGCCCGGGGACGTGGGGTTTGTCTGAGCTGACTGCTGGGTGACGGCCCTCAGAGCCCGCCTCCCTTCATGTGGCACACAGAGCCCCGGCGGAGGAGCCGCCCGGCAGGCCCGGGGTGGGGGTCTCGCCGCTCTGGGCAGCGGACGGCCTGTCACCGCGACTCCCCAGCGAGCTGTGTGATTTCTCCCGGGGCACGTGCTGCCTGAGGACGCACGGACTTCTGTCTGTCCCCGAAGCAGCCGGCACAGGTGCTGGGAGGAGGTAGGTGCTTTAGGAACTCTGCGGGACACCTTCCAGCATGCGTCACGTGCCGGTCGTCAGCTCCGTGACACTGGGGTAAAGAACGAGTGACCTGTGGCTCCCTTCCAAGAGTTCTGACGCTGTGCACACCTCTCGCCCCTGCAGGAGCCCTGGGGTCAGTTTTGGCCAGGCCTGTCATGGAATTTCTGAAACCCAGCTTGGCCCCTGGCTTTGTGTGGAGAACTGGCACAGCGCGGCCGGTGGTTCCGTGTGCGGCGCTCCCGAAGGGCAAGGCGGCGATCGCAAGATGCCGTGCTGGGACTACGGTGTCCCCGGGCCCTGGAGGAGGGGCAGGACCACGGAGAGCAGCTCACGGCTCTGGGCTGGTTCTGGGGGCAGGGAGCAGTGGTTCCCACGTGCCAGCATCCTGGAGGGCTCTGTGCCGGAGTCCGCCTTGGTCAGGATGCAGGGCTGTGTGCCCAGGGACCGGTCAGGTGCTCCAAAGACAGCGCACAGGTCCGAGTGGCCCAAATGGCACTCCCGCCACCACTTCCTGGCTGACTCCGGATGTCTGGGGCTCTTCCCGCGCCTCTGTGAGTAGCGGCGTCCCGCTTTCGTCCACGGCAGAGACGCTGGTGCACGGAGGGAGAAGGACTCCCAAGACCTCCCAGTCAGGTCACGGAACACAGGCAGACTCAGGTCCCGGGCTGGCCACTGCCCCAGGATTCACTGCGCATGGGACCTCCTGCTTTTTTCCAGCTGTTAATAAGATAATTTCAAAGGAACACAAAGCCCCTAGAAGTGGCATTTCTCTACGCAATCCTTGAACTGCTTTTAAGCCGAAATAGAGCACATCTTCAAAATAGCGCCTTCAGCGTCTGCCTGTGATTTAAAGGACGTGAGGACAGAACACGTCGAAGGGAAGATCTACTTGTACTGCAGTGAAGGCAGAACACGGCCAGTAACCTGCAGACCGTCCGTCCTGTCTCATTTCCTTCCTTGTGAAGGCGGCCACTGTTCTGTGACAGTTCTCTGTGGCTTTCCTGTAAATACACTCCTTGGGTCACGACTGCGTAGACATGCCTGTGTTTGAACCTCGTGTGAACGGCTCATGCCGCATGCGTCCGTCCTCCCCGTACGCTCACAGGCTCGCTCTCCACGCCACGGGCTGTTCTGGCCACGCGCGACGGGCCGGACGACAGGCTGTCTTCCTTGCTCAGGGGTCACGTCCCAGTGCCGTGTCCACCTGTTCTGAAGGTCCCGGCTTGGCTGGGCCTGCTCACTGGCTTTCCCATTCGGTGTCTGTCCCCTGTGGGGCTGATGACAGGGTGCCTGCATCATGGCCACTGAGGGGTCTGGCTGTGGGCAGAGCTCACCCGCGCCATGGACAAGATTGTCCACGAGCTCTTGGCCTGACCCCTCTACGCTCGCAGGTGGAGTTGATCTGGGAGACTCAGAGGAAGTGGACAGTTCTGTAGGCCCTGACCCAGCGTTCATAGGCCCGGCCTGGTCATGGGGAGGGGACAGCCTGAGGGCGGACACCCACCTGCAGCACGGCTCGCCAGGCTGCTGTGAGCGTTCCCGTCTCTGGTGGGCGGGCACGGCATTTCTTGTGGGGGTATCCTGGAGGCTGACCTGCTGGCTTGTCCGACATCACTTGTCCTAATAAGCAGAGCTGGCTTCATGGGGGGGCCATCCCATGGGCCCCGCGGAGCTGGCTTCATGGTGGGGGCAGGCCCACAGGGCCCCACCCTTAGCAAGCCTCAGGCTTGGTTCATGCTCTGCTCGAGAGTCTCCGATTTTTGCTATTTTCTCAATAAAGATCCTGCGCTTTCACCTGTGCTGGGACATTTTGATAACGGGTCCTGCAGTTACGACACAGTGTTCTCAACGTGGCTGACGAGGTCACCTTTCGCCTTTCGCCCGCTGTATGCGAACATTGGGAATATTTCCCAGGCCCGTGGCTGTGCCGTAACGCATTGTTTTAACCTGTACTTCCTTCCTTATGGAGGTCTTTCCGTGTCTTTGCTGGCCACGTCCTGTTTCCTCTGTTGTGGGGAGTCCCTTGTCGATTTCATATGCTGTGTCTTTTTCCACTGTGCAGGTTTACAGTTTTGATGGAGGCAGATTTATCAGCCTTTTCCTTTGTAAGTTTGATGTTTTGTATCTTACTGAAATTCTGCCCTATCCCAAGGTCATGAAGGTCATTTTCTATGTAATCTTGCAAAAGGTCCCTCCCTTGGCCTTCCGTACACCTGGAGTTACTTCATGTTAGTGGGAACTGGACTGCGTCTTCACGTTCTCCCACGTGCTTAGCCAGTGGCCCAGTGCAGTGGTCTGTAGAGTTGACCTCAGCCACTCACCCCTGCCCGGCTGTGTCTGGGCTGTCATCCTTCTGCTCTGCTGTCCGTCCGTCCCTGGGTCACTCTCTTAGTTAACCTAGCTGTGTAGTCTGTACCTAGTAAGGCCGACCTAGGGTTTAAGAAAGAGTGATGGGATTTTTGGCTTGCATCTGCCGCGTCCGCAGGTCAATTTGGGGAGAACTGGTGTTTTTTTTTTTTTTTTTTTTTAAGATTTTATTTATTTGACAGAGATCACAAGTAGGCAGAGAGGCAGGCAGAGAGAGAGGAGGAAGCCGACTCCCCGCTGAGCAGAGAGCCCGATGTGGGGCTTGATCCCAGGACCCGGGAATCATGACCTGAGCCGAAGGCAGAGGCTTAACCCACTGAACCACCCAAGTGCCCTGATCCTCTGATTCTTTTGTAAGAACCTTTATGACTGTGTCACGGCAGATTCAGATAACCCAGCATAATCTCTCCATCCCAAGATCTTTAATCACACATGCAGAGTTCTCTTTGCTCTTTAAAGTAGCATAAGTTCCAGGGATTAGGATGTGGACATCTTTGGGAAGGAGAAGGCATTATCCTTCTCCTCCTTCTCCTCCAAGGACTTAACCCGCACAAAGTACTTAACAACAGATTTGAATCGACAGAATAAAGAACACTGAATTTGAAGATAGGTCAACTGAGATGATCCCATCCGAGGAATAGAAAGAAGTAAGAGTGAACTGAAGTAGAGCTTCAGAGACCATCATGTGGCCAACATAGCTACAATGGGAGTCCACAGGACAGGAGAAAGACAGGGCAGAGAGAATATTCGAAAAAATAATGACCAAATGTGCCAAATTTCATGAAAAATGGGAGTCTCCATGAATTCTAAGTAGGATAAACAGAAACAGATCTGCACCTAGACACACCTTGATTAAATTGTTGAAAAACAAAGACAAAGAATCTTGAGCAGAGCAGGAGAAAAACACCTCATCCCATCCTTGGTAGTAGTTGTAGCCGACTTCTGATTGGAAAGTGTGCAGGTCAGAAGGCATCGGGGTGACACGCTCAGAGCGCTGGGAGAAGCGCTCAGCCAAGAAGTCAGACATGAAAGGCCGACAGCCCTTCAGGAATGAAGGAGAACATTGGATAGTCCCAGATAAGCAAAGACTGAGGGTTTGTCACCAGCAGACCTGCCTTGAAAGAAACACATCGGTCCTTCAGGCCGAAATGAAAGGACACTAGACAGTGACTCAAATGGAGTGCTCTGTCGGCGCAGGGACAACATTGGGCAAAACCCAGCAGTCTCTCCTGATAAAGACACTCGGCACGCTACAAGTGGAACGCCACTCTTTCATCCCAACGCGGGGCACCTTGAACAACTTGCAGCTAACCTCGCACTCCATGGTGAAGCCTGAACTCTTTCTTCCTGAGATTTAAAATAAGACAAAATGTGGGGCGCCTCGGTGGCTCAGTGGGTTAAAGCCTCTGCCTTCGGCTCAGGTCATGATTCCAGGGTCCTGGGATCGAGCCCCACGTTGGGCTCTCTGCTCAGTGGGGAGCCTGCTTCCTCCTCTCTCTCTGCCTGCCTCTCTGCCTACTTGTGATCTCTCTGTCAAATAAATAAATAAAAAATAAATAAAATCTTCAGACAAAATGTCTCCTCTCACCACACTTTCCAACATCTTACTGAAGTTTCTAGCCAAGAAATTAAACAAGAAAAGTTACGTGGAAGACATAAATCTTGGAAAGGAAGAGATAAGATGGTCTCTGTATACAGATGTGATCTTGTATGTAGAAAGTCCTGAGGAATCCACAAGGAAACTACAAGAGCTCATAAGCAATTCTGCTCATTTATGGTCAGCTGGTTTCTGGAAGGGCACCCAGACTGCTCATGAGGATGCACTCTTTGGGAAGTGTTGGCCGTCTGGATTCCCACGTGCCACGGGGAGAAGCTGCACCTCTACCTCACTCCATGGGTAAACATTAGCCCAAAGCAGATTAGTCACCTAAATGTAAGAGCTTAGACTATACAACCCTAACTGGGAAACACGGCTTTAGATCTTGCTGGCTTTGGGCTAGACGGGAATCTCACTTTCTTAGACGGAAAGCAATAGCATAAGCAACAAAAAGGAGAAAACAGATAAATTGGATTTCATCGCAGTTAAACACTTGTGCTTCAAAGGGTATCAGGAAAGTGAAACCATAGGGGCGCTGGGGTGGCTCAGTCGTTAAGCATCTGCCTTCGGCTCAGGTCATGATCCTGGGGTCCTGGGATGGAGCCCCGCGTCGGGAAGCCTGCTTCTCCCTACCCTACTTCCCCTGCTTGTGTTCCCTCTCTCACTGTCTCTTTCTGTGAAATAAATAAAATCTAAAAAAAAAAAAAAAGTGAAACAACAGTGTACAGAGTGGGAGGGGAAAAAACCTTTAAATCTTTTTTTTGTTTTTTGTTTTTGTAGTTTATCTGAGAAGGGACTAGTATCCAGAATATATAAAGAAATCGTGTAACTCAACAATAAAAAGGCAAATAACCCAATTCCAAATGGGCAAGGGATCTGATGGATATTTTTCGGAAGAACACTCACTGGTGACCAGTCGACATTAGAGGCTGACGAGGGAAATTCGCGGTTCGTGACCGTGCAGTGAGACGCCGCGGACACCCGCTAGCGTGCGTGAATAGAAAAGACAGACCCCCCACCCTTTGCCGTAACACCGCAGCGTGACGATGGAGAGGAAATTGGGACGTGCCTGCCTTGCTGTGGGTGTAAAGAGAGGCAGCCACTTTGGGAGACAGCTTAGAGGTTCTCGAAATGTGAACTAGGGCATTATTGGCTGCCCTCGCAATTCCACTGCTGGTGCATCCCCAAGGGAACTTAAAACTGTCCAGAGGGACACTTGGACAGGAACCGTTACAGCCGCTGTAGTCATGTTGGGAAGAAAGTGGAAACAGCCCAGTGTCCATCACTGACGGGGGTAACAGAATGTCCGTCCAGGGGAATGTTACTGAAAAACAAGTGAGCCTTGATGGTATGCTCAGTGGGAGAGGGCTGACCCGAAGGGCCACACAGCGTGTGAGTGTGTTACACACGGGGCTGCGGTGGGCAGAGGACTAGGCATGGCAAGTCCCCCAGGAGCCAGCGCAAGCCAGTGGGGGGTGACGGCTGATGGCACAGCATGTCCTCTGCGGGGACCAGGGGTCTGGACTGAGATGCGGGGGATAGCTGGTGTGCTGGCACCGAGCACGAGGTTCACAGCGTGGAGGAGGTAACTTAAGGATGACAAGACTGTCGACCCAGCATCGGGAGAGAGAACAGAGTGGCTGCTTCATTTCCCCGAGCTGACCACGTCTCCCGGGAGGGAGGGACTGTCTTTCCTGCAACCCAGGTCCTGCACTCCTTGCATGTGCCGAGACTTTGTCTCTTGCATCTCCGGAAGCACCTTGAAGGTGATCCTGGGGATTCCACAGCCCTCGTTTTGGACGTAGCTGCCGTGAGCTTGAGAAGTGCCGTATTTCCTGCCAAGGGCTGCAGCCATGACTGTTGAACACTGTGGACCCCGGGCCTGTGAGAAGCCGCCCTCTGCTTGGCCTCCTGGCCCTGCTCCCTCCTCCAGAGCTCACCACAGATGCCCCCACGGCAGTGAAGGGGGTCGCTGGGCCCTCCCCAGGGGTGCAGGGGTGCCCTCCGCCCGCTGCCCGGCCCGCGGGAGAGGGGCGGCCGCTGGCAGGGGCTGGCTTAGCAGGTGCGGGACAGCGCTCAGGATGGGCTCTGTTCTGGCGGATCCTCTGGCTTTGGCGTTGTCATAACTTGGATCTCGACGACGTTCTGTTTCCCCGATGAATCTGTCACCTCCTCGGGACCGGAGAGCCACATGATTTTTATTGTCTCTCAGGACTGAGCGTGGTGGCTGAGTTGCCTGCAGAAGGGCTCCAGATGTACTATTTACTGGAGAACCTGAGAGGAGGGGGGTCCCTGCGGTGGCTCCTTTGACTGCCTCAGTGCCCAGCAGAACCCGGTGCTGTCGGGAAGAGGGCGACTCCAGGTCAGATGGCAAAAGGGAGCCACGCTCGCCTGCCTCTGATGCTACCTGCTCGCTGTATCCTCTCTCTCCCCCTCTCGGCCCCCTTCAGTCCTCCCAGCAGCCCCTCCATTTAGGCTTGGTGGGTCTCCTGCAGGTAGATGAAGGGTTGGAACCCACAGGCAGGCGTTGGGTCACCTACGCTGGGCCACGCAGTGAAGGCAGGTGTGTGTGAAAGCATCCCACGCTCCCTGGGAGAAATCCACCTCCGTCCCATGGCTAGGGCTGGCGGGGATCTGCCCGGGACCCGGAGCAGAACAGGGCACAGACCCGGCTCTCATCTGGGGAGCTTTCCTCCTTTCGTGGATCTCCCGGTGAGCTTTGGTGTGGCGAGGACTTGGAGCTGCGAGCAAGTCCTTCTGGAGCAGAGCTGAACAGACTCCCGCCTTCCGGGTTTCTGTGAAGCAGCTTGGAGGCTGGTGGGACGAGGGCAGGCCCAGGCCAGAAACAGGGGAGCCTTCGGAATCTGCATGGGGAGAAGGAGGCACGAACAGCAGATTCTGGTCACAGCGAAGGTGGGGGTGTCGCCCCGTCCGGGCACTGGACTGCGGTCTCCTAGATGATGACATGCTTTATTCTGCCCCCGACTTGGGAACGGTGGCCCCTGCAGACTCTTCCCATGTTCCACAGCAGGGAGGGGGCTCCTCGGTGTGTCGGACGGACGCTCACCATTCCCACTGCCCGTCTGCGGCAGGGTGTGCAAGCTCGTCATGGGCCACTGCGCCCCCGTGCCCACGACCGTCCCACCACCAGGCCCAGGGCCGCCGCTCCCAAGTACATTCACCCCGCGCAGGCACGGCTTCTCACAGACGCGCTGGTCACAGCTGCTAGGGGTCGGAAGGGGACCACGTGTGTGGCCGCTGCTGGCCGTAATGGCCAGTACTCATGGCTTCTGTCTGCCCTCGTCACTGCAGCATCTCCCTCCCCCTCGGCCAGCTCTGTCTGCCCACAGATGGAGACCCACCATGGACACCAGGACTTGCTTGGTGGAGTGACCTGGAGCTCATCCCTGGGGGGTCCGAGCCCCTGCTCACCATGCTCTCATGAAGCTTCGGTCGCTGTGCGTGTCCGTTATGGCTGCATGAGGCATGGTGTTACCAAGAGAGGCCCAGAGGACCCCCCCGGGGCCACAGGTACTCTGTCCTCTGCCTGTCGCAGCCCTCATGACCCGTCAAGAGTCCTTTCCCTCCCCAGTACGATCGCTCCCTTTCCTGCTGGCCCACAGGCAGACTGGGCAGCCACAGCCACTGTGAGACCCGTGTCCCCCTCGCTGGGTGTCCCCCCGAGTTGCAGGTTGAGAAGCACAAATCTCGGAGAGCCCAGCAGGACTGCGGGAGCGGGCGCACCCCTGCCCTGCTTGGTTCCAGAAGCATGTCTTCTGCCGGGTGGGGACACCCCTATGTAGTGGCCACTGGCTTCGAGGGTCCACCAGCTCCTGGAGGATGGCGCCCGCCCTGTGCCTCAGCTGCATCTGCGACAGTCCTTCTTGCCACCCTGTCTGACCGGCTGTCTGTCTGTGGTGGGACTGGCGGCAGAGGGGGACCTCGGCCTGAGTGGCCCATCCTGTGAGGTTGCTCCGCGTGCCCGGACGGGGTTTGGCTAAGGCACCGCGGGGCGGGAAAGGCAAACCCACATCCAGACTATGGATTTGTTCCCCTCAGGACGGATAGCTGCGATTTCCCGGGAAGCGGGCTCTTCTCCCTCACCCTCCTTCCCAGTGGCCTTGCTAGCTCTTGTGCTGAGGAGACCCCACAGAGCAGCTAGTGCTCACCGGGGCCTGGGGGCAGGCAGATGTCATCAGCCCTGAACTGCTACCTGGCAAGGCTGGGGTTCACTTTCCAGTACTTTCCTAAGGCCTGGGAATATGCTGGACTCCCATCCACCCCTTGCTAGGCCCAGGGTCGCAGCAGGAGCACCCCCAGTCACATTTTAAAGAAACAGAATAGCCTTTGGTTACTTTCCTCGGGAAACGTACACTTAGTGTTTCCTGAGACGATATGCCATAAACTCCATGTTTTATAAAAGAAATTCTTACCAAGAAAGAGAAATGGCCATAGTAGAGAGCTGCCATCAGGCTGGGGCAGGTGGGCATTGGCTGGCTTGGAGAACGACCTGGGTGGACACACGGGATCCTCAGGTTTGAGGAGGTCACAGAGAACCGGACAGCTCATTTCCGAGGCGAGCGGCCCTTCTCTGGCAGGAGTGAGCATGTCCGTTGGGCACCAGCGGAGCGTCCCTCCCGGGGCACACCGAGACCAGTGCACGGTCCCTGCCAGCAAACATCCAGGCTCCCAAACTCAGACCACGCAGGACACGTTACTCTCTGATGCATTTGTGACTTGTTTGAACCTTCCTTACGCTCAGGCCTGCTGTCTTCCTTCCTGGTAACGGTGGCCCCCACTCTCGTCTCTGTGGGGGTAACTTTCTGCAAGACTCCCCAGCCCCGACCTGAGGGACAGACTATGTCAGCGCTGCCCTGGGGGGTCCACAGACCTGAGGTCCGCTGTGCCCTCCTGGGATCGGGCCCTCCCTGCGGTTTGTGGGAAGTGCGGGCAGAGCGAACACCGTGTCGGAAGCACCCTCCCCGCCGCCCTCCAGCCCAAGGGCAGGTGTGGTAGGATTTCAGGCCCCAGTGTGTGAGAGGAACACGTTCCAACAAGCAGTGTGGTCTGCGGTCCCGACTAGCCCGCGGGCCCTGGCCCAGCCCACTGGCCCTTCTGCTCCATGCCTGGAGGGGCAGTGCAATGTGCAGCCCCTGGAGAGAGATGGGGTTCCCGGATGGACCCTGCGCTGCTGAGCCCGTGCAGAGCCCTGCAGGCCCGAGGCCGGACACAGCCCGTGATGGGCCCACGTTTCACATGCTAGTGAAAATGTGGGCGGGGGGCTCAGAACGTCTTCAGTATTTGCAGTACTTTAACCTTCCAAAGCGCTGGGACCCTCTGAGTCTGAGGAGTCGGCCGGCGGCTCCAGAGGCCGGGGCTGACCGTTGTCCCCACCCTCGCCAGTCAGGTTGTCCGTTGATGTGAGAGCCATAAGGGCAGCTCTTCACTCCGCTGAGCTCGCTGACGCACGTAATCGTAGGAGGACGGAGGTCGTAGAGGGGACGTGTGGTTTCTTTGCAGTGGGCGGGCCCTCTGGGAACTCTCCCTACGCGCCCCGCGGCACTCAGAGACCACCCCTCCGGAGCCCTGCCTGATGAAAGATGCGCAGCAGGCCAGGGGAGCACAGATCTACTCCATGTGTTTATTCACTTAACGGAAACATTCACTTATCAGATACCACTGAAGGGCAATATACAGAATTTGGAGGCAAATTAACATGTAAATTAATACTTTAAGGTTTTGGATTTTTTTTTTTTACAAATATTACAAATGTACATCCAGTATTGCCTTTCATTCATGCTTTTTATGTACATACTTTTGCTTAAGAATTACTATATATTAAGTTCATTTGCTTAAAAAAATGCTGAAAATTAGCTGAAAACTAACTGGGCACTGCTGGGAAGGTGTGTTTTTTGTTTGTTTTTTATGGACGCGTATACTGCGGAGCAGTAGAAACCAGTGCCGGCATGAAACGAGGCCGTAGAAGCCCGATCCTTGTATCTGTATCATCCCTGCAAGTCAAATGTGCAACGAAGAGTTGGGAAAATAAGGTATTTCTTTCTTCGGGGGCTGACACGGTCTGTAGTCCCCTGCGGGAATGCTGTTATTCTGACTTTCTGGAGACCTGGCCATCAGTGTCCCTGTGGTGGGGGCTCACACCGATGGACATGTTCCAGGAGTCCAGGAAAGGACTCCACTAAGTCCCCCTGGGCTGAAGTCCCAGGAACCTGCGAGGCCAGTGCGGCTGCGCTCAGAGGTACCCAGGCCTGAGACTGATTCTCGGCTACGCCGGGGAATCAAGAGTGTAGGGAGGAACAGGCACTGACACAGGAGAGGGAAGGGAGGGAGAGGAAGATGAGGGAGAACCCCAGAGGCGGCCCAGCTGGGAGGTAAGCAGTGGTGGTGATGGGTCGCAGGTCTCCTCGCTCCAGGAACTGGGACGTGCTCCTCTTCTCCGGGCCCCTCTCCAACACCCTGCGTGTTTTGCATCTGTCTCTGCTTCTACACCTCCCACCCCCTCGCAATCCTTTATCTGATTCAGAATTTGTGGGAGACGTTTCACAGGAACGAGCAAGGTCCCCGCGTTGCCAGCACAGCCCTTTGAGCAGGACCACGGACAGCGGCACGCTTGCCCCCGCTCTGGCCTGGGAGGCCCCCAGCGCGACCCCAGGCAGGCAGGTCTGTCCCAGCCCAGTGCCGCTGGAGGGTGGTACTGCCTTTCCTGAGACACAGAGCTTTAAATCTTTCCCTCTGTCTGTGAGCTCCACAAGAGCCTGAAGCTGGGGCAGCCTTTCCAAGCAGTGGCCCTTCTTGAGCCCGGCTGCGTTACGGCTCCGAGGGCCCCCACCAGGAGAGGTGGTGGGCCAGCTGGAACAGGGACACTGGTTTGCTGAGGGCTAGCTGATACTTCTGTCAACAGAGGCCGTAGTCCTCTCTTCCCTTTGGTTTTTGTTAGGAAGGAGCATTTGTCGTGTTTTGGGTCAGTTAGATGATTCCTTTAGAATGGCTTCTCAAAAAACGGTTGTAGACGTTTCCCTAAATTAAAAATGTCTAAGTTTCAAATATCCTTTAAAATTTTTTAAAACAAGATACTATAGACAAATCTTGAAATTTATAATCTAAAAATAGCATTTCATCAAAATACTCTATTCTATTCTGGGCATCGATATACCATGAATTTACTGTTTATGGCTCTCCAGATGTGGTAAACACTACACCAAAAAAAAAAAAAATCCTCAAAACAACCGTTTAACTGTATTGATAAGAACAGCTTCTGGTGAAAAGGAAACTATATGAGAAATTACGTGGGAAAAACTCAACATGACGCTTCCGAGGAACAACAAGACTCACAAAATCAGTAGTGACGTGTAGGTATATACAGACTTAAAGAGACCCACAGGAGGAACAGGAGTTAGAGACCTGCAGATCCTCTCGTGGGCAGAAACCCAAACCAAAGAGACCCTCGATCCAATCCCTGCAGTGAAACCTCAAGCGAGAACGGGCAGGCAGAGCTGCACGGCCGGTGGCTTGCCCCTCAGGCTGCGTGCTGCGGAAGGACGCTGGCTGTGTGGCCTGAGCCAGGCGGGAGGCCTCGGTGGTGATCTCCCTGCTGGGAGTGTGTGCCTTGAGGCAGATGCCAGTGGAGCCAACCTGATCGGGACTTGAGTAGCGGGGCTGGGTAGACACAGGACGTGGGAAACGAAGGACTCGGAGCCACCAGGTGTGAGGCAGCTCAGACGGGCAGCGCGGCGGTCAGGACGGCCTAGACACAAGCAGGCTCCTGCCTCTGCCCTGTGGGTCTTGCCTTTGCTGCCTTAGGGTGCCAGGAGGTGGCCCCAAGGTCACAGGCCCAAGCTTTGCTCTCCTGGGAAAGCCTCCGGTGCTGAGGTGTCTGTGGGTGCCTCTCAGGACTCTGACTGCCCCTGAAAATGCAGGGTTGGCCTGGCCTCCAGCCGCGCTGGGTGTTCCTTTGGGCTGGAAGCAGAGTGAGACCCTCAGGCTCCCCAACGGCCTCGTCTCTGGGCTGGCGCCCCCTCACCCTCCAGCTACAGCACGTGCACCAGCAGAGCCCTGCGACCTGGCCTCCTGTGGGTGACCCGGCCCCGCAGTCCTGCCTTCCCTGCCCCCTGTGCGTCTCCATCCTTGCTCCTGGACACGTGGCCCCCGGCCAAACTCAGCCTCTCAACGGCTTCCCGCTGGCTTGGGAACGCCTCTGTCCCGACACAGTTGCTGTGCGGGGCCTTCCCCTCTCCTCCCGGGTGTCCCTGCCGACCTAACAGATGCGTCCCCACGCTGGCGCCGGTGGCTGTGGCTTTCCCCGGAAGGAGATTGTTCAGTGGAGTGTAGGTTTTTCTGGAGGGCCAGCAGCCGCAGCTGAGAGCCGTCACGGCATGTCTGGTGTCGGGCAGGTGGTACTGTCCGTGCCCCTGGGGTCGGGTCGTCTGGGTGGTCCCCGCGGTGCCATGGGTGGATGGGCCCATCTGCCTCTGTCGTGCACGGTGCTGCTAGGCCGTCTCCTCACTCCAGAAGGGGCGTGGTTTGGAGTGCAGGGGAGAGGCGAGGGCTCAGAACGGGAGCCGTCGAAGGTCCTGGCGGCTGTCCTCCGTGCGTCCGTACTTTCCGGGGGGGAGGGGGCTCCAGAGAAGGGCAGGCCGAGTCTCAGCCAGCAGGTCCATCCACGTTTCATCCCGGTGACATGTCCGACGGCCAGAAGCTAATGTAAACCGGCCGCGTGATTCCAGCTTTCGTCCCGAGGTAAAGATTAATGTGCATCATCTGTTTGCAGAAACATTTCCCATCTTTCATAACTTTGTTTGAGTAAACTGTGTGCCGTGTGCCCCTTTCTCTCCCAAGAGAAGGCGAGTGAGACGTCTGAGCCGTGTGACGGCTTGGAGGAGCTGGTCCCCGCAGCGGCACCCCTGCTCGTCCGCAGCGCATGTCTGCGACTCCTGTGGCCTCCTGCTGGCCTCCTTGTCGCATCCGCGATCTCGACGTGACGGGCGGCGCACTGCTCCACCGCTTCTGGGTCTGCGGCCAAGGGGCGGTCCTGCGCTCTGGTCAGGGTGTGCACGCAGGGCTGGCCGGTTGGAAACCCCTCCGGGACGTCCCTGCCCCAGGACGGGACGCTCCAGAGCCGGGCTGCGTGGCCTAGTGAGTTTCAGGCGTGGCTCTTCTGTGGGGAAAATGAGAGGCCTGTCAGTCACATGACAGATGTCAGAGATGACTTCATGGTGGTCCATGTGGACAGTTCGAGTACCTGGACGGACCGACGGCGTGGGAGAGGACGCCTGTCTGTGGCGTACTCGGCGCCCGCGGCGCTCCTAGAGAGGGTGCCATGGTCGGGGTGTCCCACACCTGCTTGGAAGGGGACAGAATCCTGCCTCTTGAGGCTCAGCAGCTGCTGTGTGTGTTTTGGCCCTGCCAGGCGCTGATCTCCACTAAGCGTGGCGAGCTCGCAGCTGCTCGAGCCCCGGGAAGGGCTGCTGTGGACACTCCTTGGGCTCTCTGATGCACACTCGGGCTGTCGGAGCGTGGTCTGCGACGTGCTTCCCTTGTTACCTGCTGAGGGGGTGTGGGTGGTCGCTAACCCGGACGCGGCTGCCACAGACGTGGTCAGCGGCCATGGACGTCTGCCGTGGAGCCCGCGCTGGGTCCGGGATGGGTGTGGTGTCTGCAGGGTCTGTGGCACTTGGTCCTGGAGCCCAGGTCCCGCCTGCGTCTCAGCTAACTGGGCGCTGCTGGAAGGGTCTTTGTTTCTCTGGTCCGAGTTTAGGGTTCTTGAGTACTGCGCGTCTCCAATCCGCTTTGAAGGGAGGTGGAGTAAACACTTATGTGAACGATGTGGATGGTAGAACGTCCTGTTGGCTTCTTTGGGGAGAGCCCATGGCTTTTCTCTTCGTTGTGGCTTATCCTGAAGTATCGTGCCGGCTTGTGCTGCTGAGGACCAGACGCGGTGCTGGGGGTGTGGGGCGGGTGGGGGGCGGACGCGGCGCTGGGGGGTGGGGAGGAGGGGACCAGACGTGGTGCTGGGGGCGTGAGGCAGGGAGACAGATTGGGGGGCAGATGTGGGGCTGAGGGCACAGGGAGGAGGGGACCAGATGTGGTGCTGGGGGTGCGGGGCAGGGAGACAGACTGGGGACCAGATGTGGGGCCGGGGGTGCGGGGTCGGGGGGCAGCGAAGACACTGGAGGTGCGGGGACGGAGAGTGGGTGTGGGGAGCGGCACCCCAGGCACCGCGGGACCAGCTGCACCTACGACCCTTCAGCCTGAACGGAAACTTTCCTGTGGACACACCAGGAGGAGAGATTGGGCTGTGCCCGGGGCCTTCAGGTCTGGGGGAGTGTGGGTCCTGGCAGCGTGGGAGCATCCATGTGAGAAGCAGCTCCTACTTCGAGTCTAGTTGCCCACAGAACACTGACCACGCGCGTGCTTCTGGAGCACCAAGGGCGAGAGCGAGGGGAGCCGGTGAGCATGGCCTGTTGTCCCCGCCGCGCGCGCGCTTTGCTCCAGGAGCACGGTGTCCAGGGCTCAGAGAGTCAGTTGGAACTGGTCCTGCTCGGGCGGCTTCCTCACCCAGGTGCCCAGCCCGGCCTTCTGGAATGCCTTGAACAGCTGCTGTTTGACCGATTGGTAGGTGCACGCCCCCCGCTTGGCCTCACAGTACATGGACGGCGTGTCCCCGTGGCTCGGGATCCGCGTGCTCAGCTGGGGGCGGGAACAAGACAGCGGGTGAGCCCAGCAGACAGCAGTGCCGGGGCCTCCGCGCGGAACACGGCTCCCGGCCGCCTGCCCTCGGCGCCTGCCGTGAACGGAGAAGCCACACAGCGGAGAGGAACATGTGTGCCCCAAAGGAGCTTCCTTAACTGCCCACAGCGACCGTCCTGGGCGCACAGGAGGGCCGGCTCGTTGTGGTCCCTTCCCAGCATGCGCGTCAGGACGTCACGTTACCCACCCTGAGTCTGCCCAGCGTTAGTTACGTGTCCGTCTGACCCCAGTAAAGGGGTGACTACTCCGGTGGGCGCGTGCCATCTGGCGGCCCTGACGCGCCACGGACGCACCCGGGCTGCTCGGCAGGGATGTGAGGAGCGGCAGGCGACAGACGTGTAACTTGCCTGCTGTTGAACAGTATGCTGTGTGGTTTTCTTCTGCGAGAGGGTCTGGGACTGCTGTTGGGGTGGGGTTGGGGGGTCGGGGGGATGTCTGTGGGCACTAAAGCAGCATCGTGGAGGCAGGAGATGGGGGCGTTTGAGTTCTCCTGCCAACCAGTTAGGAAACCGATGGAACAGGCTGTCTCCTCTCTTGGGTTTCTGGGCCAGGACCAGGCCAGGCTCTGAGGCCAGTGTAGGCAGGGAGCCCCCGTGGAGAGGCCAGCAGTGCAGGGAGAAGGGCCGGGAGGCCTGGGTTCCCCCCGCGGGTTCGGCCCATGTCCTGGAACAGGTGCAAGGGGCCCTTTTGTTTAGGAAGACAGAATCAGTGGTGTTCTCGGACGGGCCCTCCAGTGTGCGGACGAGGGAAGTGTGGATGGTGCCCGGGGTGGGCGGGGGGCGGCCGAGGCCCTGTGCTCGGGACAGAGCCAGGTCCCGTGGACTCGTGGCAGGCACAGAGGTCGTGCAGGCGAAGGGCCACATGCACAACGTCCAGGGTCCCCTGAGCTGCAAGCAATGCTTATCTTAAGGGTGGGTGTGTCTGTCCCGTGCTGCGGGTTGACAGATGCGCCCCACACCCCTGTTCCTGTTGGGAGCTGTTGCTGGATAAAGACGGGACAGAGGCACAGCTGCTTCTTGGGTTTCTGTGTTCCTGACGCCCGTTCACGTCTGTCTGGTTCTGCCACAGTGTGCTGTGCTTTGGAAACGTGGACACCTAGATCTCAGCCTAAACCCTGGAAATGTAGCAACTGTCCCCGTTTATCGAGGAGGAAGCTCAGGACTGTTGTAGAAATGCACGGCCTTTGGGGTCAGGAGAAGAGCTGTGACCTGTGGCCTGGCATCTGCTCTTGATGTCATTCAGGGGAAACCACTCACCTTCCTCGGTCTCAGCCGGGGTCATACCACGTCAGGAACTTTTCTGAACTTCCCTTATGGTGCCCTACGTGCAGCCGCCCGTGCCCTGTCTGCGAGGTGTCTAGGGCCACAGCCAAGTCCTCGGCTGCTGGCTGGGAGCTCCCGGGGCAGTGGCTGTGTCGCACGTCAGCGGGGCCCAGGGTGAGGAAACAGCGGGAGTGTCTGGGGGCCGTGGGTGCCCCTCGCTCAGACCAGTGCGAACTTCCCGGGGGCCCCTCCCTGTGCCCGCCGGGAGCCGAGGGTGGCAGGGCCGGCCTCCCCCAGAGTGGAGCCCTACCTTTCCGTACAGCCTCGCCCAGCGCGCGGAGAACACGTGCTTGCAGAGCCGCGATGAGCCCCCACAGCTCCTCCTCCCGGTGGTGCCGTCGATGACTTCCACGTCCGCGTTGCCCATCACCCAATTCACACTGAAGTGCGGAGACTTCCCCGGCTGGCGCGCGGCGGCGTGGCTCACTCCTGCCGAGAGAGGAGCCGCAGCGGCAGGCGTCAGGATTCCAGCCCCGCAGGGCCCCGCCACTGGCCGGCGGGAGACCACGCCTGGCTGCCGCGCTGCTGGGAGGCGCCCACACCCCACTGCCCGTTTTCACACGGGCTTGTGGCTTCTGGGAGGTGTTCGTGGTACTAGACAGGCCCCGGGACTTGTGATTTCGGTGCATGCACGTGGAGAAGCGAGGCGAGCGGGACAGAGAGCTGAGAGCGTGGGCCAAGAACCAGTGACGCGATCCAGCAGCGGCTCCTGAAGTTTTGAGGCCTTTTCCGAAACGCAAACACGAGGCCCCGGGTTCAGGGGTTGTGCAGGATTTCAGGACGGCAGCGGAGTTTAAGTCGATGGCGGGTTTGGTCACTGGGACGGCACTGGACACTGGACGTCACAGCCCCGGGAGTCCCAGGTTCCTAGTGCAGATGAGAGAAGGGGGCGCTTGGCGTCCCTACTCTGGGGCAGCGGCGTCTGACCTCCACCTGGCCTCCATCCCGCCCGCAGCCTGTGACGCCAGGTCTGCTGGGGCCCTCACTGGCTTTCTGCCGGGCCGTCCTGCCGCGGCTGCTCTGCCCGCCATCCCAGCGTGACCTCAGGGAAGGCGTGTGAGGCGCGGGTGGGTGGGAGGAAAGTCCCCACCGTGCCGTCGAGCCCCAGACTTCCTGGTGCAGCTCTGTGCCAGCGGCCGGGCAGAGGAGGGACGCGGGCTCTTGTTCTCCTCGGTGACGGTGATGCTGTGGGATAGTTCACAGCCCTGGACCTCTCCCAGCAGCACTGCTCCTCCCACAGCCCCTCCCTGAGCCGGTGTGTCTGGAGCACCCCTCCTCCTGCTTCTCCTCCCCACAGAGACACCCCCACGCGCCCTGGGCAGGGGGGCGCCGAGGGTCCTCACCGGCGGCTCCCGTGTCGGGAGGGGGTGGCTTTAGTGTGTTGTGCCTGTGCCCCCCCTGGGCTGTGGGTGTCCCCGGGGGTGCCGGGGTGTTGCAGAGGGCGTGGCTGGCCCTCGGGGGCCTGCACAGATGTGAGGGACCAACCCCGTGTCCAGGGGCGGCCCAGCACCCCAGGCCCTCGTGAGGGCAGGCGTCCCATCAGCACCGAAGGGCAAAGCTACAGACCCAGAGCCTCCCGCGGTGTCACCACCAGCCGGGGCTTCCAGCTGTCTGCAAACCCACTCTCCGACTCTGCCACCTGCTCCTGCCACAGCCTGACCCCTGACCGGAATCTCCCGGCGACCTTCTCCCGGTCACGCACGGGCAGGGGCAGGCATCCGGGACCGATTCCAGCCGGACAGCTTGTCCCTGAAGCAATTCCCTGCGGCAGCTGCCCATGCCGAGAGGGGGGCAGGGGGACCGTCTGGTACAGTGGCCGTGAGACGGTCCTGCTGGGCAGAGGGGAGAGTGGCCAAGGTCAGGAGTGACTAGTCACCAAGAGAGGCGAGGGCCTTCTCCAGAGCAGCAGGCAGCCATGTCCTCCCTCCCGCCCTGCTCCCTCCCCTCTCTGTCCGTCCCTCCCACAGGGGAAGGTCTCCGAGGTCCACGTCACACCTCCCTGGCTCCCTGCATGTCCTCTCTGCCGTGGAAAGTGCCCACTGTGCCACCGGCTCTCGGCACACGGACGCCTGCTTGGAGAGGCTTGGCTGCAGCCCTGGCAGGATGTCCACAAGCGGGTTCTCCGTCTCCGCACATGGACGCAGGCAGAGAGAAGAGGCACTGGCTGGCGGACAGCCCCCCGACCGTGGGTGGGCAGCTGCCGTCCCCCCAGCCCCTGACCCACCTTCTCTGGAGCTCGGGTCCCAGATGGCCGGTGTGTGTTGAAGCAGAGAAGTGTGCATGGAGGGAAGTGATTTACGCTGTAAATCACAGTATGAGAATCATTGATTTCCGAGTGTCAGGGCTCGGTCAGTGACCAGGTGCGACGAGAAATGAGATTTTCAGTCCAGCAACGATATTCATGTCACCGAGCCTCGGTGACCGGTGGGAAAGGTGGGGTGCGAGCCACGTTGACTCGGGAACCAGAAGCAGCCCCCATCCTGCCTTGGTGCCTGGTTTGCTGTTCTGCCCCCCATTCCTTCCTGGGCTCTCAGTAGCGACACAGCGTTTTGTGGGAGGCCTGCCTTTGTCACAGGGAGGGATGAGGACCAGTGCGGGTGTGTGCAGAGTCCCCCCCGTCGTGGGGATCACAGCGCCCCACTTAGATTGCATGGCCCTCTCCCAGGTTCGTTATAAGCAGGCGGCCCGCTCCCCTCCTGCTGTCCTGGGTGTGTGGGAAGCAGCCCATGCATTGGGGTTGGGGTCCCTTCTGTGTGGAGCACAGGTGGCATCATGCGTGTGCAGTCGAGTGTGTACGTCTGTGGGATTACCGTTTGTCCTTGGGGCTTCAGGGTTAAAGGGGCCCCCCTTAGTCTTCTCCTTGGGTGAAAAGTTCCCAAAGCAACCCGCAGGAACAACGGTTTTTCTCTTCCCTCCCTCCTTGCTCTCTCTCTGCTTCTGTTGCTGGATTGAGTCTAGTGAGGCCCCGCCTTTGCGTTGACAAAATCACGTGGGCGGTGATGAGTGACTGCGCGTTCACACGCAGGGTCGCTGACCTGACCATGCAGAGTGGTCAGCGCACAAGGCGAGGAGGTCATCTTGCAGGACGCCCCCATCGGCCTAACCCCGCAGGCCAGACGGTGCAGGCGGCCGGCGCTGAGCAAGGGGAGCTCCCTCATGAATCACATGCCCACGGGCCAGTCCCGCGGCCCGTTCTCGGAGGGAGAGATGGGCAGGCCTGGGCACGTGGGGGGCTCCTGCCGCTCGAGTCCGTTTCCCCGCACCTCGGGGTGGCGCTCCCGCTCTGTCCCTGTCCTGCCCCACACGCCCGGGTGGGCCCTCAGCGGGGTGTTGGAACCCTTTGCTAGGTTCCTCCCAGGCCTGTCAGTCCGTCTTCTGCTCCCTCAGTCTGGCCCGGGGGAGACACTTGTTTCTGCGGAGCCGCATGCACGTGTCTGAGGAAGCTCGTTAGTCGCGTCCTGATTCGTAATTGAGATCCGCTGCGCAGGAGCCAAGCCAGGCCTCGTGGCCGGGTGAGGGGCTCGTGCGTCTCCCGCTCCGGGTTGAGGACAAAGTGCTTGGGACTCTGGGGATGCGTTGCCTTCTCCTCCCAGGAAGCCGCCTCTGGCCTGCATGGACTTCTCCCCCGTCGGCTGGATGCTGTCCACGGAGGGAGGCATCGGTTCCGGGATCGTCCTTCTGGAAGCAGACGTGCAAACCAAGCCTCAAGTTCAAGTTCAGGTGCACAGGCTGCTTACAGTCCGAGGTGTCACCTGCCGCCACCCGCTTTCCTCGTCCTCCTCGAGATGGCGGCACGCTGGCACGTTACACAGACCCACGCAGAAACACAGTGTTACCTCCTCGCCCCGAGTCCGCAGCCTCGGATACCTCCAGGGGCCGATTGGAAATCTCCGTCCAGAGGAAGATGGGAGCAGGTCACAGTCCGCCCCGTGCTCGTCCCGGTTCAGGGAGGAACTGCGCGTTCTGAACGCTGAAAGCACAGGCCTGTGTCTGCTGTGCCCCAGGAGGGGAGGAAGGTCGTCTTAAGAAATAAACCCTGGGAAGACTCAGCCCTGTGTACCAGCGACCTTGGTTCAAGGTCACAGGGTCTGTTGACGGCGCAGACGTTGGGCTCGTCGTAATTCTCACCGCGGAGCACCTGAGCCCGAGTCTGCAAACCTGCACCTTGACATCCAGGAACGGAACGCGTCACAGTCACGCCAGCCAGCATGGGTCCCAGGACGCCCGCCCTCGCTGGTTGGTGACGGAGGCCCAGGGTTGCACTTTCCAGTGCGGTTCCCACCCGTGCGGACATTGTGCTGTGACCTGGGAGCCCGGGGCCGCTGCAGTGGAGCGTGGACACAGTCGCCCGCTCACAGAAAATCACAGAGATGGACTCCCTGCTCACTCTGGAGGCGCGCAGGTGTTGGCGGGGCTGCGCCCCTCCATCCTCCAGCTCCCAGCGGCCCCGCTGTTCCTGGCGTGGAGATGCGTCACTTCCACCTCTGCCCGTTTTCACGTGGCTTCTGCGCCCCCATGTCTGTCTGTCTGTCTCTCTTTCCCTCCATCAGCCTCTCTCTTCCACAGATGCATGTGGTGGGGTGTGGGACCCACAGGACATAGTTCAGGACACCCTCTTCATTTCAATATCCTTAACTTAATCACAGTGATAGGGACCCTTTTTCCAAATACAGTAATTTGCATGTTTCAGGGATTAAGATTTGGTGTCTTGGGGTGGTCAGTAGTCTGCCTACACCAGCATTATTAGTCGTGAGTTTGGAGGTAGCCTCTGAAGCCCGCGTGCTGACCTCTGGCACCACAGTTGGTGGGTGAGGGGTTCCCACTGGCCACAGCCACATACGTGGACATCTCTTCTCGGCCCCTGGCTGGGGAGGGAAGCCTAGCATGGCTCTGTTTGCAGGATGGTGTGGTTGGCCTCTGTTGGAGAAGATCTCAGTTTGGAAACTTGTTGACAAAGCCCAGGACGGGATGAGAGAAAAGGTGTCCCTGAAAGGTGGTGTGGCCAGGCTAGGACCAGAACCATGGCCACTCTAACTCAGTGATACTGCAGTACTTATTCCCACCATCTGGAAGGAGGCCTGATCTTCCCAAGCCCCTTGCCCATCGGACCCATTGCCGATAAGATCTGTGCAGCCCGTCTGTGTGCCACAGCCCACGCAGTCATTCATCCTCTCTACACCGTTCAAGACACGGCTGGTATCTCAGAGCGGACCTGTGGGAGACCAAGGTCTCCACCAGCATTGACACATGTACTCTGCTGTTCTGACACACAAGAGTGTCTCCGTGAAGATCGTCCGATGTTTGATTTAGTGACTTAGCGATTGACACGATTGTGTGAATACGGTGAACCTGAAGTAGGTTTTTCCTAACTTCGATGAGTTAATGCACCTGCTAACTGGGGCTGCCATTGCCTTCCTCACTGTGCCATTACTGCCACGGCTGCCACCACGGCCACTGCCACCACCACAACCGTTAGGACCACTCCCACCCACGGTGCTTCTCTGCCGGACTGTGGCTACGTTCGCACGGCTCCCGTCACCGCGAGTCCCACCGCCACCACGACTGGCAGGACAATAGGCCTCGTTTTGCAAAAACCCGCATGCACCTCTTTTTAAAAAGCAGTGTCTAAGACTTTGTAACATTTCTTTAGATTGCTGGTGGGCCTAAAGTATTTAAAATTTAATTCAGTTTCTCTAAATTAAGGCTACACAGGACATTCAGGAACACGATTTTTATAGGGAGTGAGGCAAGTTTGTGTCTCAGGGCAACACTGCATTCGATGTTGAGAAGCAGACAATTCAATACTGGTCGTACGGCGGCAGGCGGGTGTAGATGAGGCTGCTGTGTGTTCTGTGTGTGCCAGACACCCCGTGTGTTGTCCCTCACACACACACAGACACCACACATGTACGCACATCACACACGCACACACACGGCACATGTACACACATCACATGCATGCATAACACACGCACACGCATCACACACAACACATGTGGACGTCACACATGTGCACACACCACACACAATCACACATGTACACACACGCCCACACATTGCACACACATATCACGCACGTGCATGTCGCATGCACACCACACGTGTACACACCACACACACATCGCATGCACACACATTGCACATGCACCACACATGTGCACACCCCACACTTATACACACACCACACAGTGCACACCACACACATGCATCACACGTGTGTACAATCACACACGCACACCATCACACACACTACACATGCGCACACACATCACACGTGCACACACACAACACACATGTACACGTGAACACACGCATGCCCACGCATTGCACACACGTCACACACACACATCATAGCTCTGCTGGAAGCGGAGCTAGGGCTATTGTAACATGGACTTGCAGATTTGGAGTAACTAACTTAATTCGGCTGTATTAATGTCATTTTATTCATTTTCATTAGCACGGACATCATTATAATTGACTGTAATTTTGTAGCTATTGTCTTAATAGAGCACATTTCAGGGTGGCTGTGTGACATGTGCTGCAGTTTGGAGATGGTGAGTGAGCACGGGCTTAGCTCTTTCTGCCGTGAGATGCTTGTTGGGGGCTCTGTGGGTTCCTGCAAGCTGGGGACACACTGTGGGGAAGACTGGGCTGAGGCAGCCGCCCCACCTCATCTGCCCGGTTGGCGGGGTATTGGCTGCCGTGGCTGAGAGCTGGTGTCGAGGGCGTGTGTGCATGCCGTGTGAGGGAAGGTGCTGGGGCACCTGCTTGGGGGGCTGGAGTCGCCTCCTCTAAAGACAGTTTTCCCCACTGATTTTCAGGGACTTCCTTCCTGGACTCAGTACGAGTGCGGCCGTATCTGTGAATGTAAGTGATAGCAGTTTAAAATGCATGGGTTCATGCGACAATGCTGAAAGCGGCGAAATGTCCTCTGTGGCAGGGAAATATTTGAATATTTCATTTTATAACCTGATAGTGAAATGGTTCTTGGTCCCTGTAAAGCTTGTTGTTACTTGGAAAGACGTGGGACAGGGGGACTTTGGCAGAATGTGGTCCTCACGCATTAGTGGCTCTGTCCCTTTGGGGCTATGTTCCTTATGCCCCAAGAGCACCGTTAATGTCTCCTTCGGTGCGTGTCTGCTGGGCTTGCATTAGCTCTGCTTCTGTCTGCCTGGACTGTTGTCTTGCCCTCATTTTAATTGGTTAATTTTTATTTATTTTTTAAAAACGTTTATCTACTCATGATTTTAGAGAGAGTGTGTGCACGTGCACAAGAGGGGGAGGGGCGGGAGGGAGAGGGAGTCCCCAGCAGGCTCTGCACCCAGCGTGGAGCCCAACACGGGGCTCGATCCCACGACCCTGAGAGCACGACCTGAGTCGAAATCAAGAGTCGGACGCTCAGCCGGCTGAGCCGCCCTGGCGCCCCTTGCCCCGCTTGTAAAGGATGCGTCTCCTGGGTCGCGGACTTCAGGTGGCGATGAGCTCGAGGCTGGCATCTCAGAGACACGGCTTTATTGTTTCCTGTCATCCGAGAGTCGCTGGCAAGTCTGATTTGGACCCTTGGGAGCGGACATGTTAGTTCCTGATGCCTTTTAGGGTTTCTTCTGTCTTCTCGTCTGGTGACCATTTTCTTGCTGGGAGGACGATTTAAGAACGTACTTCTTGGGCCACAAGGTGCCCCTTAGAGGTGACAACTAGTAACTCTGGTACCTCCTTCCCCACCGCACCCGCCACGCTCCTTCTCCTGCTTCTGGGGCACATTGTTGCTCGGGTCCGTCCGACCTTCTCGCTGCATCTCTGACCTCCCCGTGGGTTGCTTACTTTCACGCATCCTCCTGGCTGGTCTGTGGTGCCCAGCCGCTTCATCAGACGCGTGCCAGACGTCCCTGGGAGGCGCCTTCAGGTGTGATGGACGATTCCGTGGGCGCGCGTGGAGCAGAGAGGTGACCCTCCACGAGCAGGGGCCTCGTACGATCAGTTGACGGCCTCAGGGGCTGAGACCACAGCTGCCAGAGAGGAGGGGGCTGCTTCTGGACTCGCCCCAGGCGCGGCGGCGCCATCGTCTCCTGCCAGAATTGCCAGCCTGCCGGCGTCAGACCGGTCACCCTGCACACGCGCGACCACGCGCTTCAGCCCCGTCTCCTTCCTGTGAGGGGAGTGACCGTCCCGCGCGGGTTCTGTCGCCGGAGGACCCCAGCTGGTCCGCCGTTACGGCACTTTCTGTTTCGGGGCCCGCTCGGCGGTTTCTTCAGGCGGTGTTGCGGTTTACTGGTTCTTTCCTCGGCTGTGTTTATCTTTAAGTTGTTTTCAAAAAGATTTTATTTATTTGTTAGAGAGAGAGAGAGAGAGAGCGGGCACGCCCACAAGCAGAGGGAGCGGCAGAGGCAGAGGGAGGAGCCGGCTCCCCACCAAGCAGGGCGCCCGATGCGGGACTCGATCGCAGCACCCCGGGGTCACCACCTGAGCGGAAGCAGAGGCTTCACCGACGAGCCCCCAGGCGCCCCATCTTCCGCGGTTGGATGTGCTACCAACCCTGTCCTCTGGGGGGCGCCCTGCTCGGTGGGGAGCCTGCTTCTCCCTCTGCCTCCGCTGCTCTCCCTGTTTGTGCGCGTGCGCTCTCTGTCAAATCAATAAAAATAAAAATAAAATCTTAAAAAAAAACCTATTCTCTGTCACACAACTTGTTTTATTTTCCTCTGCAATTCCTGTTTGTCTCCTTCCTTCCTTCCTGTTTCTTTCTTTCTTTCCTTCCTTCCTTCCTTCCTTCCTTCCTTCCTTCCTTCCTTCTTTCTTTCTTTCTTTCTTTCTTTCTTTCTTTCTTTCTTTCTTTCTTTCTTTCTTTCTTTTTCTTTCTTCTTTCACTTCTGTCTCTCCCCCTGCATGTTTGCTGTTGTTTTCTAAATCTCTGTTTTCCTGGTGGGCATGGTTGTAGGAAAGTCCGTGTCCAGGAACGGTGCTCGCCGACATCACGGGTTTTCTCCACCGTGTCTGCCGGGGTTTGTTAACGCTGCCTCGTCTCACCTGTTCCCCCTGGGTTTTCGCTGTGTGCCAGGGCTGTACTTCCAAAGCTTTTGTAGCATTATCGCGGTCCAGCTCTTAGTCGGATCGTCTCCATGTGAATCTGGGGACGGAGCCTGCTTCAGGCTGCTCTGAGAACCCTCAGGGCCTGCTAATGCAGGGTTCAGACTGGGCCCTAACCTAGTCCCCGTGCGGCAGCCGCAGCCTGACTCTGTGCTGAACCCCGGAGGCTCTCCCCACGTTCCGCCCCCTCCTGGGTCCTGCCCTGCTCCCTGCCCGTGATGTCCTTCCCTCTTCCTGCAGGACTTGGCCCTGACACCACCGCCCCATGGGGTCTGGACCCCTGACAGACAGCCAAAGGTTGCATGTAGTCCCTTCTGTGCTTTATTTTTCTACGAAGCGTTTTCATTTTGTCTTTCTGTCAGTCTTCCCCGCAGGGTTTCGACCATTTTGTTTGCGGCTCTCTTCCCCGTGCATAGTGGCCCCAGGCAGGTCGTCAGCAATCCACACACATTTGCTGAGTCATTAAATAAGTGTAGGGATTGTGTTGACCAACTCAGTGTTTGGATAAATGAAATGTACCGACGACGAAAGTATTTTCCCTAAATGGTAAAAATTTCAAGAGCAAATTGATTAAGGCTGGTGTCCAAATACTTTTTTGCAACAGTTCCTTAAAATCATGGTAGAAATTAAGTGTAACTTAATTAACATACAAGTATTTTTGGAAGAACTCTTTAGAAAACTAAAAGAGGTTTTTCTATAATTTTAAATTTATCATAAGCTATATGTCATCTAATTTGCATAGGGAAATCAGTGCTAATCTATGGAAATGTCTTATTAAATATTTCTTTCTTGAATCTCGCATTTTAATCTTCGTGCAGAGTTATTAGGGTTGTCTTTACATTATTCCAGCAAGATTTATAATGATTTTTTTCTACCAAAAATTCCTTCAAGAGCACAAGAGATTAATTTCTACTCCTAACAACTCCAAGACAAAGGAGCTACTCAGATGTATTTTTAAGCTCATGTGTTTTATCCTAAACATTTATGAAAAATTTATAGGTTACTCTGTAATAAACCTGTGCTTATTTTATTTTTATTTTTTTAAAAAGATTTTATTTGTTTTTTGAGAGAGATATAATGAGAAAGAACATGAGCAGGGAGTGAGAGCAGAGGGAGAGGGAGAAGCAGGCTCCCCACCGAGTAGGGAGCCCGATGCGAGGCTCAATCCCAGGACCCTGAGATCATGACCTGAGCCAAAGGCAGAGGCTTAATGGACCGAGCCCCCCAGGCACCTCCTTGCTTATTTTGATATAAAAATCATGCTGCATTAGTTACCAGCTGCATAAAAACAATCTTTTCTACCACCCCACTGGGTTGTTTTGCCAGATACCATTAATGATCATCAACCGCAGGAATTTCTCCTGAATTCAAGCGGCTTGGCTCTCCATATCAGGCTCTGCCGTTCACTGTGACAGTACTTTGGAGACTGGAACTCACAGAAATGTGGGCACACGTGGCGACAGGCCTCCTCCTCCATCCCACTCACCACCACTCCTGGAGGAGAGGGGTCTCAAGTGTGGTCGGGGGGGGGGTGTCGGGCGGGGTTTGCGGATCGCTGCTGGTGGACATTTTGATGAACCGTTGCTTGAGACACATGGAGTGTGACGAGGCTCTGACCCCCCAGTGGCCCATTTCTACTCTTTCGGGAAGATGCGTGCCGGGGCGGAGGCAGCCGGTGCCCTGCTGGTCACCGTCCCGTAGTTCCCATCACGTGCACGCAACAGGGGCCGGGACAGCTCAGGGCCGGGACAGCTCAGGGCCGGGACATCGATTCCCCTGGTCTGGCTCTCGTCTTTTGTGTTTGTCGCGGACCTTGCCGTGGGCTGCGAAGTTGCGTCTTTGGTGTGGGGACGACTGCTCGACGGGGAGCCCGTGCACGCCACGCACTGCCAGCGGGAACAGAGAGCTTGTGCGCCCCCCGCATCTCTCCTTGTCCTGACGTGGAAACAGGAGACTGACCTCGAGGCCGGACGTGCAGACGAACCACCCTGTGCCCAGCACGACAGCCTCGAAGTCACTTCTACTTCACGTAATGTTTTCCTCAAAAGACGAGTATTCCGAGCCTACGTTCTTATGAATTCTCACCACTGCCTCGTCCTCGTCGTGTTGCATGAGGTATTGAATGTGCCGAGAAAGACCGGAGGCGAGTCCCTTTAGGGGAGCCGTACTCCTCCGGTGACATGGGGCCCCGAAGGGTCGGGGCGCGGCCGCCGCGGTGCGGCGTCCGTCCTCACGGTCTGCCCAGAAGGCTTGCAGACCCTCCGGCGGGCATCAGTGCGCACCCTGCCCCGTGTCCGTGGGGGGCCCGTCTCAGCTCGGCTGCTTCCTGTGGCCCCGGAGCCAGCGGGGCCCCTGCTCGGTGGCGGGGCTGGTTCCGCGAGCATGCGGGCTGCACCCTCTCAGGCGGTTTTGCAAACGGACCTCGTGGGAGTCTCCAGACAGATTTCACGGTGTGTGTGAATGTGCTCGTCGTTACCGTCCTTACACGCGATCACGCTCTCTCCCTTGTGTGCGAAAGACCCTGACGGTTTCCTTCCTGCCTCTGCACGACTGCGTCTGAGGGCCACCACGGGCCGAGCAATCGCTGCCACCGAGAGCGTGCGGTTTTGGGGGGGGACGCCGTGGCTTCGGGTCGTTTGCTTCTCTCCAGCGACGAAAGCGGTGTTGTCACTGTGGACCTAAGTGTCCAGTCAGGTGGTCCTGGCTGTAGGTAGGGCTGAGTGTCCCCTGAGGCGGGGGCGGGGGTTCACACGGGGGTCCGGGGGCTTTGCTTTTAGCTGTGCCACTTGACGACTTCAGGTGACCTGAATTCCTATAGCAGAGCTTTTTTTTAAAAATTCTAAACTCACTGCTTTCCCCTTGTAATTCAGAATTCCTGTTTTCATCTGTGTTCCCGTGTTCCCAGTTGAACACACGACTTTGGAACAGCTTTGCTGGAAGGGATGGCCAGGCAGGCGTGCGTGGGGTCCGGAGGCCAGACGGCAGCAGCCCCTCGTGGGACAGGCGCCTCCTCGGAGCACACGGGGTCCCCGCGGGTTTGCTGTGGAGACTGAAGAAGGTCTCTGAGGTCTGTTGGGACCCAAGCTGGGGACATCCATCCGCACGAACCGGCTGGGATGTTGGGGTCCGCTCCAGGCTTGCGCTGGCTGCTGAGCTGGGGGTACCCGGGGGTCAGTCAGTGAAGCGTCTGCCGTCGGCTCAGGTCATGATCTCGGGGTCCTGGGATTGAGCCCCGCGTCGGGCTCCCTGCTCGGAGGAGAGCCTGCTTTCCCCCCTCCCGCTCCCCCTGCTTGTCTTCTCTCTCACTGTGTCTCTCAAGTAAATAAAATCTTTTTAAAAAGTAGTATTCTTGGCCATTTTGAGAAAAAAAAAAAAAGAAAAATGGAAGAGGTTGAAACTGAGCCAGAGTAATATTTTATCAGAATTCCCAACATGACCGACCGTCAGAAATGAACGTAGTCGTACAGACTTGGAATTTGAGGTGAATGTTTGCGCCGCTCCTGACGGCTGACGGGCCGGTGGGAGTCCCAGGGCCGCAAGCGCCTCAGCTGGGGCGGCTTGCCTGACCCGCGCCGTCCAGACGCCGACGCCGCCCCTCCTCAGCCGGTGTCATTTGCGTGGGTGGTTGCCCGGGGGTGACGGTGTGGACACCCGGTCCGTGGTGCTGCAGGCCACGGGACGCCGTGTGTCGAGACGGCGTAGCTGCGTCCTCGAGCCGAGTTCCAATCCCTGCTGCACGCGCTGTTTCCTCCGGCCTCTGGTGAGGCTCGTTCGGGGGAACCGGGAGAGCCTCTGTGACGTGGACAGCCGCTGTCGCCATCCGCATTCCCCTCCGGAACGCCGAGTCAGTGTCCAGACGCGGTGGGCTCCACCGTGCTCGCTGGCCGTGGGACTCGACCCTCACACCGGCTGTGTGCTAGGCGGCCGGGGGTTGGCCGTCCCCGTCTGGCAGCGGGGATACTGAGGCTCCGGAGGTCTGGTGCTGCGCACATGGCCAGTGCGGGAGGCTACGAGCAGGCCGGCTTCGTGCCTGCGCGTGTCCGTGCTGCTCCTGACACGTGCCTCCTGGACGCCTCGTGCGAGGACGGCACTGGGGCCGCGAGCCCTGCAACCACCCGCTTCCAACCCCCCTGCCCTCCGTCACAGACGCCTCCCGTGAGCGGAGCCGGTTGGGTAAGTCGTCCTGCTGGATACGCGCGTGACAATGACACCATGATGTGGTCGAGGGTGTGTCCCAGTCTGCTCCCCCCTCCCAGTGCCCGGTCCTCCGTTCGGGAGGCACGGCAGCCCCCCCTTGAGGCTTCCGTTCCTGTCCTTTTGCTCGCTACATCCTAAGTAGCTGGTGGCCGACCCGGTAACAGCGGCCCGAGTTAGGACATGTAGGGCCGGCCGGCGGGCGGGCACGAGTCCCGTGTCTACAGGGACAGGGTTTTCTTACCGCTGAGGAGGGGCCGGTTGTGCCGGTAGGAGGTGGGCAGCTGGCCGACGTCCTCGGTGCGGTGGCTCATGACGCGGGAGAGGTGGCCCGTGTGGCGCAGACTGCCCACGATGATGCTGTGCAGGTACACGGGCTCGATGAAGTGGCAGAGCAGCGCGCCCTGCAGGCCCAGCACGTTCCACCTGCAGGGAGAGGGCGTCAGCGCGGGCCGGGGCGGGCGGGGCCCCTCCTTCCCCACCTGCGGGGCGGGCCGAGTGACGCCACCCCCCCGCCACCGCTGCCCGCCCCCCCCCCCCCCCCCCGGCCCCCCCCCCCCCCCCAGCGCCCCCCCCCCCCCCCCCCCCCCCCCCGCCGCCTGCCCCTGACCACCACCAGCCTGTCCCCCGCATGGCCCTGGCGCCCCCTCGGACAGGCTGAGGCCGGAGGTCCTGTGGCCGTGCCCGACCCAGTGGAGTGGCCTGGGCCGCTCTCGGCCACGCACGCGGCTGGCGGGGCTCTGACTTTGACGGACGATGCGAGTTGTTAGAGGACGGGGAAGCCCTACGTCCTCTCAGCGACTCGAAACTTAAAAAAAAAAAAGACACTCTGTCTCCAAAGCGAATCTGAATTTTTCGTGAAGTTAGCGGGCGGACATCAGAAATGGAGTTTGTTTATTTCAGTTTTGGGCAAAATAGCTTCTTCTCCTTTTGTCCTCAGCAGTCAGAAGGACCTGTTGTGTCGCTACGTGACATTAGTAAACGGCCGTGTTTTGCCCTGAGGAGGATGTTGATTTTCGACCCAGAGCAGACATGAAGGACAAGGCCGTCCTTCTCCGAGATAAATGCCGCCCTGGGCAAGCGCTCTTGCTTCTGCAAGCAAAGATGACAGCAGCATTTTGAGATTTTTCCCCCTAAACTTGGGTAGTACAAGGTCACACGCATCTGTTTGAGGCAGCATTTCGTGGTTTCCGCTGTAAATAACGTGTCTAAAACCCAGCCTCCACCAGCGGCAAACACTATGCAGCTCATTTCTTACATCATCGTTCTTTTCATTAATTAACATTTCTCCGCTGTTAGAGCAATTATTGTGGTGCCTCCATGCCGTACATTTCTTTTCTTGATTAATAAGGAGTCATTATATTTCCCTTTCCCGAAGCAGTCAATTAACGCGGAATCTTTTCCATTAATTACCGAACGGTTAAAACCAGCATGCCCTACCTGGAGAGCAATCTGCTCCCGGAACTTGTGACACCAATTGCTTTAAAAAGTTCTCTTTAAATTTTATTCCGAAAACACAAGCAATTTAGCCGGTGATATTAATTTGCCTCCAAAGCATTGTGGTGAACGAGAGCCATGTTTTAATCTCATGCAAGAAAAGGCAGCCATCTGGCGGGCGAGGACCGGGAGAGTGAGTCTCCACTCTCTCCACGAACGCAGGTCATTAAAGTAATGTGTTCATCTACATAAAACTCCAATGGAATATAAAAGGTAATATTTATATACAAACAATTTAGTCCTACCATTTGAATAGTCATTGGTTTTATGAAACATTTACTTTAGTCTATCAGATTTGCATAACTTCACTTAAAAAATAATTGTGGTCATTTCTGTAAGTCACATCCTTTTTTTCAGAAGGACTGAAATGGCTCTTCACACACACATGCACGTGTGCACACGTGCACACACACACAGACACACACGAGCGTGTGCGTTTTCACCATAGCGGGTGTCCGTGAGTTTTGGAGGAGCGGACTTTCCGAAAGCAACACGAGATCTCCTCACTGATCGTGGGACCCATCACTTGGTGACACGCCGCTGCCCAGACTCCCACTCTGACAGGCCAACCTGTGCGGTGGGGAGGCTGCCTGTCCCTCACTTCTCATGGATAAAGTACAGAATTTCAGCAAATTCCTGGATAGGAGGTTTTTTTGGTTTGTTTGTTTATTTTTTGTTTTGTTTTGTTTTTGCTATGCCCGCTTTCCGTGGAAGGAGCACCGGTGTTTCTGAGCAGTGACCGAGAGATTGGATCCTTCCCTTAAGTCTGAGACCAGTGTTTGCAGGCAGTGCCGGCAAAGTGAGGAGAATCCAACAAAGTCACTTCAGCTAGTGTTTTGGATTCCTCCTTTGTGGATTTGCAGAAGCGGGAAGGTATCAAGAAGAGGAGGAGCAAGGTTAGCAGGAGGTCTCTTTGGCCGTGCGAGGTTTCGGTCTTTACACTTTGTTCCCAAGCCCCGCAGAGGCTTTCTTGTGTTTGCACGTGTGGCTGAACACGGGCTCCTGCAGAGACAGTGGGCTACACAGTCAGTCCGCAGGCACGATGCTAGGCTACCGGCGGTGGCCGAGGGTTCCGCGGTGCAGGCAGCCCACGTGTGTCCCAGCTCCGATTACGAGAGAAACGTGGATTCAAAGCAGAGAAATGGACATGTCCCCCATCGATAACAAAGCACTTGCCTGAATCACGGCAAGTGTTGAGCAGTAAAATGAGGTTTCCCGGGAGAGACAGTGCCGTCCTGTAGACCATCGGGTACTGGCTTTGAGCAGAATGTCGGGAGCGTAATAGGGATGGTTCTGATTCTGCGGGATTGTCTAAAAACAAGTAACTTCCATATCTGGCTTTGTCTTGATAACCTTTAAAATAAAGAGAAAGTCTGCCTCCTCCTCGCCCTGCTGCGGGAGTTTGAACTCACTCCACTAACGTGATCGGTAAAACCAAATGTCTTCCTAAACATAAAAGGGACTCCTCAGTGTTCCGGATTGAAGAAAATACTGCGCCTTTTGTTCAAACGGCGGACATTTCTGCAGTGTTGACAGAGAAAAAAAAATCCCATGTCTGATTTTCTATATAGATAATCCACAATAAATGTATTTCCATCTGTTTGTCCATCACAGAAATACCAGAGACGCGCAGGCGATGGAGAGAAGAGCTGCCGTCCTCTAACTGTGCAGTTTGGATCTTGTCTTCTAAGACTCAGCGGGGACAGTCATAGGGATGAGCCCTACCCCCGAGGGTCACCACCTGCGCCCTGGCCCATAAGACAGGGGACCGGGGTTCCCGTCACGTGTTTCGGACAGTCGGGGTTCTTGCCTGTTCCTGCACCTCTTGCTGTGGCCCTCCAGGGTGGTGTAACTCCCCTAAATTACAGGAACGTCTACGGCACCGTCTTCAGGTACGATCAGAACAGATGCTTACTTGGCGTGAGACAGAAACGTCGATCAACGGAATGGAACAGAGCCCGGCAATAGTCCCCAGCGGGGGATCTGAGAGCACTCACCGGGCAGAGGGCAGAGGCGGTCTCGTCAGTACGCAGTGCTGGGAAAACCGGCCGGACCCCGGCGGCGGAATGAGGCTGGACCTCTTCCTCCCACCACACCCCAAACAAACGCCAGACGGATTAAAGACGTGAATGTAAGAGTGGTAGCTTGGATGAATCTTGAAGGAATTGTCCTAAGTGAATGAGTCGGACAGAAAGACAGATACTGCACGATCTCACGTCTACGTGAAATTCAGAAAAGCCGAACTCACAGAAACAGAGTAAAGTGGTGGTTACCAGGGGCTGAAGGGCGTGGGGGAAAAGAGGGAGATGTTGGTTAAAGCGCACGAACTTTCAGTTATAAGATAAATTAGTTTGGGGATCGAATTATAGCACGGATCAATTATATACTTGAAAATTACGAAGAGTAGATCTCGAAGGTTCTCGCCACAAAAAGGAAGTGGTAACCGACGTGCTGGCGTGTTAGCTAAAGCTTTGGTGGCGACTGTGTCCCCGTGTGTGAACGCATCAACGGCACTTTCTACGCCTTAAACTCCCGTAATACCGTGTCAGTCACATCTCCGTGAAGTGGGGGTGGGGTTACGTGCTTGCTTCGCCTTTTTCCTCATCCTTAGGACAGCTTGCCCGTCATCTGAGCGTATAGCTACACCCGGCTGGGAAGAATCCCCAGACTTTGCTCCACCCGTGAAGTCCAGGTTGGGGCAGGAGGCATGACGGAGACCCAGCGCTCCCTGTTCCACTGGAATGACCGCAGTGCTGCAGACAGGAGTAGTTTCCGGCTTTGGTGCACGTTGGGCTCATGTCGGGGACTCTGAGACTCTCTTGGTGCCAGGTGCCCCAATACTCGGACATCATGGGGCCGGGGTGCAGACCAGGCATTGCCTTGCCAGTGCCCGATGCCGCAGTGATTCTGATGCAAGACAGGCCGAGACCCTTCTGCGGCCAGGCGGTCGGCACAGACGCTGGAGTCAAAAGCTCAGGGCACATCCCAGGTGTCACTTCAGTGAGCTGCATTCCTGTGACCGCTTTGCTTGCTACGCTGGACGACAGCCTACAGCAGCTGTCCTCGAAGTGTGGGGTCCGGACCGGCTGTATCTGCGTCACCGGGGACTTGAGAGAAATGCACACTCTGGGCCCCACCTCAGACCGACGGACTCAGAAGCTCAGGGCTGGCAGAGTGAGCTTCAACGAGCCTTCCAGGGTGTTCTCCGGCTGCTACGCTTAGAATGCTGGGTCCTGTGCCGAGTGTATGGTCATAATGGTAGTGTCTGCTTCTCAGTCATTTCAAAGTCTGCAGGAGAGGACTTACTCCCTCCCAGTCTGGGCATCGGTACCTGCCCCCCAGTCCCCAGTCAAAAACCTTCCTCTCCCACCCGTTGACCGAGGCGGGCAATCATGCAACATTCGTGCATAAGTGGCCCATCCCATTGCCAGTTATTTTTAGCTGAAAGAAATTGTTTCTGCTTAACACAGCGTCTCATCTCTGTTTGCAGAAACCTACCTGGGCCGTGTCCTGTCTTGACCCAACATTTCTGTCTGCAGCTGCCCGACAGACTGACAGCGCCAACAGTCTCGCCAGACCAAGAGCAGCATGGTGACTCGGTTCTTCTGACTGTGTCTCTCCGTTCTCCGTGCCAGCGCGTGCGCGTCCTGCGTGTGGGGGCCACCGTTTCTAGGGTGCGTGGGGTTCCCGGTGCTGATTGAGCTGGGGGGGGCGGCATCCCCATCACCAGCTCCAGGCTCTGGCTGGCTCTCAGAGCTCTGGGCCCCATGGCCCTCCTGAGAGGGGCTGTATTTGACCCCTGGTTCCTGGAGGACAAGTGTGACCATCTTACTCCAGAGAGTGCCTTTTGTTCCTTTTGTGCAGATGGAGCCGGAAGGTAAAGCTCTGGCTACCGTGTCGGCGCCACAAGGTACTTCTGCTCAGACCTGCGCTCCAGGCTGTCCCTGCTCAAGTCCCCAGACACGGTCTCCTTCCCCTCAGCCCCGTCATCAGGACCCCTGCCACGTCCTGCTGACACTACCGTGCATGACATGTCTGTGGCCTTGACTCACGTGGCCGCTTCACCGACCCCTTTGCTTTCCTTGGACCAAGGTCTCCTGTGGAGCCAACCAGATTTCCAGATGGTTTTGCAGAAACCGAGCTTCCCAGGCGTTTGCAGAGTCCGGGGTGGGGCGGCGTGGAGCCATTCAGATCCGTGTTGCTTTAGGTACAAGAGATGAGGCGCCAGATACGCGGGGTTTGTACTGGGAGCGTGTTCCTGAAGTTACCGCTGGAGCTTCTGTAAGACTGGGTGTGGGCAGACTGCCACCAAGTCTTTGGTGCCGGAAGCGTAGCCGGACTGTTGAACGGAGCATCCTGGGGCGGGGTGTTTGAGAGGACGTCTTTTAAAAGGACCTGTATCTCCAGAATGGAAAGATGAGCAGCACTGCCGCTTGATTTCCGTGCAGCGGGGAACATTCCAGCAGAGGACGACCACCAGCAGATCGGGGGCAGGGGGCTGCTGGCGGGGAGCTGAGAGGCGCCGCCCACGGCTGCGGTCAGAAGGAGGAAGTCACTCTTCACCGTCTGAAATCCGAGTTTAGAAGTCAGACAGTGCTCTCCTCCCCGGAGAACAGCTATAGTTTTTTACAGTTCATTTTTATGGAGAAAGTTTTAATCTGTTCATTTAAAGACACTTTGCGATCAATAATCAAGCTCAGGTACTTAAAATTAGAAACCATATCTAAAGGAACATTAGTTCCAGAAGATTTACACTTTTATGTGCCGCTCAGATTTGAATCTTGCGTGCGGAGGCGGAGCGCCCTGCTTTGGTTCCCCTCCTTGCAGGAGGCGGCGTGCGCGTAGGAGAGCGCAGGGTGGGCGTCCGCGGCGGGAGAAGCAGAGCGCGCATTTGGGAAGGCGCCCACGACAGTGCCGTCAGCCATCCCCTCTGCACGCTCTCGCAGAGCCGCGGCACCGGCGCTCTGCCATCGCTTGGAAGAGGAGTCGGGTGCTCTCGGGTGCGCAGTTACCCTCCTAGTCTGCGCTGCGGAAGGTCGGCCGCGTGGTGGCCGGGAAGCGGCTTCCTCTCTGTCGTGACGCTGTCCTCACCGGGGAATGGGTGGTTGTGTTGTGGGAACTGACTTTACTGTGACTTGGTCTCGTTGCGTGATGTTCCAAAGACCACATGAGTTGGGCTAAGCGAGCACCACCTCCCACCTCTGGGGGTCTGGTCTCCCGGGGTCGTGGCGGCGCACACCACGTGGGGGCTGGAAACGACAGCCACGGATTCTCTCTCAGCCCCAGAGGCCCCGGTGTGAGGTCCAGGTGTGTGCGGGGCTCTGGGGAAGCTGGACCAGGCCTTTCTCTGATCCTTGTTGGCGGGTGCTGCTGGCCGCCCTGCTGTTCTGTGGCTTGTAGGCACGTCACCTCCTTGTCCCTGGGTCCCGCTTATAAGGACCCATGGGCTGAATCCAGAGCCCACCAGAATCGCCCCTCCTGCTTGCTGAGTGCCGACACCTGAGGGCACTTCCACAGGTTCTGGCTGTGAGGACGTGGACTTACTGTTTCAGGGGCCACTGTTCAACCTGTGGTATCTGCTGTGGCCCATCGGGAGGTCCCACCCTGTCTCATCTGCGAGCACCTACTGGTGACCCTCTACCGTGGGTGGGCTCTGTGACCCTCGGAGGGGAGTGTGTCTGGGTGCGAAGCCTTCGTGTGAGGACGTCATGGGCTCCATCATTCCCCATAGCCATCAGCGGGAGCGTCCCGGATCCCTGGGAACAGGGAGCCGTGCCCAGGGACCACCCCGAGGCTGGAGCTCCACGGACCCTGAGGGCGCCGCGCTGTGCCCCACCTGCCGAGGGGATGGCCAGTGCGGCGGCCCTGATGGCCGAGTTCGGGCGGAGCGGACACTGGCTGCTGCTGTCTGTCCCCGCCGGAGTATTGCTACGTTACGTGTCTCTCTTCTACTTTCCCCCTTTTCCTCGTGTCTCCTCTCTGCATTTGACTCTGTAATGGGGAGCCGCTCTCTGAGCTCTGCTTTGGCTGTCGGGCGTGACGCTTGTGTCCTGGTCCCACTCAGTGGCCCTTCGTCTGCAGGTGGCAGACCCCCAGCGTCAGGGCATCGCGGGGCGCCCACCGTGGGGAGCTTTGCGGTTGGTTTGGTTTTCCTGCAAGGCCAGTTCACCTGCGAGGGACTGACTGTCCCCGACTGGAGCCCTGGGACTGACTTTTATCTTTGAGACAGCATTTCTGCCATTTGTACAGAGTCTACAGAGAAATGGTTTCACTTTCAGAAGACTCTGACGACCCAAGAATTTCCATGGTGATTGACAACTGTGTTCCTAACAAAAGACACCAGATTTTCTTTTGTGCTATGTTCAGGGTCAGGATTATTTTTAGGGGGAAAAATTTAGGGCCTCCCCATTCTGAGGCCCTAGGGTGTCTTTCCCCAAGCACGGGACAGCAGATAGCTCTCGCGTGACCCAGGATGCCTGGGTCTGCACTGCTCGGCTCTCCGGCTCTGGGGCCTCTCACCTCCCACTGCACAAGACGCCCCAGGCGTTACTTTCAAATGGAGCCAAGCATGACCTCTGTCAGGCAGTCGGGGGCCCGCGTGCTCTGAGCGAAGCCTTCAAGAACGCGGGCTTGGTTCGCTGTGCTGACTTGTGCAGCACGCCCCGGCGCACAGGCTTCTCCAGCTGCAGTCCCACACCTTCGACAGGAGTTTAATGACAATGACGTCACCATGCCCACAGCTGCCCTTTTCACCTTGGACAGTCCCCTCGACTTAGAGAAGCCGGGCCTGCACCTGTGGCTGGGGCCTCTGTCTGTGCTCTCCGTGTCCTGGGTCCGGCTCATAGCAGCCACCCAGAGTCTTCGGTTTCTGTCACTCTCCCAGTGTGCCCGGGGCCACCCTGCACTGCCCCAGGCCACGAGAGCTCCACCCTCCTGACTGTGGGGCCCTCACAGTCCTTCCACGGGGCACAGGACTTAGGTCCGTTTCTTCTGGATGGCCTCTTCATGTCTCAGAGTGGCTGTGTCCGTGGGCGTCGCCCAAGCCCGGCAGGTGCTCCAGAAGTTCCGGGAGGGCCCAGGGAGTGCACACGGGTTGTGCACGGAGGCAGGTGGCGGTCTCAAGGTGATGTGGGAGGGGCCCGCCCCGCGCTGAGCACGTCCTGTCGCAGAGCCTCGGATCCCAGAGGGGGCCACCGAGGTGGTGGTCCAGGGGGCTGGGGGCCAGGCGGGGTGACAGCCCCCAGTCCTCCTCGTGGGAGAGGAGGGTTGCCTGTGCATAGAGAGGACTGCAGCCTCCCTCTGGTGGTGAGACCACTGCCTTTCCTGCCTGCTTCCCAGGGAAACGGAAGGGCCTCGTGGACCAGCCCTGTGCTGCTGGTGTTGAGGGGATGGAGCTTCCTCTGCAGCGAGGCTCTCGTCTCCAGCGGAGACCGGGGCGGCCAGGGGTGCGGTCTGTCGCCCCACTCCCCATTCCCACGGACGGGCCCCTGCCGCTGCGGGGCCTCGGGGGAAGCCAGAAGCCGAGCCGGAGGGCTGAGAAGAGCAACTGGCGGGACAGGAAGGAAGGTCGAGACGCGCTCCGACGGCCGGCATCCGGGACGTGTGTTCACGGTGTTCTACGGCCGCTGTAAACCACGGTAAAAACTTGAAACCTTCTGTCCCATGTTTTGCTGTTAACCTGCCTTTGCACCATCTCGCCACCGACGGTGTGACACGGTACCCGTTGTGACTCAGGAAGTCGCGCTCAGAACGTCTGTGCGCTCTACTTCATGTCGCGAGGGTGTCTTTGATCCAAAACGGGACACCTGTGTGTTGCCTTGGATCTTGGAGGGAAGTAAGCAGCTGTGCTGGTTCAGGTCTTTGGGTAGAGCCCGCTCCCTTCATGATTCATGGATGTGGGGGCTTTGCAAAGAGGAGTACAGATGGGCCTCGTGGGTGCACTTCTCTTCCTTGATTAGAGATACAAGTTTACTCTCTCGTCTCCCTCCAAGTAAACGCACCTGCACTACGTGGCGAGGTCAGTGACCCCCAGACCCGCCCCTGTCCTGCAGAACGTTCTCTGTCACCACGTGGATGTGACTCGCTGGTCCCAGCAGCACCTGGGCTAAGAGCCTCGGCCGGTCCCCGGGGAAGCGTGTCTGTCCTGAGAGTAAACCCTGCAGTTTGCGGGCGGCGCAGACTGAGGCCCACAGAGGCTGCGTCCCTGCGTCTGCTGAGCCATCTCTGGGGCTAGGGAGGGGGGCAGGCCTCCAGGTTCGGGGTCCCACAGGGCCCCTTGTGCTGTGCTGCCCATGCGGGACGCCGTGGCCGCGCCGGGCACAGGGGTTTCCAGCTGCGCAGCATTCCCTGCTCGCCGATGGGACGCACCCGTGCGTGCTGCGTGGGGGGCCCAGGAGCCGAGGGTGTGGGGCCTCATTAGAGGGACGTCGGCGCGTCCGAGAAGCCCCCATCTCCCTGGTGGTTTTCTGCAGTGACTGACGAGAGTTTCTGGATATTTGCGGACAACTGTCCTCAGCAGCTGTTGCCGGCACTGGTCACCTGCTCCCCGTCTCCTTCACAAATGATCCCGCACAGATGCTGGGGGGTCTCTGTCCCCCGTCCACCTGTCTGTTTCTCCTGCCAGCACCGCTGTGATGTGGCGCTCTGGCTTTGGGTGGGGGAAGGCAGCCCCAGGGGACCCACGAGTGACCTGTCGGATTCCGTGGGGACGAGCTCTCCTGAGCAGGGCCGGTGGAAGCCAGACGCCCTTGGCAGTGGTTGGGGGTGAGCACCGATAGTCCCCCCGGAAATCTGGGTTAGAGAGCAAGTGAGTAATCACCGGGGCAAGGGAGCTGGGTTTTGGGGTTTGCTCTGTAAGGGGAGAAGGACGAGCGTGTGATGACCGCGTGGCCGGTTTCAGGCCAGTAGCTGCAGGAACAGGAGGGGATGAAGCTGGAGGCTCCATGGAAGGCGGGAGGCATGGGTGGGGTCGGATGCGAGCAGCTGTCCTTGTTGCAGTGGGGGTGGGGACAGGTGGGGACTGGTGGGACATGGCCATGACGGGTAGTGGCCTCTTGCGTGGGATGAGCCTTGTCTGTGCGTCTCCTGCCTTCACACACATGCCTGTTTGGGTTCCTACCTTCGTGTGCTCACTTCGTCCCGAGGGAGATGACACGCACGTTACTTCGAGTCTCTGTGACTTGAAACATGCGACTCTGACGGGTGTGGGTAACAGCCAGCTCCTCCCGCCAAAAACAGGGCACCGATTTGCAACCTCTGCCGATTTCCGGGGTGTAAACACCACTGCTGTGGCCGGTTTCACGTGACTGGCGTGAAGCCCTGACCCGGGTTTGGGGCTGGACCCGCGGTGGGCGGGCATTTTGCGCACCTCCCTCATGCGGACGCCGTGCGTGCGAAATGAGGAAACGTGGGAGTAACATGATTAGGAAGGGTTGAGTTTTGAGTATTTTTTGCCTGTTTTTAATATAACTTTTTTTAGTTGAAAGTTTTTGTTATTTGACTCTTAAGGACAACTGTGTTTACCAGTCTGCTTTCAAAATTGCCTGATGACCGTCGGCTCTCGTGGGCTGAGTTGGCTCGAGCAGCCGTGCGCAGATTGGAGAGCTGAGGGGGTCCTCGTGGGAGGAGGGACGTGACTCCCACGTCCGTGTGCTCAGAGAGAAGATGGGGATGGGGGCAGGAGGACTGTGGGTGAGGGCTTGGAGGGGTGACTGAGGAGGGCCTTGCTACCACACGTGCGGACTGGAGCTCAGCGCATGGAGAGAGGCTTCCCGTGGGGCTGCAGTCCTTCACCTCCTGGGTCGGTTCAGGGAGAGAGCGCTGTCCTTCTGGCCTGCCCAGGGCCATCGCCGTCCCCAGACATGAGCATCTTCCTCAGAGGCGGTCTAGAATCATTCTCAAGCCAGGACAGTGTCTGAAGCCCCTGGCGAGATGCCAGCTGGCCATTTGTTCCTCCGGGAGGTTTGATGAGAAAGGGCAGAGCCTGACTTGGGAGCACACCCGGCCGCGGCCAGTGTCGCGCGGGGCTTCTCACACATTTAACTGGCCTCCGGTCGACGTGTGGGATCCCACAGACGGTGAAGTCTCAGGGCTGCGGCATTAATTCACTTTTTTTCTAGGGACTCAGAGAGTTAATTTAGAAACCCGATGTGATCTCCGGGCAGCGAGAGAATTTCCGTTAGGTGAAAATTACCCCCTTTTTCCTGCTTCATGAATAGATGAGAATATTAACCAGGAGGAATACATTTTCTTCTGAAAGATGAACTGCTTGACGAATCCGGGCCTTTCCCTTTTGATGCAGAAATCGGTGGCTTGATTTATTGTCATTAGACTGTCTGTTGCCTCTGCGGGCCCAGAGCAGAGCTGCAGCTGGGAAGTAAATGGCTCCATTCCTCCTGCAGCCATTGGCTGAGTCCCCGGAGAGCTCGGTTTGTCCCTGAGCCCGGCACATCTGGGGAGGCAGGGACCCCGTGTGCAGGGCCTGCGGTGGCCGCCCCTTGCTCTGCCTGGCCTCACCTGCCTGCCCCTGCCAGCCCCATGCTGGGCCTCCCAGGGAGAAAACCTGCATCCCGCCCGTGCTCAAGGCCTGGGGGCAAAGTTCGGGGCGGCGGGGGTGTGCCCAGCCTCACGTGAGGCGCCGTTTGCGGTGAACACACAGTCCCACCTCACGGGAGTCCATGTGCCGGGGAACCAAGCCTGGGAGGGTGCACCTTCCCTGGCCCCCTGGGGACACCCCACCCGGCCTCCAAGTCTGTCCCCTGGATGGGGACTCTGACCCTTCCTGAGCCTCAGTGTCCCCCCACCCCTTAACCTTGGCCTCTTGCCTCCTCAGTCCTGTGGGTTCCAGCCCCAAGCCCTCCCAGGCCGAAGGTCTTGGGGGCAGCCATGTGGCTGAAAGTCAGGGTGGGGTGGGGCTTGCCCCGAGACCACAGTGTTCTAGTTCATGGATTACACATTAATCCGTGGATCTGAGGGTCACTCTCAGCAAGGCTTTCCACCACCAGCCTGGTGCTCTGGCTGGCCACACCCAGCTCTGTGGGGGCAGAGTCCTGCTCACCAGGGGCTTGGACGGCTTCCAAACCTCCGTGACAGAAACGCTCCGCCGTGTGGCTGGCGTGTGTGGGAGAGCATGGGAAGGGGGTGGTGGTGGGGATGCGAGCAAGGGGGCCCCTCCCTGCGTGCCCTTTAGCAAACCCCTTGTCCTCCTGCTGGCTCCCCACCAAGACCCTTCAAAGGGGGGCTTTTGAGGTTCCTTCTAAGAAGAGATTCTCTTACGGCATGGGGAGGACTTCCAGCCAGCGGCAGTACAGAGGATGCGTTTCCTGTCAGTCCTTAGGGAACAGGAAGAGGCCTGCCCGACAGGGCGCCCCACGGTCGGAAAGCTGTCCCAGGACGCAGGCGGCCCCCGGGGCGGTGCTCAGCGACGGTGGGCCTGAAAGCACCGTGTGGCTCCCGACGGACCAGGGGGCCAGGCTGGTGCAGCGGGACAGCCGACGTGGACCGAGGCTCTTCCATATGAGTGTTTGCCGGCGGCGGCAGCTGGGGGCAGCTCGCCTGTGCTCAGTGGAGCACTTGAAGCCAGGAGCATGGCCTGTGACCTAGGACACCCCTCCCCACCCCCACAGATGGCTTCTCCATTCTGCCCTCACTCAGCCCCGCCAGACCGCAGCCACCGGGCAGAAGGGTGAGCAAGGGGCCATTACCTGGCGATCTTGTCCGTGCAGGACATGGTGACGAGCTGCTCACCCAGCAGGACGCCGTCCCACGTCTGTACCGCGCTGGGGCCCCGGACGGGGACGGTCCCTTCCCCAGACTCGATCTTGGTGCGCAGGTGCCCGCGGAGCTTCCTGACCACGTGCTTGCTGCTGTTCACTGGGAGACAGAGGAGGCCGTGAGCCTGTTGGTGCGGAGACTGGGAGTCCCTGCCTGCAGCCGTGCGGGGGCGGGGCCGGTCCCCACAGACACCTGCACGGGACAACCATCGGGCTGGGGAGGCACAGATGAGTGCCCCGTGGAGGGTGGGGGCTGGTGTAGAGCTGTGCTCCAGAGCGCCCCCTCTAGACCAGCCCCGACTTCCCCTAAAGGCCCCGGGGCCGTCAGTGTCGGAGGCTCTGTGCTCCAGAGGCCCGAGCGCTCCGACGGCCCAGTGAGCGAGCACGTCTGCGCTGCACACTGTATTCGGGGACACTGAGATGCGAGCGCCCTGCCGTCCGTGTGCTGTGAGATGCTGCTCTCTGCCCCTCTCCCAGCCATCTAAAGATCGTTCTCGCACCACCTGGAAAGGCCGTGGTGGGATCTGGCGCGAGGGCTGTGCTCTGTAGACCCAGGAGAGGTTTTCATCCTGGCTGCATTGTTTTCTAGCTGCGTAACCTCAGAGAGGTTGCTCATGACCGCTGCGATGCAATCCTAAACTCAGGCTAATACTGGTGCCTGTGTCCTGGGCCGTGGGGACGGATGAGCTCAGACAGGCACACTCAGCAGGGCGTCCGCGCTCACCCAGGGTCTGTAGGACAAACGACGAGATGGAGCCTATGAACTGGTCCCTGTGGGCCCTTCATGCCCTCATCCCCTGTTCTGCTTTCCTTCCCAGAGCCCCCTAGCATGCGTGTGTACACACACACACACGTGCACATAGACACACACACACTGTGCACCCCACACCCCACAGTTATTTGGAGAAATAGCATGAACAAAGGGAAGATTGTCTTGATTCTCTCTTTCTTTAAAAAGTTCTGTACGTTAAGCCTGGATTATACTGGAATATGGAAGTGGTTAAGTGATTTGCATACAAATGATGTTTAGTATAGTGATTCCAACATTTACATATGTATGCTGACGTGGATGGATATTAAAGATACTTTTTTTACAAAGTTTCAATATTAGTTTTGAAGTTGTGGAAATAGGATTTCTGCCTTATTTATCCTTACTGAGGCATCAAATAATAACATGTGGATTTATATGTGTATCTTCTTTTATAGATCTCAAAATAATTGACAGGATATTTTCTGTTTCTAGGAACTGAAGTTTTTTAACGAGATTTCCATAGTTTCAAAAGTCTATGTCTTAGGGAGAAAGATCGCTGTACTCCTTGCAGGAAGTAAACTTTTAAAAGGGTTCAGGTTGCTTTTTGATCCTCACCAATCAGGTGCTTGATGAGATCCAGTTTTGGGTGATCTATGAGTCAACCACAGACAGAAGAACTGAGAGACTGAGCCTGGGTCTACATAGCCACAGATGCTCCATGATGGTGATGGTGAGAGTGCAGATCTCTGTAGCTTCAAATGGTACTAGGAGTCAGATGATGACAATGACAGTGGTGGTGATGATGAGGGTGGTCAAGAAGACAGTGGTTACAATAATGATGATGATGATGGGGGTGATGGTGGTGGTGATGGTGGTGATGATAGTGGTGATGGTGATGATGATGGTGATGATGGTGGTGATGGTGATGGTGATGATGGTGGTGATGGTGATGGTGATGATGGTG
>NW_022631070.1:9349600-9453873 GCF_010015895.1 Lontra canadensis | reverse complement strand
TGGTTGTGGTGATGGTGATGGTGGTTGTGGTGATGGTGATGATGGTGGTAGTGGTGATGGTGATGGTGATGGTGTTGGTGGTGATGGTGGTGATGGTGGTGGTGGTGATGGTGGTGGTGGTGATGATGGAGTGTTGGTGATGATGGTGATGGTGGTGATGGTGGTGGTGGTGGTGGTGTTGATGATGGTGGTGGTAGTGATGGTGATGATAGTGATGTTGGTGAAGATGATAAAATGAACATAAAATAGTTCACGTGACTCAAAAACCCTTGAAGAAACCTTTGCTTGGACCCAACTTTCTACATGGTTCAGGTGGGGTCTTACTGGCCTCATCACCTTAGCAGGGGGAGAGTGGAGGACCTATACACTTCAGTTTCCACAGTGACAGGGACTTGCTATCCTGTGGGAGAGGTATTTTCTCAGGGAATACGGTACGTTTTTCCTCTCCTTCTATTAATGACGGCACCTTGTTCTTCCAGTGCTTCAACTGTTGTGCTGATTTTCAGCCCTGGAAGTTGCCTGTTACCTTGTGAGGCTTTACTCAATTCCTACCCACTACTTCTGCACCACAGACTTTCCGTGAAGTAGACTCTGCACCCAGTGAATGCGCAACGACAGGGAGTCCTGGCTTGAGTTAACGACTGGTCCGTGGGAGGGAACTTGACGTTTTCAGGTGGATTAGTGCTGCCTGAAGAGCCGGCTGCCGGAGGCGCTCCTGAAACCCGTTTGCTTTTGGAGGTGCGCCATCTCGGGCTGCCTTCCCTGGCATGCTCCCCGACGGGTGTGATCCGTCCCGGCTGTGGGCGCCGTTCTGAGTGCCCTGATCTGGTAGAGCCCATCTCCTCCACTCCTCCGCCGCTGTGAGAGGTGGGAGGGAGCTGAAGTTGGTCTGGAGGCGCCGCAGACAGCGGTCCAGCCAGAGGCCGCAGGGGCTGAGTGTGCACAGGCTGCCGCGGGTCTGAGGCGTTGCAGTCTGCAGGGTGCAAATCTATCCTCCCAAATCCACGAGAACATTCTCATCTGCTGCTGGTATTCCCAGACTCATCGCTGGCGTGTTTATCAGTGTGACAGCTTGGAAGACGGCTGTGAAGATGCAGGAAGGGGGTCATATGCTTTCCAGGGTTGTTCAGGTCAATATTGTGTTTTTAGGACAGAATCAAAGTGGGTGGACACGAATGGCCATTGCTGGTGTCCATGTAGGGAGCACGGCCGTGTCTGGAGAGCGACGCGGGGCTGCTGTGATGCTGGCAGGCAGGAGTCCTGCAGATGGGAGAAAGAGGCCTCGGGACAGAAGACAGTATGTCTAAGCACCACATAACCTCTTAACTTCCAAACCGTCTTCCAAAGGTGTGTGCATCGCAGAGGGAACCCTGTGATGTACTCGGCTGCTTCCTGTAATCACGTCTGCGGCGTCCGTCGTGTGTGTCCTGCGGGATGCGGTGGTGATGGTGCTCGTGGCGGCGGGAGCTCGGAGGCCCTCTGGATGCCTGCTTCCACGGGGCATGGACGTTCTCATCTCCTGCCAGCATATGGGACCCAGTCGGCAGACCCGAAGGTGGGGCTTTTGGGACGCTTCAGAGTTCCTGGCTTTGTGCTTTTGGTCTAATCTCTTGAACTCCCTGACATACAATGAAAGGAGTTGGCATAGAACATGCGAGGCATTTAGCACGTGCTCATAAGCTATGACATCATCACGCTCTTTCTCATGGCGTGTTGGCGAAGGTAGAGGGGAGAATTCCAAGTACACCATGACAGCCTGGAGAATGGCCCTAAGAACTGAATTTCCCAGGTTATTTAAAAGACACACCACGAAAGTGGCATTTGCCTTAAGGATGCCGGTGAGTCAGGAGGAGGACACTGTTGGCTCAGCCCTGTTGACATGCCCTGGATCTTATCAGGGCTGTCTTCCATGCAGCTTCCTCTCAGAGCTGTGTGGGGCCCGCCCAGGCCTGCCCAGCGCCGCTCAGGATGCCGCGTCATCCTTGTGGGTTCGGCTTCCTAGAACGGACCGGAGTCGCGCCTGGCCGGCAGGACCAAGGACCCACATAGCACAGGCTGGTCCGTGCCAGTAAGAATCTTGTTTACCTGTCCCCACGCCTGCCTGTCCCCTGCAGATGCCTGACCAGACCCTTGCGCACGTCTGCCGTTCTCCACCCTGGAGACACACACCCAACCTGGGCAGGAGCTGTTGGGGGGATTCCCAGCGATATCCAGTCACTGGGAACATGTCAGATTCGCAGACTCTGGGGAGGTTTAAAGAGACCCCGGTGCACCCCACGTTCATCAGAGTCTTGGGCACGGCGGGCAGCCGGGAACAGTATTTGTGGACGTTGCCCGGCTGATGCTTACAGAGGCAGATGCTTACAGACTTACAGAGTCTGTGTGAACACAGCCCAGCGGGGCGCTCAGCTGCCAGTGGGCAGCACCCCCCAAATGGCTCAGACCAGTGTTGTGATGTCATTGTTAAAGACTCCAGGGGGAAGGAACTATGATCTAGCTCCGTGAGTATTTTTGTGGAGTAAATAAATGTAGGGAATTTAGAATTTCTGGAGTGGCAGGCATCCGAGGAGGTGAGGCCAGTTCACAGCACTGCGCTCTGGGCTCTCTCAGATGCGGACCGGGCCGTAGGGAGTTTGGGGTCAGGGAAGACGGGGAACCTATCGAGTGCCGGGACAATTGGGGCCATAGGTCCCCGCTGGATGGCCACTGTCTGTCTCTGTGGTGGGTGGGAGGTTGGGCATGGTTCCGTGATGCCAGGGGATCCTGCTCTCTGTGAGTTCCCGAGGTGTGTGCTGCGGGCTGCAGCATGGTCTAGACCTGCCTTGGGCTGTCCTCTCCTGGCCGCACGCGGTCTGCCACAGGCGTACGCACGCCAAGTGAGCCGCCTCGCCCGGTGTCCGTGTGTGTGTGAGGGGTGAGTGCGGAGCCGCGGCACATGCGGGCGTGCAGAGCGGGGAGGCTGAGAGCTGATGAGCCATCGTGATGGGCACCAGGCAGGGGCAGTGCAGGGTGGTGTGCGGGACCTGGGGAGGTCATGGCTCCCACCCCAGGGCTCCTGCTGGCTCCTGCTGGCTCCTGCTGGGGGTGGACCTTTGGGGGTGTGTTCCCGGGGCTCCGTGTAGGAGCCTGGAGCCAGGCTTACAGCAGGGACGCGCAGTTTCTCCAAGCTGACTTGGAGGACGCAGACGCACGGACCTCCGGGAGCAGATGGGCCAATAGCCCTGCGCTTCCTGTGGGAGCAGAGGTCCCAGTCCCCCCACCCCCATCTGCCATCCTTCCAAAGCAAAGACCTGTAGTGTGGCGGGCTTGACACGCAGAGCCCGCCTTGGTGGCAGCGGTTTCTCTCCAAAGCGGGAGTCATTCCTGAGTGTCCAAGCCCTCCTGGGCCTGCGAGGAGCGCCCCGGGTTCTCTGGGAGGCCCTCCGCGCAGAGGGCAGTGGGGTGTTCTGCCCTTACTGGGTGAACAAGGGGAGGTGACATGAGGCTCCTGGAGGGGACTCGCCGACAGTCCCTCCTGGGGGGGCCCCAAGAGGAAGCGCCGGGACCGCAGGCCAAGTAACCCGGGAGCAGCAGCTCGTGCTCCCCGGTGTACCCGCGGGAAAGGAGGAGGAAATGCTTTGTTTGGTTTCCCCGAGCAGCACCTGCCGCTTCTTGAAAGCACCACGAAGTAGGAGCCATCTGTGTCGGGAAGCGAGCCCCAGGGTGCACGTGAGGATGTGTTTGTGCAGTTTCTAAACCACTGGCCGTGTACGCTGGAATTGGAAGCTGGGAGGCTGCTGTGGGAGCCGCTGCTGCACAGAGGCGCGGGCCCGATGAGCCGGAGCGGTTCCCCTGGAGACGCGGCGGGCACAGCCGTCCCCACTCAGCCTTCCGGTCCTCAGGAGGAAGCCGTAAATGAGGTAAATTAGGGCCGGCCCCAAACGTTCTGCCAGACCTTTCCTCCCAGACCGGAGGCCTCCTGGGCTGGGTCTTCGTGGTGCCAAATCTTCCGAGAGAAAATGGAGAGACCGTTCTAAGCAGCTGTCTAATGGACCACATTTCACAATTTCATATGGGATATTGGTTCTTGTAGACTCAGCTGATGAACACTCCAAGAAAAATGAATCTGTTCCACGTTCTTTCTCCTTCTCTGAGACTACGTGACAGTGAAGCCGTGCCCGCGTGGCCCTTGATGGTGGACACACTTGGGTCACCTGCCAGGCCACCCCAGCCCTCTGTCTGTCCTGGGGCAGCTCCCTGAGAGCCCCTGGGAGCTCATGGGTGCCCTTCCCGTGACTCCCGATTTGATTTGACTCTACCCCTTCCTTTCTGTAGGGTGTGGCTCTGGACTGAGTTTGTGACCCTCAAAAACTCCTGTGTTGAAGCCCGAATCCCCAAGGGGATGGTGTCCTCCCACGACGGGATTCGTGCCCTTTTGAAAGAGCCCCAGGGAGCCCCCTCGTCCCTTCCCCCGGTGAGGACACAGGACAAGATGCCTTCCAAGACCCAAGATGAGGCTGTCAACCAGACACCAGACCTTCCAGCCTCTGGATCATGGACGTGTAGCCCCAGACTGTGAGGAAGACCTGCCCGCTGTCTGTAACCCCAGCAGCCACAAAGGAAGACAGTGAAGAAAACGTTACTTGGGAGAGGGGAGCCGTGGTCTTGGAGCAGAGGTGGCGGGAAGGAGAAAGGATTTTTCTGGGCCAGGCCGCCACCCGTGTTAGAGAAATAGATTACATTAAATACATGTAGGGTTTCTAAAAGGGCTTTTTCCCCTGCACCTTCCTTATCTCATCAGAGCCACGAGCAGCAGGCTTCAGAGTGCTTTTCTTTCCTTCCACTGGTAATTAGAGCACGAGTGCAGCCTTCCATGGGGGGAAATCAGAGGCCAAAAATAAACCTTCCCTACGTGTGTCCCGCCTGCAGTGGGTTTCCTGGAATGAATTAGCATCTCCCTCATATTCGTGCTGTCTCACTGCCTACCTGTTTGCCTGGTGTTGCTTCTGGGGCAAGTGTGTGTATGCGTGTGTGTGCACATGTGTGTGCGTGTGTGGTGCACACGTGTGCATGGTACATGTATGCACGCATGCCTCTGGGGTCTCTGTGTGTGTGCACATGTGCGTGTGTGTGTGCGGTGCACACATGTTCACGGTATGCGTTGTATGCACACGCCGTATCAGGGACAGTTTCATGGCACTCTGGAGCAGCTGAACGCTTCTTCCTGGAGATGCTGATGTCACTGGACCTATATGTCGGGGGGATGCTGTCATTCACCCCTGCTCTGATCCAACCCCCGAGAGGGCAGGTCCTGCCCAGCGCTCCACACGGGAGGTGGTCACCCTGGGGCAACCCCTGGCCCTAGCTTTGTTGTACATAAATAACCAAGCTCAGCGTTATTCTGCAAAGCTGCAAACGAAGTTGCAAAAAAATAATTTGCTCGTGCTCCATGTAACTCCTGTCGCCTTGTCCTGTCTTTCTTCTGCAGACTAGGGCGCAGGCTGCTGACCATCGAAATGAAGGGGAGCGACCCTGCTCTCCGTGATTCACACTACGGCTTCAGGGTGGCCCTCCCGACCACCACACAGGCCACCGGGCCCCGAGCGCGAGTGTGGTCAGCACACATGGCCTGGCACGGGGCCTGGCGGAGGAGGGGGTCTGTGCCTTACGGTCCGCGGTGATCTCGTAGGGCGAATGGAGCCTGGCATCTCCACAGGGGGACGTGCTCACGTAGAGGTGGAACAGCACGTTGTCCCGCAGCCGGTAGCCGCCGTCCTTGGACCGCTCAAATATCGAGTGCTCCGAGTCCTCCCGCCGCTTGCTAGGGCCAGAGAGAGGGTCCTGGTCACCTCGTATGAACCGACCAGAGAGGCGCCCACTGGGCCGACACCTTTGCCTGGTTCAGTGTCTTATTTCCCCCTCGTTGCCCCCCGCATGGGGCTTTCTCCCCGCAGGGCCGCGTCGGGAGGAGGTGGCAGTGACACAGGCAAGGAGACCCGGCTGGCCCCTGGCCCCCCGGAACGTTGTGTCTCGGGCTGCGCAGTACACAGCCGGTTCCCTCAGTGACGCTCAGCCACCTCTCCGCATTATAAACCTTCCTCCTGGGGCTCATGGCTCGGGGCCCCCAGGAGTCAGCGCAGCCGCTTTGCAAAGTGGATAGGGCTTGGCCTCCAGCCTCTGGAGGGACCCCCTTTCCTTCTGCACCTGCCGTGCCCCAGGGTGGTGTCCCTGTTCCCCCAGCCCGTGATGGGCACAGGCCTCTGCCCTCGGAAGCCCCAGCCCGAGGACAGGAGGCTGTGTCCACCGCTCTGGCGTTCTGCTGCTCATGCCGTCCCCCGTTCTGCCCCGTTGGTGATGGAACATGTCGGCTGGGTCCTGAGATCCCACGGCAGCCGAGCAACGTCCCCCCCAGGAAACCCCGAGGCACGCCACGAGCCTGTCTGCCTCCCGCCTCTGCTCCCGGGCTCCAAGGCCAGTGGTCATTGTTGGTGGCCTGGTGCTGTAAGCTGGGTGTTTAGGAGGCGAAACCCTGGCCTGTGTTTGGGAGGCCCGTCCCTAGCACCCTCGGCAGGCCCGGAGCTGACCTCCCTGTTTCTGAGCAGTTTCCTTGGCGGGACGGCGTCCTGAGCCGCCTCAAGAGAGCCTGGATCCGCGGCCCGAGCCTGAATTTGTGGTGCCCTGTCGTCCCAGGGAAACTCCGCTCTGCGGTGACTTCCTGGCCGGAGGCTGTGTGCGTGTGCCCCCAGATTCAGATGTGGAAGGATGTGTCAGGAGGCAGGGCCTCTGGGAGATGGTGAGGTGGGCCCCCATGAGGGATCAGCATCCTTATGACAGACCCCCGGAGCTTCCCCTGTCCCTTCCCCCCATGAGGACCCAGGAGACGCCACCAGGATAGGGCGTGTTCCTACGTGTGGGCACGTGTGTGGGGGTGGCCTGTGCTCTGAGGACGCCACTGTCTGGATCGGGAGGTGCTGCTGGTCCGGCGTCGCACCCTGCTGCCCTGGGCCACCCTTACCTCAGGTGCAGCTCTAGCTGCGCATACAGGAAGTGCAGCAGCGCTCTCCGGGCCACGGTCTCCGCGTGGCAGTCATTCACCACGAGCCCCTGGTCGCTGATATGCTCACCGCTGATGCACTTGGTCCCCGAGGACAGCACGATGACCTGCGCCTGCCTCACGTCCAGGCCTGGGGACAGAGAGGGCGTCAGACCTCCTGTGTGAGCGTGAGTCCGCGCTCCCCTCTTCTGACCCCGGAGACCCCAACCCAGCCCACGGCAGAGGCCCTCCCGCCCCGGGAGCCTCGACGGTCACCCGTGCCCCCGGCGAGAGGCGCGGTCCATCCCCAGACATGGCAGCAGGAGCAGCGCGGTGCCCACCGGGAGGGGAGGAGCCCTGGCGGGCTGCAGGATGTCACGCTGAGGTTCTGCGAGCGGGGAGCAGAGCCCTGCGCCTGGCCGTGCTGTGACTGCCCAGATGAACCCCGGAAATCCTGCTGCCACCTCCCCCTCGTCCCATGGGATGAGAGTCACATCTTCTTAGAATAATTCGCCCGTGGAAGCATGTTGTGTGCAGGACGGGGATTCCCATGAGAATCGCCCCGAGCCAGCCCCCGCACCCCTGCACGTTTATCCCGGAGGCGCTGTCAGGACTTAAGAGAAGACCTGGGACCACGAGTAGGAGTGGAGCCCACGTCTGGCTTCTCTGAGCAGGCCTGTCTCTATGTCCCCTAGCACTTGGCCCTTTACCCGTTTGCCCTGAAGCTGGAGCACATCCCTAGCTCAGGCGAGGTCAAGGCCCAGGGCCTGCAGGACGTGTGGGTGCCTGGGTCCCTGGCTCAGCACTCAGGACCTCAAGGCCAGGGGGCCCCGAAGGCAAGTGGGCCGGGCGGCAGGACCACCCTCCCTCACCTGCCCCAGAGCGCCCGGCCCCAGGTGTGTCCCTTTGCAGAAGTGCGTTTCAGGGCCGGTGGTAGGGGTGTCTGGTTGGACTGCCCCTCCCCCAGGCCCAGCCCAGAGGTGGGAGCGCCCCTGGCTCTGGCCTTGATTCTACCACCGCATTTCAGGAGCAATGTCTGTGCTGCGGATTCTGTTTCCTGAAACTTAAGGCCCGTGTGCGAGCACGCACGTCACGACAGCAGTGAAAATGGGTGCGTGACCTGATTCAGCGCCACGAGGCTTTCCATTTTCCCTAAAGAGTGACGGCACAGCCAGGAGCCAAGGAGCAGGTGACAGTGCTCCGTCCCACCCTGCGTGGCTCCTCCCATCTCTCTTGCCAGGGTCCGGGCAGCTGTGTCCCAGGCCCTGTGAGCCCTGGGACAGAAGTTTTCACGGGTCTGAGGGGAGAACTAGGAAGCCTAGTTGGAGAACTAGGAAGGCTTCTGTTTGCTTATGGCTATCCTAAGTGACCCCAGAAGAGAGACTCACCGGGTGCCTGAGTCATTGTGATCCTTTAATGCTCTTTGTATGTGGAAGAGCAGAGAGTTTCAAGGTCTGACTAATGGGGTGGTTTTCTGACTCTCTGCACCCAGGTTCCTAGCCATCGACGGGGGCACCTGGACATGCCCCTCCCCCCTCTGCCGGCTTCCGAGTTCCCCTTTCCCACCGTGGACCCACTGGGACCCACCAGGAGCTGGTGGGTCCTTCGCACAGTGGAGCATGATTTGTGTCACAGGACAGTGCTCGTCCTGACTGCGGTCCAGGGAGTTTTGTCAACGAAACATCCTCTGTGAGAACGGAAGATGGGCAAAACCTAAGAAGCCTTCAGAATGGGCCCGGGACTCATGACTGACACACGGCCTGTTCGGGGGTTACCCCAGAGGCCCACAGCCTCAGTCTGTTCTTTGTCCCACGGGGGGAAGGCGACTGCAGCTGCCTCGCAGAAGGAGTCTGGGCCTGGAGGCAAGGACGGCAGCGCAGGATTCTGGTCCCGAGCTCCCCCGTGGCCCCGCTCTTCCGGGGCCCTTGTGCAGTGAACCCTCAGAGCAAGCCCGAGGGATGTTAGTGACCTGCGGCCCGAACACTGTGCGCGTAAGAGGTCTCGTGCCCTGCTCTGTGCTCCACGGGTTCCAGCTGGACGGGAGCAGGGGATGGGCGTGCCGGGAGGGAGCCCCCGTGGGCATGGTCTTGCAGGTTGCCGTCCTCGGGTGCTGGTGCGCGTGCAGGTGACCTAGCAGCGGGGGACTGCGTCACGGTTGTCCATGTTTCTCCTGGGGGCTGGCCTGACGCTCCTGTCTTGGTTCTGCAGAAATCGCCACTGTAGAAACAGAAACTGCCGTCCCTTCTCCCGTTCGTTAAGTCTCCTCCGGACTCCGGGCTCTGCCATCCCCAGCACGGTCGCGTGGCCCAGGAGCTGCATTCCTTGCTTACTCGTGTTTTGTGCGTCTCACCTCCTGCGTGCCAGCCCCATGCGTGTGACTCGTCACGTCCTTCAGGAATTTAGCGTGAGTTTGAGGAGATGACTCGGACAGAAATGTGTGCAAACCGGGGTATTGTGTGATACATACCACGTAAGTCTGCACACAGTGTCGCTGGGACAAGGGGGGAGGGGACTGTGTGCACGGCTCCCTATAAGCTGGCCGGAGCCGGGGTTCCTGGGTTCACCAAGTTCTCGCAGGCGACAGGGAGGATGAGGGAGGAAGCCAGGCATAGAGGAGGTGGCGTGAGTCTAGCCTCAGGCTGATCTGGTAGAACATACTGGACTATGCGGTGCCACAGTCGTGCGGGCTTGGGGGCAGGTGCTGAGCTGCTCCCCCCAGCGGGGCTGCGGCACCGTCTGTGGTGGCCCCGTGAGATGCGAGTCCCCAGCGGGGGACTCGGTTATGGAGTCTCGTGGCGTGGCTGATGGACAACACGAGCAGTGGTGACAGGAAACGCGGCCCCACAGGCGTCTACAGGATGAACAGAAGGCGTGATCAGAGACCTCCTGCAGAGCCCCAGGCCCGGTTAGTTTTGTGGGAGAATTCTACCGACCTTGACGTAGCAGCCGATCTCAAGGCTGTTTATGGAGTGTTCCGGAGCGCACGAGGACAGGGAAGCCCCAGAGGGCCTTTGTCATGAAATGCCTGTTACGGATCGGTCGCCTGACTGGGACTGCCCAGAAGGAGAGCAGGTAGCCTCAGTCACGGACATCAAAATTCTAAATCAAATACTAACCACCAAGCTTTACTACGAGGGGGGTTTATTATGCAAATGCAGAAATGGATTCAATTCAGTTAAGATGCAATAGAAAAATATGATTACGATTAGACACTGAGAAGGCATCTGACAAAACCCGACTACTTTTTACATACACACACGTATAGAGAGAGGGTGTGCACACCTACGAGACAGGTGTACACACAGCCAGCCCCCCGCGCACATGTGTTGGGAGGTGCCGAGGGGGGCTGCTGCGCTCGGGAACACGGCTGAACGCCCTCGGTGGCTCCGTTACTCAGCACTCGCCGAGGCTGTTAGCCTGCGCAGCGGGGAAGGGAATTGGAGGTGGGGTCGTCGGGATGGGGAGGGAGCAGTGTGGCCGGAGAACGCACTGTGATTGGGTACGTGGGAATCCCTGGAGTATCCCGTCGGGGGAGACCAGTGCTAGAGATGCCAGAGAGGCCGGAAGGCGGTAGGTGCAGGTCAGCGCACAGACGTCGGCGGTGTTCGTGTGCACCCACGGCAGCGGGTGAGAAACTCTGAAGGACAGACAGCTCCATTTGCTGCCGCAAACAAGACGACAGCAATGAGTTTAACAAGAAACGATCAAGACGGAAAGTGAATAAAACATTGACTCCCCCCGAAAGACACCAACGGAACTGGAACGCACGGATGTCACACCTTCTCGGACGGGAAGATACGACGTCCGGAACCTTCCCTACAGTGATGGAGATGGTTCATGTGATCCCAGTAGGAAGAGCATGAGGGCTTGTTTTTGACGAAGAAAATGTGGTTGAAAAGTACATATTGTTCTGTTCTTTACTTTTGAACCACGCAAGCTGATTTCAGTGGGCAACCCAGGAAGATCTGGGGGGAGACCAGGAGCAGGACGCAGAGCCCAGGAGATGTCAGCAGGTTACGAGGGCTTGATAGCAAATGGCCCTGGTTCTGATGCAGGCAGTCCCAGCAGGGGACGAAGCCCGGAGTCCAGAAACCGCCCCAAAGTTGGACGGGAACTGACTGCAGGGTAGAGGCAGTGGCATCTCAAACCCTTGGGCTGGGAACACTAGAGACTCCGTCCTGTGACAGAGAGCCTTCTGGAGACCAGAACCGCACCGTTCCTGCGTACCGTGCCCCAGGGCAGCTAACAGGTGGACCTGAGGCGTAGATGCAGAAGCGTGGAGAGCGGCGGCTTTGTTCACAGTCAGCCACACCTGGAGCGCAGCCTCCAGCAGCTGCTGCGTAAACTCTGGTCCGTCCAGATGGCGGACGGTTATTCAGGGATGAAGAGAACGGAGCCGTCCAACTACCGAGAGACGTGGAGGAAGACTGGAGGCGTATCACTCAGTGAGGGACGCCGACAAGGCCCCTCGCAGCACGATGATAGCTGCGCGGCGTCCTGGGAAAGGCGGAACCACGGGGACAAGAAGAGAGGAGCAGGTTCCAGGGCTGGGGGGTGGCCGTGGAGAGACACAGCACAACGGTTCTCACGGCCGCGAAGCTGGTCCACCTGACACTGGAACCCGGGTCCGTGTCCTTCCTCGTCTGTCCAAACCCGAGGCGTGTACAACACGGAGAGGGTAAACTGTGGGCTTGGGTTGATTAAAAAAGGTATCAGTGCGGTAGAACAAAACGTGGGGTAATCTCTGCTTGCATTTGGTGAGTGGAACACCCTTCGGACTATAACTAAAAGTCTCAAAGCAGTAAAATTGCTAAATTCAGAGGCAGAAAGTGACTCAGGGAGTTTGCTGTCCTGAGCAAGCATGCCTCTTTCTGTCCCCGAGGAGACAGGCCCCAGGTCCCCATGTGCAAACACAGTTGAGACGAGTCCCGGGGCCAGCGTGAACATGCATGCCCAGCTGGCCTCTCGTGTCGCCCTGGTCAGCCCGTGCACTTCCGCCCCTGCTTTAGGCGATCTTTGGGAATGTCATTTTTTAAATTTAACTGGGACGGAGCAATTCTGAGCCCATTCAAACCCTTTGCATAGAAATACTCACAATGCAAGCTCTGATTACAGAATTTCTAAAAATAAAACTGTAGGTAAATGTACCAACCAGGTCCCAGAAACAAATACCAGAACCATGAGTTTACCCAAGGGTGCAGTGTAGAAATGAGTTCTGACTCCGTTTTCTAGCGCTGTGCCTGTCGAGTGCCACGGCCCCAGTAATAGGGTTTCCACAGCTTCCCGTAGAGATGGCGGCCCCCTTGGATGTGGGGCCGGTGCCCAGAAGCGTCCCCAGTAGGAGCCTGTCCCGGCATCCTGCAGTGCCTGCCACACACGCTGGGGGTGCACAGCGCCTGCCCTTTCGGCTGTCTCCTCACTTGGGCAGACTCTGTGTTCGATTATCTGACTTTGCTGTGAGTCAGTTTTTTCCTCTTCTCAGTTTCTGTTTCTGTCCTAAATTTGCTTTAACTCATTTGACCTGGAGTGGACATACAAGTGCCGGCTCAGGCATGTCTCGTCCGGGAGGACATGGGCAAGATGGCAGGGAAACGTTTTCCTTTTGGACACAGATTTCTCTCCCTCCAGAGCCTTGGTTTGTGGCTGTCCCGCAGGACTGTCTTCTCCAAATACTGCAGGTGCGTTGGCCCGAGGAGGAGAGGAAGCAGCGTACGAGTTCCATGTGCTGTGCTGGGAGCGGCAATGCCTGGGTGGAGGGTGTAAAGCCATGAGGCGCGGGTGGGCAGGACGCAGCCCGCGCCAGGACCGGAGGCTTCGGGTCACGTCACCCTATTTCTGCTACTGACCTGAGACTCCGGTCCTGGGAGCTCGTCTGCTGTCCCGTATGGACAATAGGGTTAAAACTAGCACCACCAAGTTGTGGGACGAAGGAGCATCGTGTGATGTGTGTAACAGGTGCCAGCCAGGTCCCCTCACAAAGCCTTGGCCCGCTCTGCCGGTGCCGCCACAGGCTTCTCCCTCCTGTGCCCATTGCCCAAGTTATGGTGGGAGCCCCGTGTCCTGTTCGTGTGTGGGCAGGACTCACGTCCTCACTGAGGCCCTCCGGGAGGCGGGCTCCGGTGGCGGGAGAGGGGCGCTGCCGTGGTGGTTGTGCTGATGGTTGTGAGGCCCTGGGTGCGACTCGGGGACCGTGGTCTGTGGGTGAGCAGGCAGCCCGGCTCTCCTGGTGTGGGCGCCCCCACCTCCCGCAGTCCCACAGAGCGGTGACCCCCTGCGGCGGGAACTTGAACCCTAACACCCAGGTCCGCTGGGCCGGACGGGCGCGGAGCTGTGAATGCGTCTGAAGGTCCGCAGTGCCTCAAGGCCGTCAGCCTCCCCAGCTTCACGGTGCTCCGTAGGAGGCCAGGCCTTGCAGGACACGTTTGTCCCTCCTCTGCACCCAAAGGCAGCGTCTGGTTTTCTGCCCCCGCTGACGTCTTTTGGGCAGTTGACTGCCGGCTTACAGCACAGCTGTGAGAGCGCAGAAGAACGCGACACCGCGGTGGGGGGTGGGAGGTCGCCGTCTTCCGTCCTGCTCTGTGCTTCCTCACGCACCTGCTCGCCAAGGAGGGGCCTCTGGAGTCTCAGGAGGGTCAGGCCACTGTCCCTCCTCGGCTGGTTCTCCTTGGGAGCTGCGTGGTGCAACTCGGGTCGGTTCCCGTGATCTCTGGCCGGGACACGTCCACTCGGCGATGGATCCTCCTTCCCTCTCCATGTGAGGGGGGGGGGTTCATTGTGAAAAAGGCAGCCTTTATGCTCCATGGGGTCAGAAGTGAGATGCACCCGGCACTTCATGGTTTAGACCTGACCCTTCCAACCCGAGACTGGACGTCACTGCATCCTGCTCTTGCTGTGCGGGACGCCGGCCCCTGCGTGTGTCAGTGGGCCTGAACCCTCCCCCTCTCCAGGAGGCTCTGCGGCTCGCAGCACCCTCTGGGACCAGCCCTCTGAAGTCCAGGTGACGGCTGCCATCTCCCATCCCCGCGTGAGGCTCTGCCTGTGGTCCTTCCCCACCTACCCCGTGCCCTCCTGAATGTAAATGGAAAGACCCACTTTTATTTTTATGATCTAAGTAATTGGCAGTCACTCAGGGGAGAAACTGGGAAAAGAGGGTCTGGGGATCTGGGTGCGTCTCCACAATCCCCTGTGCAGATGGGCCCAGCCAGGCCCCTTGTGCGCTCGGAGGAGACGCTCTGGTTGTGGTTCAGCTCTCGGGACTCCTCAGGACCGCCGCACCTGCCGTGGGGCCACGGCCAGCTCCCGACTCCGGCGGAGCATGGCTCGGACAGCGCAGAAGAGGACTTCTTCACCCTGCATGGTCCTTTTAGGTTCAGAGCAAAAAGCTCTAAAACACAGCAGAATGCGTGTCCCATGTCATTTCTTGGGACGTTCAGATTTCCCTGTAAGACAGGCGAGCCCACTTTGTCCACAAGCGTCTGCCGGCCTGAACAGAGCTCTTCTGGGCTGATGCACCAAGTTCGACTTTGGAGGCTGTTTTCTTCCCCATCCCGTCTTCAAGAGATGCGCGTTTTTGCTGGGCAGCCAGAAACCCCAGGTGCTCGTGGAGTGAGGAGAGCAGCGCCTCAGCTTAAATCAGAAAGAAGTTTGTCAAAGCCACAGCTTCACAGGCCAGCAGAGACAGGCTGGAACAGAGACAGGCCGGGAGGTCTTCCTTCTGGTCCTTTACTGAATAAGCTTAGAAGTAAATAATTTTGCCGGCAAAGATCATATATCTCAGCACCACGCCCTGTGCACGTGTGCAGGGACCCTGGCCAGGGGGTTGTGGGGTCCACAGCCCACCTCTTGGCTCTGCCCGCCTTCCGGCAACTCAAGGAAAGGCACCTAGCCCCTTCGTCTCCTTGTCTGTATTTCTTAAAAACTGTAATTAAGATTCCTGCCTCTCCCACTTCTCAGGGTTGTAGCAATTAACTTGATTAGTGTGTGCAAAAGTGCTATCCACATTACAAATTTGCATATCAGATGGAAATCATCATTATTAGTAGCTCCTTCAGAGTCACTTTCCCATGGAGACAGCAGGCTTTCTTGACAAAGGAGAAGACAGAGCCGTCACTTGACCTCTTGGGTAAACGACGTCCAGTCTCTGCTTGAGGAGGGTGGAGTGAGCAGCACACGCTCCTCCTCCCGGGGGCTCCAGGGAATGTGCAGTGACTGGTGAAATCCCGGCATCGTGTGGAGGAGCCGTCATGAGGGACCAACCACATGCAGGGTGGGCTTGGGGAAAGCGGGCGCTGAGCCAGCAGGACCGTCGGCGGGCTCCCCAGGTGACTTTTGATGAAGGGCCGTTGGCTGGTCCCCAACCCACCTGGGTCAAGGAGGCTGGCTTGGAGGAGCCCCCTCCTTCCACTGGGGGGAGAGAGGCAGTGTCGGGGGAAACCGCAGCCGCACTGGAGAGCAGAGCTGGTGTTTTTCTCACAGATGCGCACATTCAGTATGGAAGCCAATGCAGGATGAAAGAGAGAGACCGACTATGAAGAAACCACAGTCTGAGGGCAGAGGCTCGGGCGTCAGCTGGCGAGGCCCCCAGGGAGCTGTGAGGAGCGTCCCCTCTGTAAAACAAGAGGGAGGACGCACCAGAGAAGACAGGGGTCTTGAGTGACACGGATGGCAGGCATTCAGAAGCAGTGGCCTTTGAAGACCTCTCAGAAGTTTCTGAAGTGCCGAAGGACACGGAGGAAACGGGGAGGGGGGATGCACCAGGAGAGGGAAGAGACTGAGGGTCCGGTCGGGGTACTGAAAATTGGACAAAATGTGTGTAAAGGAAGGAGTTTATCAAAGAAATGATATGAGAAAAAGTACAGAAATAAATAGCTTAAACGAATCAGAGCAGGTGCGTAGCTTATGCCTACACACACACTTACAAACTTATAAAACACTCTGGTGGTGCCTTTCCCCTCCGCAGGCAGGGCGGGGGGCATCCGGCCGCGACGCCAGCCTGACGTCTCTGCTTAGAAACATGAGCCAAGAGATGACAGGAAAATCCTCTCCAGAGGCTCAGGGAAAATAACGTCAAGCGCAGAGTCTCCCCAAGCAAAGCTACTCCAGTGGCTGGAGAGCGCCGTCGGCTGTGGCCCGTGAGCGAGAACGCCCGGTTTCTAGCCCGCTCGTTTGAAGGTGTTTCCTTCTGGAGAAGGGCGTGGGCCTGTCCGTGGACACGGGGACCCATCGCCCAGCGTGTGTGCCAAAGGCGCTTCCTTCTTTTTCGTGTAAGAAAGGAAAACGGAGCCTCTGGAAAGCGCACGTGAGACTCTGAAGCTCACTGTGGAAGCCTAGCGACAACTTTAGGTCAACCCTAAATGTGCTGCGGTGTTGAGCCAGTGGTGGCCTCATGCTCTCAGGACGTGGCGCGGGGACCGCACAGGAGCCCCCGCTCGGCCCGCGTTCGGCAGGGGTGGCCCCCACCGCGTCCGGACTGCGCGAGGCCGTGTCACGGTTTCCAGCGTTTCGACTCAGGACAAAGGACGGAAGCCGGAGGCGTGGTGCAGAAGGGGCTGGAGGTGCGGGCTGCGGCGGTAGGAGACGCGCGTGTCGGGGACGAGGCGGCTCGCCGGGCAGGGCAGGGCGCCATGGTTGTCTCTGCTTGAGAGCGTTAAGAAAGAAGAGCGTAAGTGTATTACCTAAGACTGTGGGCGTTACTAACACGGTAACGAAAACTCAGAAACCACGTCTCGCCAGTGCAGTCAATATTCAGAATTGAAACAAGGGAAATACAGAAAGGCTCGGGCTCCTGAGGACCCCGAAAGAGTGGTTACTGGCAGCTTCCCCGCCGAGCCGACGAGAGCGCGGGGTCCCTTCCCGAGCTCCTCCTGCTGGAATTCTTACCGGCTCCTGCGTATTTGGGAGAGCGGTAAGAGCTCCTCTATTCGTAAGCCCACGTCCTTGCTCTCAGGGTTCCCCCAACGGCTCCTGGGGGGAGAGCACCTGTAGGCGCCAGGTGATGCGGACGAGCTGGCGTCGCACCTGGAAACGGGAGGCGTCGGGCTCAGGGATTCCTTCAGGATCCACGCGCTTTTGCAACGTTGTGGCAGAGGTGGGCGCGACGGAGAGCACCCTTCCCTCGGGACCGTCCTGCGCACGTGCTCCAACCCGTGAACTAGGCGTCAGGTCAGTGTCGCGTCGACTTTGGGTAAACGGTCTCCAGGAACTGTTCTGCCCGTGATTCTGCACTCATCTTCCTAAGCTTTTGTTAATCGACGTGTTTGTCAAACCGTCTCTTCCCAGCAAGTTTCAGCGAGGTACCCGCCAGCGTTTACAGTCAGTAGCTGGTGTCGCGCCGCCTCGGACCGCCTCACCTCCCACAACACGCTCAGGTCACGCGGGCAGATCGCGGGCACCCAACCCAGTGTATTTGCCAGCTGCTTTCCCGCGAGTCTTTGTAAAATGTTACTGTTTTCCAAGGCACGTCTGAGGGTGGCTTTCAAGACTTCCCAGAATCGAGTTTTCCAGAAAAGTGGGAAGATACTGGACCACTAGCTACAGAGCTGGGAAATGCTGGGAAAACGACTTAGCAGCTCTAAGAGACCGGGGGTAGGCGGTAGAGCCCAGTGAAGGAGAAGCATGGGTCCCTCCCTCTCACCCTCTCCTCCTACCCCCTCCCTTCCCTCTGAGTGGCCAAGGGCTGGCTGACGTGAGGTCACAGGCGGGCGCAGGGATTCAAACCCAGGAAGCTGATCTTGGCCAGCCCCATGTCTCGCCGGTCCCTGGACTCTGTCCTGACGTGGGGGCTGGGGCTGGGGGCGCTGCCCGGCACGCCCATGCCTCCGGTCAGCGGCTCGGGCTGCCGGAGAAGGCGGTGCCGGTCCAGCGGGAATGATCTTGACTGAGGCGAACTCCTGGCCCTCAGTCTGGAACGTTCCCCCGTCTGCACGGTGGCAGGTGTTTGAATGGACGGAAGGACAGAACGCATGCCCGGATGCAGGGGGTCACCGACGAAACGGAGCTGCCTCGGCCGTAGCACGTCACCCTCCTCGAGTCCTAGCTACCATTCACAGCATTTCTCACGTCCTTAGCACGTCAGCCTCGTAAAGTCGTCGCTGCCGCTCACAGCATCGAGAAATGCTTTTCTGCTCTTTTCTGCCACGCAATTCCGGCAGGGAGGCGTTGTCCCTTCCATTGTACTAAGATGCGCCCCCCACCCCCGCCAGCCTAAGGCAACTGGTCAGTGGCCTGGCCTGACCTCGGGTTCCAGCCGTGCCAACAGCAGCAGCACACGGTGTTCTTGACCGCAAGGCGGGGAGCCTGACAGGAAAGACACCGGCCCATCCTCCCGTGGCCCTTCTTCGTGGGAGTCGAGGCGCGTGCGCAGAGCCGGTCCGCACACGTGTCAGCGGCGTTTTGCTGATCGGCCACGATCGTCACTGAGCTCTCTGGGTCCTACTGCTGGATTTCTCTTTCACGGCTTCGTGTGGAAGGGAGACCGCCTGTTGCCCACGGTCAGGCAGACACTAAATCTCCCGTCCTTGAGGATGGGATCCCACAGGGAAAACAAGAGGCATTACCTGTGGTCATGACGATTCCTGCCAGGGCTTTGTGGCGCGCGTGCACGGACGCCAGGCCCACAGTCAGCTCGTGGAACTTCTGCGTGACCAGCTGGGACACGGAGTCTGCAAATTCCTGAAAGACACAAGCACCAGGCCTCGTTGACGGCTGAGCTGGCGGCGTCCTGGCCTCCCTCCTCCTCCAAGCCATGTCCCCACGTGTGGCATCCGGAGGCCACCGTGTGCACTGTTCCAAGACCCCACGGCCCCATGGGGACCCGTGCAGTCCTTGGTTCTGAGGGAGGAGTCCTCACCTGGCCCCGCGCCTGGGCAGAGTCTGCCTGTGGGAGGCCACAGTGCTCTCGCCCTCCCCTGCCTTGCAGAGAAGCCCGCCTGCGGCTCTCCTTCGGGGACACTCGTGAGATAGAACCCTGAGCAGCATGGGGGCTCACACCCCAGACACTCGACTCCCTGTCTTCTCAGCGTGGGCGAAATGAGGTCCAGATACCCCCTGCTCTCAGGTATAGCTGGCCGAGCTGCTCCCCGAGCTCACCCCAGAGTCTCCCCCTCACTTTCTGCACGCGCAGAGGCACAGATGTGCTCTCTTGAGGTGCCGGCACCGTGCACGTGTGTGTTCACGGAGACACGTGCACACGGTGCAGCCAGAGATAGTGCACCTGTGCACACGCACGTGCACACACGTAGAGACGCAGGCACATGTGTGGTGCACACTCATGCATGTTCACACATGTGCACACATTCGGATGCAGGCACACGAGTGTGAGGCACACCCACACACGTGCACACACGCTCAGAGATACAGGCACATGCGCACTACACCCGACACACGTGTGCACACACACACAGCCTGAGTTGATGGAATCCCACTTGTTGAATCTTCCCGTGTGCCCTGCGTCCCTTTAAACCAGCTCATCTGCAATGACAAGGGCGGCCTGGCCCAAGGACGTGGCGTTCGTGCCGTCTTCCTCCCTCCCACCCAGCCTTTGGTGGACCATCACCCTCTGTGGGAGGAGGCGGGCCAGGTGGTGGGCCCCTCACGGGCTTTGGAGACAGATCTGCTGTGAGTCGCGTGGGCCCGTTTTCCTGATTTATAAGGTAATCCTCTTAATTTCTGTCGGATGGTGCTCTCGTGAGGATGAAGTGCGTTCGTGCCCCTTCCGTGCTCAGCCCGCTGCCCCGCGCTCCGTGGGGCTCAGCCCCAGTGCCGGCTCTCTCCTCCTCATCACCGTCATCACCGATCGTCGTCTCCCTGGGTGCCGCAGACACGAGCTGCATCTTCCTGTGGTTGTGCATGGCGGGGCACGGGGTTCACTTCCGGGGTGGAATGGAGCTGCCCTTTCCTGCCGGGGGTCCGGGTATTGGGCTACAGATGAGAGCAGGTCTCAGGAAGGATGCGGATTTTGTTCCTAGGAGAACCTACTCGTATGGAAACAGGCCTGCATCTGGGGGCCTAGAAACCTGTGTGGGAACAACACAGGTGTTGGCTCCAGGCTCCCCGGTGCGCAGGGACCGTGCTGCCCCGGTGGCTCCCGAGGCCCAAAGTCTGGGAGCTGTATGGACGTGACGGTTCAGGCCTCACAGGTGGCGAGGGGCCCTCTGCCGGGCCTGCTGGACGGGGGTCTTCCCTGGCTTGGCCCCCGCAAGAACCCAGGCTTCTGGGTGAGGAGCCTCCGCTGGGAGCTGTGCAGTCTGTCCTGGGGCTGGCTTGCAGCTGGAGGCCATCCTGTCCTTTGGGACCTGGGCACAGAGGTCCAGAGAGCCGGCGTGTGTCCCGGGCACACTGTGTGTGGGTGTCCTGGGCGGCCGGAGCCAGTGACCGCAAGGGGGTGGCTCAGAGACATAGACTCTGCCCCTCCTGGCTCTGGAGACAGCTGCTGGAGGTGAAGCTGTTCAGGGCCGCTCTCCCTCCGGCTGCTCCAGGGACGGTCCCTCCTGCTGCTCCAGCTTGTGGGGTCCTCTCGTCTCTGCCCTGTCCGTGTCTCTCTGTCTCTCCCCCGTCTGTGTCTCTCTGTCTCTGCGTCTTACAAGGATGCCTCTCGCTGGGTTCAGGGCCACCTGCTCTCAGATCCTCATGTCGCAGACACATGGGCTCTGGGGCGGGACACGGGCCTGCCTTTTTGGGGCCATGTGCAGACCACTTCCTCTTGTCATCAACTCTTCCATACTCGTACCGTGACCCAAAGGGTGACAGTTTTCATGGAAGTGTGAATTTGGGTAATTTCTGTACGTCTTGGGTGACCCGACTTCTTCATTTGTGTGGGAAAATTAACTGCGTCATCAGGCTTTGCCAGGCGCCCAGACCGTGACCTGAGCAGTCCTCAGTCCCCGTCCCTCGAACAGCAGCGGTTGCGGACACAGGGCTGGTAGTGTTCCTGGTGCCCTTGGCCCCCCACCACCAAGGGCAGGTTTTATCAAGTCCCACCTTCAGATGGACGCTGGTGGGCAGGGGTGCTCCGAGCTTGGACCGAAGACACGCGAGCAGGGAGCGAGCTGGTGGGAACAGGGTCCCAGGGTCTGTGGGCTCTGCGGCACCTCGGTGAGCGCTGCTTTCGGAGCAGAAGCCTAACTCCGATGGTGTTTGTCTTTCTCTGATGTGTCTCCCTCAGCATTGTACTCTCTGGCTCTATCCGCGTCACTGCGGATCTCATTCTTTTTGACGGCTGTGTAGTACTCCACCACATGTACACACCACCTCCTCTGTACCGTCGTCTGTTGACAGACAGCTTGGCTCTCTCCATACTTTGGCTGTTGTGGACTTTGCCGCTATAAACACTGCGGCTGTGTATCTTCTGAGTTAAAGTTTTCATTTTCATTGAGTTTTCTGGGTCACAGGGTAGCTCTATTTTTAACTTTCTGAGGACCCTGCTCACTGCTCAGAGCGGCTGCACCAGCTGCATTCCCACCCACAGTGCACGAGGGTCCCTTTTCTCCGTGTCCTCGCCAACATCTGTCTCCTGCTTTGTTAATTTTGGCCATTCTGACTGGTGTGAGGTGGGATCTCTTCGTGGTTTTGATTTGTGTTTCCCCGATGTTGAGCGATGTGGAGCATCTTTCATGGGTCTGTTGGCTGTCTGGTCGTCGTCTTTGAAAAAATGTTCGTTCAGGTCCTCTGCCCAGTTTTAATTGGATTCTTTGTTTTGTTTGTTTTTTTGGTTTTGTGCTGATTTGTAAAAGTTCTTTACATAGTTTGGATATCAGCCTCTTGTTGAACATGTCATTTGCAAATACCTCCTCCCATTCAGGAGGTTGCCGTGTCATTTTTTTTTTAAGATTTTATTTATTTATTTGACAGACAGAGATCACAAGTAGGCAGAGAGACAGGCAGAGAGAAAGAGGAGGAAGCAGGCTCCCCGCCGAGCAGAGAACCTGATGCGGGGCTCGATCCCAGGACCCTGGGATCATGACCTGAGCCAAAGGCGGAGGCTTTAACCCACCAAGCCACCCAGGTGCTCCCAACCTTGTCATTTTGTTGATGGCTTCCTTCTCCAGTGCTTTTCAAGGTGCCAGGATCTGGTTCCTACGCCTGGTGTGCTCTGAAGAGCTATCCCAACGTACCTTTGATTGTCGGTTTTCCCTCTCCATAAAGTGGTTTTGAATGTCCAGGAAGTGACGAGATCGTCAGAGCAGGAAGCATCTCATTGCTCTGTGTGCCTGACCAGCCCTGGGAGGCTCCCAGAAGAGGAAGTCCCCACCTGCTGGTGACACAGAAAAGTGACTTCATTTGGGAACTAGAGGCCGCGGTCCTTTACGCAGAGGCGCAGAACAGAGGCCTGCGTGCCCGCTTATCCCGCTGAGCCCCACAAAGCTGCTGCTGACACGGTTTTAGCAGGGGGACTCGGGGCACACACGTTCCTCCGGGAGATCCGTGAGAGGGGTGTCATATGAGTGACCTGCGTGGGTCTGGTTGTCGAAGGGCGTGGGGCGCCCCTTCTCTCTCCGGCTCTCTTCCTCCCTCACCCCTCCTCTCTTGTCCCGGGTGTCTTGGCTGGAGATCCCCAGGGCAGAGCTCCGTGGAGGCTCCCGGGCCACCGAGCTGCCCACCCGCCCTCAGCCCTGTGGTTTCCCTGGCCATGAGGTCGTAGGTTCCAGCAGGAGTGTCATGCTCCAGTGTGAGGAGTGAGAGGAATTTCCTATAAAAAGGCAAGTGCATCCTGACAGATCAGAGAAGAGCCCAGGCTGCACGGAGCTCCAGGCCGCCCGGCTGACCCTCCAGGCTTCCCCGCCCCAGGTGACGGGCCTCCGTTTCCTGGGTGTGAGCGTGGAAGGGAGTCTGCTTGGGAAAAGGCCCGCGGAGCCTGCCCTGCCTGGAGCTGCACCCCCCCGCCCCGCGGTACCCCCGCCCTGGGGCTATTTTGGGGGCTTGGAGGTTGATTCAGTGGCGCCCACGAGCCCAGCTGGGCTTCCGCTTCCCCAGTTGTCTGTACGGGGCCTTGCGCCTGATTACGTGGGGAGCTGGAGGCGAGACGGAAGCTTGGAATCCATGGAGGGACGCCCACACTTACTGTCTAATTTAACACCAGCCGTTTTTTATGTTTTAATCACTTGGGATTTGATATATACAGTCGACTTCGGTTACCGCAAACCCGACTAATCAGATCGTGACATAATCCGTTTTCTTCCCCACCTGGCACCTGGTGTGTTCTCGAAGCAGCTCAAGTGGTTTAGATCAGCTCAAGTCACTGATTATTTTCATAAATTCAAATTGCAGAGCGTGCCCTGGCCACGGGGAGTCCATGCAGCCCCAGGACAGGCGAGGACACATCATTTAACGTAACGAGTATTTTTTCAGCACACGGGTCAAGCTATTTAGTAACATCGCTTTCTAAATTAATGTAAGACATTTTCCGTGGCGGCGGTGCGAGCTCACAGACCCCTCACTGTCACGCCGAGAAGCCCCCGCCCTCGCTGTACCCAGGCCTGTGTGCCGGCCGGGCGGGAGCTGTGGGCTTACAGAACCAGCCCCTGCTCTGTCCGTGAGAGCATCACAGACTGAGGCCAGTGAACCTCCTGCTCGCTCTCCACAGAGTCCAGGCTCCTGTAGGTGTTTCCACGGCGAGCAGGATTCTCTTCCAGACTCCAGTGGCTCCTGGAAGCTGTGTCCTTTTTTGGTACATTCGGAAAAGGTAGTTTTTCTTTCTCTTATGTACGTCATATATATATACAATGTCCTTGCAGACAAAGGGCCTGTATTTTTATGGACTGGGGGAGTGGGAGCCACCTTGTGGACCATGTGCTGTGAGACGGCCTACGACACGTGTCCTCTGTGAGGCTCACTTTGAGGGCAGGAGACAAGGTCCAATGGTCTGAGTCACAAGGCTGCCAGGGGGAGAGCAGAGGCCTCAGTTCCAGATCCAGGAGCTCCTGCAGAGCCCCCAGAGCATGGCCCCATGTCCCCCTGCACAGAATCCCCAGCGCACGGCCCCGTGTCCCCACCCCGTGCAGAGCTCCTGGCACACAGCCCCATGCTCCCCTACACGGAGCCCCTCGCCCCTGGTGGACCCATCCCACGGTTGCAGAGGCAGAAGCTCAGAGAGATCGGGGACCGGCCTCCGTTGCGAAGCAAGCAAGAAGCTGGGCGCGATGGACTTGTGTGTGTGAGTGTGTGTGAGTGAGTGTGTGTGTGTGAGTGTGTGTGAGAGTGTGAGTGTGTGTGAGTGAGTGTGTGAGTGTGAGCTCCTTGTGCTGTTCAGCCTGTGATGCCTGCGGCGGTTCCTGAAACCTCAGAAAACACCCGAAATCCGACCCCACGCGGAAGTCGTCTGCGATTCCAGCTGAGCACATGGGTGGTGGCTGAGGCAGTGCACGGAAGCCCTCTGGTTCATGCCGTGGAGAGAGCCTGCAGCGCTCCGCCGGAGTCTCAGGGGGAGCCTCCACCCCCGCGGGAGCCCATGGGGATCCCAGTGACTCGCCCGACTCGGAGTGTGAGCGGCACGGACGGGCGGGCGCAGAAACGCCCGGGCGGGGGGATTTGGCTCCCGGCTGAATGCTAGTGGTCGGCAGGTGCTTCTGGTCCCAGAGGTAAGTGGGGCGCGGCCGCATATTCATGAGCTGTGCCTCTTGAAGTGCGGCTGCAGCTTCTGCCTGTGGCCGCGCCCTGCCCGCTGGCCCCATGACCATGGCAAACTGCCGGCATTATTCAAATAGGAAAAACAAACTTTAAATAGGAACACTGAAGGACTCAAACTTTGCTCATTTCCAACACTAATGTTTTGAATGCCATAAATAAATAAAATGTGTTCAAATTTGCAACAGTGATCCTCAGGGTGAAATTGACATTTAGCCAAAGTGGTAAGGATATTAAAATCGATAGATTATGAAAGAGAAAGCCCTCAGTAAATATTTTCCTGTGGAAAATCCTGTCTTTGGGTTCATAATGCTGAAATAGCGGAAAGGTTAGATTTGCATATGGGTAGGGCCAGACGGGATCCAGGAGGCAAGGCTGCCCGTCTCCACTGGTCCCTTCATGGCTCCCTTCATGGCGCTTGCTGTGTGGGCCCCCGCCCCCTGACCATGGTAAATACGGGGCAGCGCTCTGGTGTGTGGGCCCCGCGCGCTCCAGAAGCAGCACCTCCGGGAGGGGGTGCGGCTGACCATGATCTCCTGCCAGACCCAGCAGCCGAAGGACCCACCCAGCGGCACGGAGCTGGCGCGCGCCAGCCTGGCTCCGAGAAGTCCCGCTATGTGGGGGATGAACGTCCACGGCCGTCTCAGCGTCCCCTGCGTGTTGGTGGACGGGGCGCCTCTAGGTCTTGTAATGATTCCTGTTTGCTGACAATGGCAATCAAGCCTCATTAATTTCAAAGTCCAACTGCATAATTCAGATTAGCTGACTATTCAGTTATTCTCGATCTCAGATCATCCAGAGGCCAGTAACAAATTTGAAGGAAGTCCTGAAAGAGGAAACAGCCCTTACTGTCACCCACATGGCAGAGGAAGTGCCCGACCCGGAGTGGGAGGACCCGGGCAGGGAGCCTCTCTGCACGCTGCCGGCCTGTGGAAGAGGCGTCTGCAACCACCCTGCTGGCCCTGGTTCCAGTTCTCTGCACAGACCCCTGGCTTGCTGCCTCTGACGTTTCTGGATGACCAGGGGCCGGCCCTGGCCAGAGGAAGAAGCGAGGGCTGAGGTGTTGCTCTGGGGCTTGCTCTGCTGTCCATAGTCGGCAGGGAGCTCGGTGAGTGCCCCTCGGGCCCCGGGGGGTGGCAGGCCAGGTGTGCGTTGGGGAGCATTGAGTGCACCGCAGTTGACAGGTGCCAGCATGAGACTGGCCACAGGTGGCTCCTCAAGGGGTTGCTGTGGCTGAGTTCCCTGCCTGGGCATTCCAGTAGGACCTGGCATGGATCCCAAGGCCAGCAGGGATGGTATCTTGGCAGACACTGCATTTTCCAAAGACGTCTGTGCCCACGTCGCCCATCCTGCCAGCCATCTTACCACGAACCCCCGAGTGCCTCCCATGCAGCGGTTGGCTGTCCTCTCCTTGGACACTGTCCCAATACATAGAACAAGGAGGCAATGCTGGCATGTGACCTCTGAGCAGCCCCTGATGCCATGACCTGTGTCTTGGTCCTGGGGTGCTCCCTCTTGGAACCCAGGCAGGAGAAAGCCCATGGAGCCCCCAGCCGCACTGCCCAGCTCCTGCTGTGGGGACCAGAGGGGCGGTGTCCCCTCTGAGCCCTGCTCAAACGGCAGGTGCCTGAGCAGAGTAGAAGCCCGTGTTGTTTGGAGCTGCTGGGTTTCAGAGCGGCTTGTTACGCTGTGGAGGGAGCACACAGACGGAGGTTGGGTGTTACAGACCATGGCTAGACCATGCGGGCTTGAAGGTCCTTGAAGTCCTTGTGACCCAGAGTCAAATCCTGTGGTTGCTGCTTACCAGGGGCCTGACTTGGAGCAGTATGTAGCCCTGATTTCCTCTTCTCTGAAATAGGAGTCGAGCCTACACCACGGGGTTGTTTCAGGGGGGATGACACAGCGGTGTAAGGTGCCCGAGGGTGTCCCGGACACTCCCTGCCTGGCTCCCGAGTGCCAGGGGCCGTTATTTGCGCCCAGACTCATGCAGGCATGGAGTTCCTTAGACACGACACGGAAGCACCTGTCACTCCCTTGCATGAGGGCGCAGCCGTCTGGGGTACGTTCCCACATGGTTCGGCAGGTGAGTGGGCGCTGAGGATGCGTTGAGGCAGAACGTCCTGAAACACTTCCCTGAGTCGAGTGCTTTCCTGGAATCCCCCCCGTGACCCTGGTTAACGCGACTGCGCAGGTGCCGGTCTGACCCGTGGCTCTCCCAGCGCCGGGTGCACTAAGGGAGCCCGGCTGTCGGCTGGAGAGCAGAACCGGGAAGCTGCCAGTTTGACTCGACTCCATGTGGCCGCACGGACGCCGCATCCTCCGGGACCCGGAGCCGGTCTCAGGGAGAAATCACACACACGTGCCCTGCTTGATGCGGGTCGCTTTTAGTGAAAGCACCGGTCGGCATTGGCCGAGCTAAACTGTTTCTTGATCTGTCATCGCCTTTAAGCTGTTATTACTTTTCCGTTTGGAAGACGGTGTCTCTGGGTTCAGCACGTTTGGGCATCACGTGTTGTCTGCAGGTACATGCTCCTACGTTGTGGGCTACGTGTCTGCTCACGGTTCTCTGACCTTGGGTTCCTTTCTCCCCGGTTTCCTCCTCGGGCCACATTATCTTGTGACCGTTGACACGAGCGTCACCGTGAGTGGCTTGGATGCCTGAGGACGAGAGTTCGGTCTTCCTCATCTGGGCAATCGTAGTGTTAACACAGGCACACAGCGTGCCCCAATCAAAGGGTGCGTTTGTCCCGGGGGGCTTTGTAGGGCGCACAAGGCTTCTGACGTGCTCCCAAGGAAAGCTGGTGTGGAACTGGAAAGGTGTTTGCTGGAGCTGTCATAGGGAGAGCTCAGCTGTGTCTGGAATGGCTCAGGAGAAGCCACTGTGGAGACAGTGTCTCACGCATCTCCCCTTTTATCTCCTCCCTATACCTGTCCCCGGGGGTAAAGAGTAAATCAAAATTTATTGAGCAAGGCACTACTGAAATATTACGATGAAGAAGACAAGGTCCCATAGAACAAAGCCCGTCCTACAAAACAGGAAGTACAGAACACCGTGTGGTAGGTAGTGGCCAACATTTCTCAAGGACTTGGCGCGCGCAGGTGTAAGGGCCCAGCACGTCCTGTTTCCCGTCATCGACATGATTGTCCTGAGAGGCAGTTACTCTATTACCCTGCTCTGCAGATGAGCGAGCTCAGAATGAGAGAAGTCAGCCTCCCTGCCAGGGGCACATGAGTCCCGGATTCACACAAGAGCAGTCAGACCCCAGGGCACATGCTCAGCTACTGTCCGGCCTCAAGAGAGGCGGGCAGGGCAGAAAGGACAGTGAATGCTGCAGGCAGGTGTGTGGCTTATATTTTCAGACCAAAACAAGCCCCTGAGCCTGAAAAAGGCAAACACAGTCACAGAGAGGAGGCGGGGAATATGAAATTCTGCCTCTTAGACAAATTTGGGTTTCATGACTGTCTACGCTGTAGTTTGGGAGCAAACGACCCCTGGTAATTAGAGAAGAAGGACTTTGCAGGGTGGGGGGAGAGCCACCTGGGGACGCCTGTGGGTCCACAGACCCCTTCCTCGGTCCCCGGAGTCAGAATTTCAGGCCGTGGCGTCGCCTGCAAGCTACTCCGGGATTCAGATGTACAGTGGAGCTGGACAGCAGCGTGGCAGGATTCTCTTCTTGGCCGAACCCCGCCGGCGCTAGCCGAAACCAGGCCGTCACCCAGTCTCAGCAGGATCGGAAGCCCCCACCCGCCCCTCGATCCCCGACCCCATTTCTCGTCCCCAGCACCCCCAGCTGATGCCTGACCACCTGGCCTGTGCTCAGCCGGGGTCCCGTTAGGTCGTGTAGCCAGGACCCCTTCACCTCTGCTGTTTCCGCTTCCTGATTTCCATGCACTGACCCACTGGCTCGGGGGCCGTGACCCCCACTTCCCAGGCTGCGTTTGCTCCAGCAGTGGCTTGTCACCTCCCGGCAGGGTGTGAAACCTGGAGCGGGCCTGCGGGCAGCAGTGGGGAGGGACGGCTGAGCCAGGGTTGGGAACGGACCACCTCTCCCTGCAAGAGCTTGGACACGTGCCACGAAACAACAGACCGTCTCATCGTCCTGTGGTCTCTGGTCCCTTAGCGGCCGCCTGCTCCATCCCCACCCGTACCCCATCACTCCCATTGGTCTCTGCAGGCCTCACCCTGCTCATGGCCACCCAGTGACCTCCACCGAATTCAGCTTCTCAAGGAAGACCGTGACCCGTGTGCCTCCCTGTGCACGTGCTGAGCCCACCACGCAAATCCAGGGGCACGACGGTGAGGTTCCCTCCACTGCTGGCTCCCCAAGGGAGTGGGCTCTAGCTGTGGGTCAAGAAGGGAGCTCGTAGCCAGTGCATGGGACGACCTCTCTTACGTACAGTGGGACAGATAGGAAGAGACAGGGTTGGGGGCTGGTCACACCTGCAGATGCAGTTTTACTGACATGAAGGCACTTTTCGTCATGTATTGTTGGCATTTTTAAGTTCTACATGATTAGTTACATTAAGAAGAAACAGTCTAGGGAAAATGAAGAAAATAATTCTTTAAAAAGAAAGGATCTGCATAGTAAAAAGGGGGGACAGTTATATGAATGGGTCATGCTACGTGCAAAGCAAAGGCTTAGTAATGTCAGAAGCTGACCTTGTTTTGTTTCCCTGTGTCGGACAAATATGTTGCCGTCTCTGCTTTCTGCTGTATATTTTGTGAATTTGCCGTCTGGCTCCGGCGCACCCTCAGCGGAAAGTGGCTGGAGGCTGGAGGGACTCAGCGGCTGAGTGGCAGGCAAAGGGCCCCTCTTCTGGCGGGTGGGAGGAGAATGGTGCAGACCCCATGGCCCCCCACTGCCCACCCTGGCACCCAGGGACCGGGGGGAGCGGGATGAATGCTTTGTGGGTAGGCAGCCCAGACTAACACAGCTGACTCAGCCAGTCAGGGTTCAGATTGGAATCACACCCACATGTTTGGATTCTGGCTCCTATGTTCGGGCTCTCAGCCACAGCATGCCTTGCAAGGCCTGCTTACTAACCGAGGATTTCAGAAAAGCCACAGCAAGAGGTGACATGTCTGTGGTTTTGATAGTTGAGGGCTGAGGGTTATGTGCACAGATATCTCTGCTCCTGCTTATTGATCAAGTGCATGTGTAGCTATACACAATTACCTAAATTTTATATGGCCACGAATCTGTTGTACATATTAACAGTGGTTACTGCTTCAACAGTCGACTTCAGAGTGGAAGACAAAAGGACGTACGAAGTCAACTGCAAATGCACTGAGAAATGTCGTATTTCTGGTTTTCTTAAACTCGTGACTTCTGACGTACTCGGGAAGATACTTTGCATCTGGGTTTAATTAGAATCTTGAAAATGTCATTAGCGTGCTAATATGAGGGTGCTAACAGATGAGGTCCTCTGTTTGGGGTTGATTCATGGTCATTTGAGTTCATCGGGATTTAATAAGACGTAAACAGTAAGAGCCATTTCAGCGCACCAAGGGAAGATTCACGATGGAAAAAGTAGTTGTTCCATAAAGGAAGTAATATTTACTTTCTTGGCTTTTGTTAAATTCAAAAGAATTTTAGTTATAATAATAAAGTAATTATTATTACTAAATAATGAAGTATCCTAATTCTTGTTCTGTAATATCACCATTGACATCAGTGTCATACTCACTTATGAATGACATAAAGGACAAACTCCAAATGCCCTTGTCTGCTGACTCTCCTCTCCCCCCACCGTTCTTTCTTTATCCTGAAAATAGGTTCTGGAGAGGAGAAATGAAGTAGATGAAAATTGCTAAATAATTTCAAATAGTACATGTAAGGCAGTGACTACAGCCAGGACTTGGCCATCATTGTGCATTTACTCAAGCTCACAGAGGTACTCGACACCAGAGAGACCTATATGTCCTAGCCCTTTTTACTACACATAACCAACAGGAGAGAGATGGCCCAGAAAATGCTTGTCCTTTCAGGTGAACGTCAACGAACAAGAAAGGCATTGCCCCCATGCCTTGGTCTCAGTGCTACTATGTGCACACCTGTGACCTGGACTCCATTCTGTCACACTCCCTGGAACCAAATCTGGCACCTTGTACTTGTTGGCCAGTGAAGGCCTTTCCCACTGAAGTGGACCCTTACACGCTGGGAGAGGTGACTGTTCCTTCAAACGTATAGACACCAAAGCAAGGCTACAGGTACACAAAACATTTCTAGTAATTAACCTCAAAGGAATGGAGGCCCACAGATTTCCTAACAATTCAAAATAATGGTTTTAAAGGAGCTCACTGAGCTACAAGAGAACAGATAGACAACTTGATGAAATTGGGAAAACAGTACATGAACAAAACACTGAGTTTAACAAAAAGATAGAAATCATAAAATGGAACCAAACAGACATGCTGGAGTGGACAAACACAATGACTGTTATGAGAAAAGTGCAGCAGGGAGCTTCCACTGCAGACTTGATCAAGCAGATGGAAGTCCCTGTGAATTCAAAGACAAGGTATTTGAAATTATCCAGTCGGAGGAGAAGAAACAAAAGGAGAATGCAAAGAGTGAAAAAAGGTTTATGGGATGCCTTCAAAGGAACAAAATATGTATGTGAGAGTCCAGAAGCGGAAAAGAAAGAAAAAGAGGCAGAAAAGATACCTAAAGAAATAATGACCAACACATCCCCCTCCCCAATCTAGGGAAGGAAATAGACATCCAGATTCAAGAAGCCATAGGGTTCCAAAGGGGTTAGACATACAGAGGTCTACATGGAGACACATTGTAATTATATTGTAGAAATCAAAGACAAAAAGAATTTCAAAATCAGCAAGAAGACAGTGACTCATCACATACAGGGAACACCCACAAGATTGTTAGTAAATTTCTCAGAAGAAACCTTGCAGACCAGAAGAGAGTGGGTGACATATTCAAAATACTGAAAGGAAAAAAAAAATGAACCAAGTACTATCCCTGGCAAACGATCCTTTAAAAATGAAGAAGAGATAAAGACTTTTCCAGACAAACAAAAATTGAGGGAGTTTATCACCCCTAGACCCGCCTTACAAGAAATGCTGAAGAGACTTATTTAAATTAAAACCAAAGTGCTTCAGATAGCAACATGAAAACACATGAAAGTGTATGTCTCACTCCTGAAGGTGAACAGGGTAGACCCACCAAAACACTGTAATGGGGTGAATGATTTTGTATGCGACCAAAGTTAAATTTTACCCACTTAACACAGCTCTAACTACAAGATATTTTATGCATGTCTTGAGTCAACCACAAAAAAAATTATAATAGGTATACAACAGATAAAGAGAAAAAACTTAATGCACATCATACAAAAAAAAATCAAGTAACAAAGGAAGACAGCAAGAGAGGAGCAAAGGAACAATAACAAAAAAACTACAAACCAGGTTGAAAACAAATAATAAAATGGCAGTAGTAAGTCCTTTCCTACCCATGACTACTCTGAATATAAAATGGATTAAACTCCCCAAACAAAAGGCTTAGAGTGGCTTAAGTAAACACACAGCATGCAGTGATGTGCTGCCTCCAAGAGGCCCCCTTTACGGGTAAGGACACACAGGCTGAGATAGAAGGGAGGGAAAGGGTATCCCATTCAAACGACAACCAGAAAAAAGGAGAGGTGGCTATCCTTCTACCAGACAAAGTAGTAAGTTGCTAAAAACTGTAATAAAAGACAAAGAAGGCCATTACCCAGTGATGAAGGAGTCAACCCAACAGAAGGACTCAGCAGTCATAACCATGTCTGCACCCAGTATCGGAGCACCCAGATATATAAAACAAATATTGACAGACCTGAAGGGGGAGATCGACATCAATACAGCAGAGTAGGAGACTACAGTGCTATTAGTGCTGCTGCTGCTGCTGCTGATACTCTGTTGTCATAGAACTGGGCAATAGCAGGAGACTATTTCCAACAGAGGACAGACTATCCCGATGGAAAGTCAATCAACAGGTGGCTCGAACAACAGTATAGGCCAAGAGGATCCAACAGGCATGTACACAGCCTGCCAGCCCCAAGCTGAAGAATACACATTCTCCTTGAGCGCACAGTGACCATTCTCCACGGGAAATCACGTGTTCGGTCACCCAACAAGTCTTAACACATTTAAGAATATAGAAATCATCCCAAGCCTCTTTTCCAACCACAATGGAATAAAACTGTATTTTTTTTTTTAGAAGAGGGAAAATTCACAAATAAATGGAAACTAAAGAACACTTTCTTGAATCACCATTGGTTCAAAAAAGAAATGAAATGGGAATTAAACAAAAATATCTTGAGATGAAAACAAAAGCATAGCACACGAAAACTTCTGGGACGCAGCGAAGCCTGAGCTAAGAAGGAAGGTTATAGCAATAAACACTACCAGCGTAAGAAGAAAGATCTCGCACACAGCCCCTGACTCTACACCCCACCTGGGAAAAGGACAAACTGAGCCCGGAGCGGGGAGAAGGAAGACATAACACAGAGTGGAGCAGAAATTAATCACATAGAAAATAGAAAACAATAGATAAAAAAACACGTTTTCAGATCTGTTTTGGTTTTGTGAAAAAGCCACAAAACTGACAAATCTTTAGCTCGGTTAACTGAGAAGAAGAGAAGACTCAAAGTTAGAAATGAAAGAGGAGATATTAGGGTGTGCGCCTCAGAAATGAAAATGATCCCAAGGGGCTCTACGAACAATTATATGCCAACAAATTGGATAATGTAGAAGAAATGGATGAATTCCCAGAAACCTGCAACCTACCAAAATGGAACGAGGAAGCTGAATGCCTGGAAAGACCGAATAACAACATGTGTCATTGTTGTAACAAACATTTCATTGTTGTAACAAACACAGAAATCGAATGTGTAACAAAAAGTCTCTGAACTCTATCTCAATTAAAAAAAAAATCTCTCCACAAAGAGAAGGTCAGGACCAGATGGTTTCACTGGTGAATTCCACTAAATGTTCAAAGAAGAATTAATACCAGTTCCTTTAAAAGTCTTCCAGCAGATGGAACAGGAGAGAACACTTGAGCCTCATTTTATGAGGCCGAATCACGCAGATACCAAAGTCAGCGCGAGAGAGGAAGACAGCAACCGGTGTCCCTGAACACTCGGGCAAGGATCCTCAAACACTAGCAAACCCAAGTCAACAGCACGTTAACAGTGACACTGACCAAGCTGGGGCACAAGGATGACTCCTCTTCACGTGGCGCTACACGTCCCAGCCAGAGCAGACGTACAAGAGACGGAAGCGAAAGGCATGCAGACTGGAGAGGAAGCGGGAGACCATCCGCTCACGGTTGGCACGGTTCTATATGCAGAAAAGCCTGGAGACGTCCCCGCGGTCTCTCTGGGTGGTCGTCACGTACGTGATGAAACCGTCAGCATCACGAGTGAACTGTCAACACAGCCTCTCTCAGCTGGGTGATGTTTCAGATGGGTTCAGAGCCAGTGTGGAACCAAGGTGGCTTGTTGGGGTGTACCCTGGTGTGAGTGGCAGATGGGTTTTATTGGATTTGGTCTCGAGCTGAGAGGGGTCGGGGAGGAGCACCGCGGACAGATGACCGCGGAGCCGGAGTGTGATGTCGGGGAGAGAGCTCAGTCCTGCCTTGGCCGGTGCTCTCGCGGGGAGGGGAGGCTGGTGGGGCAGCGGACCTGCTCGCCACGAGGTCTGCCGGCCTCTGCACACGGCACGCCGTCTGCACCCCGCCCGCTGTGGCCGGGGTAGGGTCCACCACCTCCCCCTAAGCCTGGAGTGCGGTAAGCGCCGCTCAGAAAGAAGTGTTTTTCCGTCGCGGGAGCTCAGGGGCGGTACAGAAAGACTGCATCTGCGTTAGGCACAGGCTGGTGGGTGCGATGCCTCTGAGTCCTTCCCTGGGAGAGTCACTTTAAGGCCATTAGCCCGACTGCCTCAGGACAGGCTTCAGGGCCCTGTGACAGCTGCCCCCACCGTGAGCGGGGGGTTTCCTCTCCCCTGGGGAAGCTCGCTGCAACAGCAGCCCCCAGGACTGGCCGCTCCGGCCGAAGACGCCTGGGCTGGGAAACAGAATGTGACCAAAAATTCCCCCTAAAGGGCCTTTGATCTGCAGCCTACGGGAGTTGTTTTTTCCTTCCTTCCTTCCTTCCTTCCCTCCTTCCTTCCTTCTTCCCTGCCCCCTCCCTCCCTCCCTCCTTCCTTCCCTACTTTCTTTCCTTCCTTCCTTCTTTCCTCCCTCCCTCCCTTTCTTTCTTTCTTTCTTTAGTTCTCAAGATTTTATATTTGTTTATTTGACACAGGGACGGAGGGAAAGAGCAAACACAGGCAGGGGGAAGCAGACTCCTACTGAGCACGGAGCCCAATGTGGGGCTCGATCCCAGGACCCTGGGATCGAGACCTGAGCCGAAGGCAGAGGCTTAACTGAGCCGCCCAGGTGCCCCTAGTTGTTTTATTTTCTATCAGACGTAACATTTTACATTCCCTGGCTTTCTCACATACATTAATGAATGAATTTTTGTTGCAATAAAATGTTTAGGGGAAAATAGAAAACATTACATAAATTACTTCTTCAGGATCAATACCCATCCCTTTGTGAAGACTGCTTATCCCCCTAATTAGGCAAAATGCTTTTGATCTGAGGCCAAGCTCTGGTCCTGCTCTATGAAGACATTTTCTTCCCAAATCCTAATGTGCTTAGAAACTTGGTAGTTCCCACCCCACCCCCAGACACAATTAGTGGGTGTTTGGCTCACACACATTGTGCCCAAATCCAAGATGGCCTGCGTAGGTCTCTGGTTGTGCGGCGAGGGCATCTTTCTGGGTCCTGTGAGTGCACCCCAGGATGCCACATGTCATCTCCCCGTGGTGTCGTGTTTCCAGGAGGAGCTGACTCGGGTCCGTGGTCTGTGGCTCACTGGCAGGACGTCGGCAGCCCCCAAGCAAGAGCCTGATCCCCGAATAAGGGTCCTTGTTAAGGGCACACTTTGCCACGGGAACAACTCCTGGCTTTGCCTCACCGACTTGCGGGGCGAGCCAGTATGTTGCTAAGATACCGACATGCTTTGACGGAAAAGTTGAACCTTTTTGGCAAAGTCTGTCACATCCAGAGAAAGGGGGTGGGGGGCTTTCAAAGCAGTTTTCCTTTTCACGAGGCCGGTTTTCTCTTCTTCCCTGTCTTCTCCTGTGCATTTAAAAAGCCATTAACAGGTCTTGGGAAGCAGATCTGGTTTTTGCTGTGAGCACCTAGGATTTCCCCTTTGCATTTTAAGGGCAGTCCTCGGAAGGCTTGGACTCGCCAGACAAACTGTTGAACCGATGGAAGTCTGTCTGGTTTCTGATAAAACCAAAACTAATTTATTTATTTTTTTTTGTTTATGCTCCGCTGCCTTCGACAAAGCTTCCTCTGGAGATGCACATCATCCTCCGCTCCTCTGGTTCATCATCTTTTTCTTTTTCTTTCTTTTTTTTTTTTGTTTTGTTTTGCAACTGACAAGGGGAAAAAAACCCTGACATCAACCTTGGAAGATGGCGATGCATTCAAGACTTTTTCCCCACCTTTCAGATCTGATAAAAATCTTGCCTAAAACCGTGTCCAGCCTTTGCAGTGGGAAGTGCTCATGGTTTTGCAGCCTGTGGGACAGACTTTCCTCACTGACGCTTCGCAGTGTCACACGGCTGCGTCTTTCCTGAAACATAAATGCGAAACACAAGACAGGATCTGTGGCCCGGGCAGGGGGCATGGAGCTGGGGGTCCGGGGGGCTCCGGAGGGAAGTGCCCACAAAGGGAGAGTCGTAGAGCGCACTCCAGAGTGAGTGTCCCGCGGGAGGACAGCGGGTGGGGTGAGCTGCTGAGAACCGGCTGCATCGGGCAGAAATGGCTTTTTCTCGACGGGGAGGAGTGTGTGTCCCCGCTGTTGAACACCAGCGGCTGCTGATGTGATCAGTGAGGTGTGCTGTGGTCTCCCGCTGTGTCCCGCTGTCTCCCGCTGTGTCCCGCTGCCCAAGGGCTCTCGCAGCATCTGCCATGGGCAATTGCGTCTGTGGGGTCCACTGCGGAGCTGGACCATCAGCAGTGCGTGTAAGACGAGAGGCTGGGAAGGGAGCCGGCGGCGGGCGCACACACGAGTGACAGCTTTGGTCACTTCGTCCTACTCGCGGTCAGAACGAGCCATCATTCCTGGCGATGCCCTCGCTAGCCACGGCGAGCACGTTCTGGGGGGATGAGCTCATCTGCAAACATAGCCCATGAGGTCTTCGGCTTTCTGGGGAGACGAGTGCGGAGGCCTGACGTCCTGCTTTACAGGGAGCCGTCAGCGCCCTCTTCAAGTTCCTGTTGCCAACAGCCAAGCCCAGGGACGGTTTTCCTCGGCTCCTCCTCCCTCGGCTGGAGGAAGCTTCCCTGCTGTTCTTTCTCCTGTCCCGGCCTCCAGGCTTCGTTGAGCTCCTTGTGACGCTGCAGACGGCCTTCCGGACTTCCTCCTTCTCTGGCCCACCTTCCTCTCCACCACGCGGCCATCCCTTGGTAGCTCGACCCCATTCTGACCGACTTGTGCGCCGGGGCGGGAGCGGGTGGGTCTCAGCCCTGCCCGCATATTCTGTTCTCCCCGGGGAGATGTAAGACAGCCCAGTGCTGAGGCCTAAGCCTAGGCCGATGATGACAGAGTGCCCGGGGCACGGCTGGGACGTCGTGGTTTTCAGAAGCAGATTCCGGTGTGCAGAGAGAGTAGAGTCCCTGTGGAGCGGGAAGTAGCTCACAGTCTTGTCCGCCAGCAGCATTCTGACTGTCCTCATCAGGCGTGTGTCTCTCATTTCCACGATCTCAACTTCAGCGTCCTTGAAGGCCAGCATGCCGTCCTTCCGTGTGGGCCTCACGCAGAGCCTGCCACCGTGACGGGCCGGTTGGCGGGGGCTGGGGAGCATGGGAGTGACATGGCAGCGAGGGAAGTCACAGGCCTGACAGTCCGGGGGACGACCTCCACATGCGTTCAGGTCTGGAAATGGACGTGAGGCGTTGGGGTGCTGGAGGGGTGTGGACTTTGCGTGCTGTTTGGACAGCAGTCGGAATGTGTTGGGAGGAATCGCTGTGCCCTTTCTGGCCTCCTAAAGCCATTTTGGCAAACACGAATGCAAAGCGCCACCGTTTCACGAGACGTCCTGGGGCCGATGACAGAGAAGTCGGTAGTGGGAGCCGGAGAACGGCTGAAACCTCAAGTGCCTTTGTTTCTCTCTGCTGAAAGCGCCGGTGGTCGTGGGTCTGTCCCTGAGATTTGGGTAATTTATAGATCAGAAATAGCCAAGTAGGGGAAAGAACTCATGAAGAGTTTTTGATTTTGAGTATTACGTGAACCTGAAGTACGGAATAACGATGAATGTTTACTTTCTTTTGTGTGTTATTTCAGATTATGCTGCAGAGAAGTAACCTCTGGAACACGTAAGGCGGAAAGACTACGGCTTCTTTCCAACCGTGGCTTCGGACTTTAGTAGCAAAAATGACTTGATATGTGGCGCGTTAGGACACGCTTTCTGTGCGATCGGTAATTCCCAAGCCCAGTGGCTTCATCCGTACGCCCTGCCTGTTTGCTCAGCCTCTGGCGTCTGGCCGGCGTCTGGCCGGGGTCTGGCTGCCCTGGTGTGGGGTCGGGCACCCCGCGTGCGCCTTGCCGTCCTTGGGTGAGCCGCTTGGGAGACGCGCTCCCATCACCGTGCCGGCAGGTGGGCAAGCGTGGAGTCCGCCGCCCCGGCGGTCCCAGCAGGACCGTGCGGGAGACCGGCAGCGCTGGGGTGGAGAGTCTACGCCTTCCACGCGGAGGGAGGAGAAAGCAGGTATTTACTCACCTGCCAGTCTGATCTCCTCTACCTGCGGGGCTTAGTGGGGGCGTGGAGAAGTGGGAAGGCTCTGCAAAGGCTGAGTGAAGTACTGCCCCTGTGAGGCTGGGCTCTATCTCGTGAGAGATACTAATTTTAGCCTCTTTGCAACGCCATGCACAGAGGCGGTGAGAATCTCTCATGAGATTCCCGTAGGGCTGGGTCTGGGGCTTTTCCAGCAGCCCCCAGGGGAGACAGACGCTGGGGCCTGGGAGGCCAAGGGGCAAGAAAGGAGGGATGAGAGTGGGCGCATGTGCCGTCAGGAAGGGGACGCGGCCAGTGGAGCAGGGGCCCGCACACCTGCATTCCCGGCCAGTCACACGGCCAGGGGACCGACTCCGGCTCGCAGTGGGATCTGTCACCTCCCAGGGCATCACCACGCAGCATACTTTGGGTCCACTTCTGGGAGCCGCCCAGGTCTGTGGCCTCAGTTGCGCTGTCTCCCAGGTGAGTTGATGTCATCAGTCCAGATCCCGGTTTCTGACTCAGTGGGCCTGGGGCCTTGGCCTTTCCTTCTCTCCCATCTCCCGCCCAGGGGGGCCCTTCTCCTTGTTCCTGGTGAAACACCTCACCTTCCCTTCGTTGAGAAGCACCTCGCTGTCCCTCAGCCTCCATCCGAGGCCGTGGTTTTGGTGTGCTCTGTCCTCCTGCCTCTGCCCTGCCCGCGCGCTCACAGGTGCCTGCCCTTCCTAACCGCAGCCTCTCCGCCCTGGGTGGGGCGGTGTCCCCCCAGCTGAGGTTGCTCCTGCGGATGTGCGCTCATATGGAAATAGGGTCTTTGTAGCTGTAACCCGTCAGGATCTGGAGAGGAAGCCGCCTGGGTTTAGGGCAGGACTCTGGTGCCTGATGTCTTCACCATACACCGTAGGGGAGGTGTGGACACTGCTTTGCACAGGGGCCAGATTTGGCCTGTGTCGGCCCCTGGTTCCTTATTGCTTCCCTGTCAACTGAAACCTGTTAGCACAAAAGCCTGCCAGTGCCAAACCCAAAGTCATGCACAATTAATAATTTAAGATGAACCCCAATACACAGATTTTTAGCCCTCGAGAGACTGCCTGCTCTCTGTACCCATAGAAGCTGACTGGCCGCTGTTTCCCAGATAAGGTGGGTCCTGAGCTGTGGTGCGGTCTTGGCGCTCTCCAATCCAGAGACCGATGCCCCAACAACACGCGACCCGCAGGCTGCCCCACGACCTCTCCTGTCACCCTTGCTAGTTCTTTCTCGATGGGTGACGGCCCTCCTCAGTGATTCAGCCAAACCCACCGGAAGCCAAGTACTTCCAAACGTGCTCGGTGTGAGGAAGAAAAGGCCGGCGCCAGCAGCATGCCACACAGGCAGGATCTCACGCCTCGGGGGGTGGGATGGGACCCGAGAGCAGCAGATGGAAGTGAGCGGTGGTCTGTGGACGGCGGGGTGGGAGCAGCCCACTCGCGCGGGGGCTGCGGGCTTGCGGGGGATTGGGAGGCATGGGCGCGGTGGCCACGTGGTGCGGGCCTTCTGTTTTGCTTCCTGCTACCCCTTCCATCCTGCCTGAGGGGCGGTCCTTCCCCTGCTCTGGGGACGGCTCTCCCGGAGTCCAGGTGTCAGAAAATTCTAGAGACTCGCGGACCTGCGGTCTGCCACCATCTGCACTGAAGACCCCTGGCTCCCGTCAGGGCACACAGCCGTGGTCCCAGGAGACACTGGGGCTCAAGGAAAGCCCATGCCTCGGCAGGACAGACTGAGGACCGGAAGCCGTCCCCCTGCCGCGGGTCTGCGCCCGTCACGAACTTACCATGCGGCCGCTAGCAGGTGCACAGGTGGGCAGGCTCCAGCGCGGACTGTACAGGTACGAGCCCCCATTGCCCAGCTCCTCGCCGGGCGAGACACCCTCTGCAGGAGCCTCCTCACTTCCGGACCCCCCGGCGCGAGCCCCAGGCAGCGGCTGGCAGAGGTCGGCTGTGGCTGTCACCGGCACAGGGGGAGGCGGGATTCTGTGTGGGGTCAGCTGGAGCCACACAGGCTGGCGCAGAATGTGTACTGAGGACACAGGAAGGGCGTGAACACGGGACTGAAAACCAGGGCTGCTGGAAGACCGGTGCCACCGCGGGACACAAAGCGCCCAGGAAGCCAGGCACCCAGATGCAGGTGGACGCCGCTCCCTGGGGCCCCAGACAGGGGCGGGCGCCGCTCCCTGGGCTCCATGGCGACTCTGCGTCTCCCTCCCCAGGCTGATCAAACACTGGGCGACCAGTTAGAGCTGTGAGCGAGTCCTGTGAGGCCGCCCTTGGACACTGGGACGTCAGGATAGAACTCTCAGCGCTGTATCTCCTGCCACTGACGTTTGTGCCAATGGCTCTGGGACAATACTGTCAGGTGATGACGGTTTTACTTAATGGGCTGTTTTCCCAGATCAGACACTTACTACTTTCCGAGCAATATTGAGTGGGATACACAGAGCTCTGACATTTACCCCTGTGCCCGCGGGTGCAAGCCTCTCCCACGATCAGCGCCCCCAGCAGATGGTGCTTTTGTCATAATCAGGGACCCCGACCCGGACACCTGGCCACCACCCAGAGTCCATTTACACCAGGGACACACGTGGTGTTGTACATTCTGTGGGTCTGGGCCGATGCGTGTTGACGTGTCCCCCATGGTGGTGTCCCACGGGGTGGTTTCATTGCCCTAAAAACCCCATGCTCCGCCGTCCAACCCCCGCACCGCCCCAAGCTCTGGCGACCCTGATTTTCACTGTGTCCGCAGTTTTGTCTTTGCAGGAATATCATACAGTTGAAACCACCCCGTATGCAGCCGTTTCAGACGAGCGTCTTTCACACAGGGATGTGTTTTTAAGGTTCTCCCATGTCTTCTCATGGCTTGTCAGCTTGTTTTGTATTAGTGCTGAATAGTGTCCGCTGTCCGGATGGGCCATGGTCACTCATCCGTCCCCTGCTGGAGGACGCCTCGTGTGCTTCCAGGTTTTGGCGACTCTGAACAAAACCACAATAAATACTTGTGTGTGGGTCTTCGTGTGCACACACGCTCTCACCCCCCGTGGGCGAGCACCGGGGAGCGGGACTGCTGGAGCGTGTGGCAACGGGACGTTCAGTTTTGTAGGAAGCCAGCAGACCGTCCCCCGGAGTGCCTGCCCCGGCTGCCTGTCCGCCGGCCGTGGGGGAGCGTCGCTGTGGCTCGGGCCGCTGTCAGACCCGGCCCCGGGCCACGCTGGGCGTGCAGTGTTGTCTCCATGTCTTCATTTGCACGCCCAGTGACTAATTTTGCCCGTCCAGTGTTCTTGTGTGGGTGATCAGCCAGCTGGGGCACTCTGTCACCACAGGTCACCTCGCTTTATTTTTCTCTTTCGAAAGGACGGGATGGAGACGTGGGGTGCCTCGTCTTCTCCAGCTTTCTATTTTCTTGGCTGCAAAAATGAAAGTGGTTTTCTGGAACCCATGCATGTGGTTTCTCAGAGGCTGGACTCGGCCAGGACCGGATTTCAGCAGACCCGTGGCTGGGACTTGGCTACGGGGAAACAGGCCGGCGGCGTTCCTTCTGCACAGCTGGGAACCGGGCCTGGACCACGCCCACCCTCCCCCGCGGCAAACACCGTACAGGCGCCGGAGCAGGGACGATTCCAGCTGCTTCTGGGAAGGTCAGGACTCCGTCCCCACAGGGTCATCGGTGGACGCTGTCCCCTTGAAGGTACTGACAACGACCTTGATGGAAAACAAATGGCGCCATTGCCCAGACTCTGGGAGGTCGACTTCAGCCGCACCCCGGACTGCTCCGACCCGTCTTTGCCTGTCGGCCGCGCAGTGCAGGTTATGGTCTGGGCCGCGACAAACACCGCTCTGACCGGCTGTGCTGACGGGGTCCTGCCTGCACCCGGCTCGTGTCGCGGACCAGGCTCTGCTCCTGCGACGGGTTCCGCAGGGCTGGTCTGGTGGATTCTCGGGGCTGGTCCTGGGGGCTCCAGGGGCACATTTAGCTGTGAGTAGCCGCGATGCTCTTTTGTTTCTGACGTAGATTTAAAATTCGAGAACTTCTGTGAAATGTGCTGGAATCAGTGACTGTCATTCCAGCAGCAGGACTCGCTCCTGCCCGCCTGATGTTGGACGCTCCGCTCCTCCGGGGGTTTCCGGCTGCGGCTCCTCCCCCCTCTGCTGCTTTCGTTCCTGTTTCCCTTCTCGTCTCAGCTCAGTGTCTCCTTGATGCCTTCGACCCTTCGTCCCCCGCTTTCACCTGGTTCTCAGTCCTGGCTTTCAGGGAACCCTCCGTGGCCCCCGCTGCTCTGGGGGCTGGCGGGAGGCTGGGAGCCGTGAGAATGCCATCTGACCCACAACGCCCTGTGAGGAGCCGCGCGCCCCCCTGGAGACCAACGTGCCCCCGTCTAGGAGAGCGGCCTTGACAGGGCGTTGTCTGCAGCAGACGCCCGAGAACCAGTGCGGCGGAAGGGCCGTCCCGTCTGCAGGTGCGGATGCGGGAGGAAGGAAAACAGGAGGAAGAGGGGAGACTCGGGCCTCTTGCCAGGACATAGGGCTCCACCTGGGTGGCCAGTGTCGGCGTGGGCCCTGTGTCGGGTCTGCTCTGCGTCGGGGTCGCATGGTACGGGGACAGATGTGGCTCCTTCTCCCGGTTCTGCCATGCAGCTGCCCTGGGTCGCCAAGACGTGCTGGCCCATGCGGACTGGGGACCGCTTGCACGTGCGCCGGCCGCCGGCCGAGCCAGAGGCGTGGGGCTGCTGGTGGGGCCCAGGTGCTCGTGGGGGCCTCTCTGACATCCAGCCCGGAGGTCTGGGCGTCCCACCACAGTCCCCGCAGCGTGAGGTCGACGCTCTCCTGTCGGGACTCGCTGGTGCTGGTCCAGGGCCCACCCATCTGCTGACAGCCCGGTCCTCCGCCCCTGGGACTGTCCCCGCCTGGAAATGGTGGAAGCCGAGTTAAATGAATTTCTCTCTGGAGCCAATGGGCCGGATCCTAAGCCTTCCTGAGAGCCGAGGTGTAATTTAAGAAACTGGAAGAAATTATTGAGTTGGTGTCCTAATCCCCCGAGAGCCTCCCTGCTCACTCCGCTGAGCAGCCTAATCCCCGCTGGGGCCTTGACCCCGGGAGGAATCCTTAATTACCAGAATCTCATTCCTCCTTTGCAGGCTACCCGAGGAGCACCTGTCGCTCAAATAAACTTGTGAAAAGAAAGTATTAGAATCAATAATTCAACTTGGAACTGAAATGGAACAGAAAAATGACTTTGCAGCCCGCCCGCCCGGTGCCTGGACGGCTGGGTCTCGCAGTCGCTCTGACTCTGTGCTGAGTCACCTCCAGGCCAGGGGCCACCTCTGGCGGGGTCGGTTCCAGGTCGGGGGGCACCTCGGGGGGCACCTCTGGGTCGGGGGCCATTTCTCGGGGGGGAGCCACCGCAGGTCCAGGAACTTCCCATCTCTGTATCTCGATCACACGCCTGAGCTCGGCTGAAAGCCCACCGTCTCCGGGATGTCTCCCCGGATTACCCGTTTCTGTAGCCGTCATGTAAAGTGCCGGGGCCGATCAGCTGCTTGTCCTATGCCGCGCGGTGTGGGGCGCACGACCACCTCCTCTCACCTCATCGTCCCGGGGACCAGGGCACGGCCGCTCCCCCGTTTGCAGAGGGGAGGAGGACAGGGTGCGTGCGTCGCCCCATCTGCTGCTTTTCCCGCTTCTCTCCGTGGAGGGAGCGCAGTCGGACTCGCGCGCACGGGCAACCCAGCGGGGGGATGGGGCTGTGTCTGCCGGACCCGCGTTTGTGTGCGCAGAACACGGGGCCCCTCACAAAGCCCCAGGACGGGCCTGAGGCTCACCACATGGGTCGCCGCCACTCCTGAGAGCATGGGTCTGCGGCAGGACAGGCGCCCCCATACCCGGTGGGAGCGGTCACGGTTCCGGTCACCGCTGTGCACTGCTGGCCCGCGGGGCCTCCCTCAGTCTGGGAAGGAGGGCAAGGCAGCCTCGGTGGCACAGGCCAAACGTCCGTTGTGCAAAGCTTTCCCGAGAGCGTCTGGTCACGTAACTTCGTGGGCGAGCCCGCAGCTGTTCTGGGAGGCGCGAGGCCACCGGGCTGCCTCCCCCCGCCCCTGAGCACCCCCACTGGCAGTGCTGGACACCCTAACGCCTCTTGGGCTACCTGGTGGCGTTGCTGGAGTCTGCGAGTCTGGGAGGAAGTCGCATGGAAGGTTCTGCCGGGCGACAAAAGGGCAAGGACAGCCTGTACAGCCCACGCACGTGAGGACAAGGGACGGGGGCGCTGGTGACCCGGGGTTCCCGGTGCGGTAAGCCGGATGCTGCAGAGCTCCACGCAGGGCCTGCTAGTTCCGGGTCCCGCTGCGCCAGCCCCCGGGATTCACACCCCGACCACCGTCCCCCACGTGTCCATACAGCTGCATATCCAGACACCCCCTCAGCAGAATCCCCCCCCCTTCCAGCAGCGGCACCCCAGACACAGGAGGGGAACCCAGAAGGAGCCCAACCTCAGGACGCAGGTCCCCCAGCTGGGCTGATCACCAATGGGCTTGAATCATCTCCCAGCTGCAGGGCCTTGCCCTTCCTGCCTTGTCCCCTGGTGCCTCCGGGACCCCTACCCCATGCAGCCCACGCCCTCCTTCTGTCAGCCTGCATCTAGCGGGGCCTGCAAACAGCATCGTGCCAGTGTGCAGAGGTTAAGGTGTCTCTCACGTGATCTGAGGGCCCCGTGACACGGGGTCCATCCATGGCACCTGCTGACACCAGCCTCCCTAGTAGGCGTTTCCATCAGCAAACAGCACGCTAACAAAGGGAGTTTCTTCCAGATATCAGAAGGTTCAGAGTTTCTCCAGGAGAAACCAAACCAGCCCTGCTGTGGCTCTGTGTCTGGACGGCTCTGCTGTCGTGGGGGCCAGACTCCACGTCACGGGTCTCTTCTGCTCCTTGGATGTTTCACTGCTGCTACAGAATTTTCTAGAATGGAGTTCAGCCCCCGTCAGGTGGACGAGGGGAAGGACGTGGGGTGGGGCTGGTCCAGGCTCCTCGGACGGCTGAGTGGTCAGTCCCGAGCACGGACACCCTCCCTGTGAGAAAGCCTGCAGAGCAGTCCTGCCCCCCACCTCCCCGTCCCCTGGGGGACGCACCAGCCGCAGGGGATGCACTCTCACGGGGCCATCTCGGGGGCTCTGAGCAGCGGCTCCATGGGCCCCAGCTAAGCAGCGGGCGCAGAGGGAGGAGGCCCGGCCCGCACACGGCTCCCGAGGTGTGCACGTTCCCCTACCGCAGCTCAGCGAGCACCACAGTCCTGCTGCCTGTTGGCGTGGCTCAGGTCCCTGAGGCCCCCGGCAAGCCATACATCACGGAATATTGATACGGTTCCACCAGACTTCCGCACCTGACATTTGATTTATAGCTTTAGGTGTTCTTTTTAATTCTAAACAGTCAATAGAGGATCAAAGGAAATGTCATATTTGTAGCGTTCAAGCCCAGTGACACCTCGGAGGCCAGAAGGGGGGGCGGCCCATGGTGGCTTCTGCCAGTGGGCTCTTCCCTGTCCGCCGTCTTGGGGTGCAGAGTGGCCCGTGCTCGGGCCTCACGCCGCTCACCGGCTCCCCCAACATTTCCCGTATTTATCACATTATATAGCAGCCTCCAGAATACTGCCTTCATTTAAGCTTTTCACGTCCCAATGATTTTTTATTATTTCCATCGACCAAAATAAATGAAGAAATGTTTTAGACTGCACTTGAAAGCGTGTAAAAATCAATAATCACATTTTAAGAGATTTAAAATGTCTTGAATACATTCATTTTCAAACATTTTCTTCTGATCTTTAAATAGCTTTTCTTGGAGCATAACATTTTTTTGAAAAGTCAAATATGGAGCATTAAGGGTGTAATTACCATTTTAATTATAACTCAATCATCCTATCTGCTTTGCATAGAAATTAAAGCTTTTATGTCAGGATTTGGGGCACTCACAAATGTTCAGGAGCAATTAATGTTAAAAGTTTAATTTTTTCAAAACCAGGATGAACTTTGCGGTCCTTAATTTCATTCTTGCTCCGACGGGAAAGCGTGGACGCTCCACGCGTCACTTATTGTTGCAGTAAATCCCTTTCCACTCGTGAGCTGGTCTGACGTCGAGGTTTGCACAACGGCTGAGTCTCGGCTCTGCTGCTGGGCTTGGGACCTGGCAGGAGCGACAGCCCTTTGCTTTGTGCCCTCGCCTGGGAGAGGGGTCGCAGCCTTCCTGTCTGCAGGACTGCTGGTATGCGTGGGCTGTGGGAGGCGTGCAGGTCTGCGGCCTGGGTCTGTGCTTGTAGGAGCCTCTCTTGGCCGTAGGATCTAAGACAGTCCCGATCACTCCGAGGTGCGGATTTTCCTGCCCCGAATGGCAGCACCTTCCATCCTTTCTGTTTGAGAGGCTGGGACTGTTTTCATGAAATAGCAAACCAGGCCAAGGCCAGTGACACCCCATCCCCAAGTCGGCAGCCTGGGCTTAAGGACAGTGACTCCGGCTGCAGCCCGCTGGGTTTCACGGTGTTTAGCTCTGAACACGGAATGTGCGTGATAGATTTCCCATCATGTTGCTGCAAGTGAATCATGTGCTCCTGGCTCCTGAGGCCCGGGCTGTGGGTGTGAGTGTGTGCACGAGTGCACACATGTGCGTCTGCATGTGTGTAGTGCATGTGTGTGGGTGTGCGTGCACAAACATGTGTGCATGTGCACACCTGCCTGTGTGTTCATGTAGACGTGGAGGCACATGTGGACACGTGGGCACAGGCGTGTGCATGCCCGCACACTATGTGTGTCTGCACGTGTGTTCATGTGGACGTGCGCACACGTGTGGATGCGTGTGGACGCGTGTGGACATGTGCACGCAGGCATGTGTACACACGCACACACCATATGCACATCTGTATTGTACACGTGTGATGTGTGTTCCTGTGGGCACGCACACGTGTGTGGATGCATGTGCGGACGTGCGTGCACAGGCACGTGTACACGCGCACACACCGTATGCATGTCTGCATTGTACACGTGTGGTGTGTGTTACGTGGGCACGCACACGTGTGTGGATGCACGTGCAGACGTGCGTGTGCAGGCATGTGTACACGCACACACTGTATGTGTGTCTGCATGTGTGCATGTGTGTTCTGTGGGCACACACCACGTGTGGATGCGTGTGTGGACGTGTGCGTGCCTGCGTGCTTGCCTATGCACATGCTTGCCTGTGTGCAAATGCAGCCTCGCCTTTTTCCTCCCAGTTAAGCCCCCGTCTAGGACTTGGCCCCTTTCCCCCGGGCCTGCCAGCATTCAGTCTGGAAGGAAAATCACACTTATGGGTATTTCCAAAACAAAATGAAATGCTCCCATTTCTGGAGTGTCTGTGGAAGTGCCTGTCTCCTTTTTACTTTTTGTTTTAGCCTATTTTGTGGTTTGTGTGAGTCTCCCTTGTGCTTACACCTTACTTTTCTGCTTTATTGGGGAAAATGGCGACAGAGGCGGCTTACATGTCTCTCCAGCCGCCGCTGCCCCTCCTTGTCTCTACGGACAGAGCGGCTGCGCTCCCTGAGACAATCACTGTGGCTCCCACGGGCACCTCAGCCTGACACGATTGTGGGCCGTCATGTGATCACGAGGAGGCAGCTGGCTCCCTAATGACCCCGTGGCCTAGGTATACCCAGCAGGGTGGGGATTTCACACACGTTTAGTATTTCCAGGAAAGGAAAAAGTTTCAAAAATCTGAGTAAATATGACTTAGGGTTTAATGGCTCTGGAAGCGTTTTCATACGAATAACTTCACTTCTCGGAAGACATCCCTTTCTTGGGCACCACCTTCAGGTCTGGGTATGGTACAGAAGATTGCAGGCCCTTTGGGTAAGTTGAGTCCCAGAGCAGGGCTGAGTGCTTCTGTTAGCCTGTCTCTGTTCTCGGGGGGCACACGGGCAGTGAGGTGCAGGCAGGACTGGGGCTCTGGAGAGAAGGGGCCCGTTTGTACCCTTGCTGCTGCCCGGCCCCAGGCTGCTCCAGTCCTGGCCACATTGTGGTAAGGGTAAGGTGGTAAGGTGGTAAGGGTCCAGTTTTGGCCACACTGTGGTAAGGGTCCCATCTCTCCGAGGTCCCTCTGTGCGCGGGAGACCGGGCTCCTGCTGGCGCCGATCCACAGGCACGTGAAAACGAGGACAGGGAGCCCCCCATCCGGACGGGCGCAAAAAGTCGGCCGCTGGTAAGTCCACACTCTGCCCGGCTGGGCAGCTGGAGGTGGTGGAGAAAATACTATAATTTCGTTAGACTATAATTTTGTTAGTGTTTGTTATTATACGATTTTCACAGGAACACGACGGAGAACAGAAACAAAATCTGTTCACAGAGACTGTGTCCGTCACAGTAACCATGGGCTGGTGGAGGACGGGACCGGCCTGGGGCGGCGTCACGGGTCAGTCTCCCCACAGCACACGCGTGCGGGGAGTTCCTCTTCAATTCGAGTACCAGTTGCTTCTCCCGCCAGACGGAGAGCGACTGCATCCGTACTGGGCGTTGGGAGTGACGTCGGAAAGGGCATCGTCTGCCAGAGACAAGAAACGCTGGGATGGGGGCTCCCAGTTTGGGAACTTACCCGGGGAGCTACTTGCCACTCACTGGTCTGTCCGCTCAACTGGAACGTTTCTCTGTGTCAGGACCCGTTGTAAAGGGGGTGAAAAGTGGACCCGTGCGTCCAGGTCTCAAAGTGGCCACACTCAGCCTCTCTGTGGATGAGTCTCACCGCGCGAGTGTCCGTCACATCTGAACTTGGGGAGAGTCAAGTTGGGGCGGCTGTCCTTCCCCCGGTGAGGAGCGCTGGGGTCACGCTCCTGTGTCTGACTCAGCCATGGTGCCGCACGCCTTCGGCTTGTCCTCACTCCCTGCACGTCGCTGTCCCTCTGTGGGGGAAGGTGCCACGTGCTTGGATTCGTGGCTGGTTCGGGGCAGCCGTCCTGCTTCTCCCTTGCTGTGTCAGTGGCTTCCTTTGGGTGGATTCCCAGACTGGAGTCCCTGTGTCTGGCCTGCCACGTCTCCAGGGTGGGAGGCCTGTGCTGGCCTCGTGGCACCCTCACTGCGGGGGTCACTGGGGCCCTGGGCTCACCCAGGCTCTGCGTCCTGTTGGTCTCTGGCCCGAGCTTCCCGGCCACCCCTGCTGGAGTGGAAACCGTGTGGTGGTGTAGTGTCTCCTCCCAGGGGCTGGGCGCCCAAGTATGTTGTGTGGCTCCGGCATCCAGAACGTTCTATGAGCAGAGCTGGTCTCACAGTTTTTGTTGATGCAGCCAGGTGGGGTCCGAGAGGCTCTCACTTCCTGAGGAGAGAAGCCAGAGACTCGTGCGGGGAAGCCGGGGTGCGGGCCCGTCATGCCACAGAGCGGTCGTTTCGACTTTGGGCGAGTTTGTCCAGAGGCGGAGGGGCCAGCGCTAAGCCCTGGGGAGCTCCCCAGCGAGGGCAGAGTGGCCGGGTCCTGGTGGTCACACGCACAACTGAACCACCGTCAGCGGAGAGAGCTTCCCTGGAGGCTTCCCCTGGCTTGTGGGCTCTCAGAGCTGTTGCCAGACCGCTGGGTCCTGCAGTTTCATGCCCTTTCCATGACGGGGGAGACCGAAAGGCGGCACTTAGAAATAACACAGACGATACAGCCGTTCCCCAGGGAGAAACACCAGAGCACAGATGTGGGGCAGGAGGGTGAGAAAATGCCCGTGTCCTGGTTTTCGGGCCCCCGGGTAGAAGCCTTTGGGGAGTGGGCCGGGTGCATGGGCGTGAGATGCTGCATGTGGGGGCAGAGCCGAGCCCCGCGTCAGCCCAGGGCTGCTGCCTTTGGTCCTTCTGTGGGGGCGTTGTTTACTGTTCAGGGTCGCGATCACACCATGACACGTAACACACCCACCCCTTAGACAGCAGGTCTCATGCGGACTTCCATCTGTCACACGACGTATCACATGGCTCTGTCGTTAGAAGCCAGGGCACGTCGTTCGGAAGCGAAGCCCATGCCGTTGTCTGTTTGCGGTCCTCCCCGTGGGATCGCGCTCGCGTGGGCCTCCCCCTGCCCCTCGGCAGGTGCAGGCTCCAAATCCTTCCCGCCTTGCCGTGCAGTGGGCAAGCCCAGGGGAGCTGTCCCGGTTCCAGAGACTGTACCCCAATCTGTGCTCAAGAGAGTCCCATCGTCAACAGGGACCAGCACAGCACCTGCTGTTCGCAGAAGCTGGATGATGCCACTGTCTCAGGGCGCTCCTTCTGACACAAAATATGATGCTCTGTTCTCAGGAGAAGGTCCGGCTGTCAAGACCTTCATCCGGAGCTGAAAACAGGGCCGGGAGCCCCTGTCCTGCATCGCAAGAGGAAGGCGGTCAGGGACGTGTTGCGGACCCCACCTGCCCACGGTGGGGGTGGTTGTGGGAACAGGGAGCACAGGGCAGAGGGCAGCCATGGGGGGGCGAGCGGTGCCACGAGAGCCCGGAGCAGAAATAGCTGTTTTCCCTGCTGTCTCTTCTCAGAGCAGCCCAAACTTTGGGCTTGGGAGACACAAATTGGTCCCTGGTGATATTTCTAAATAACTTAGCACCAGAGAAAAGTGCAGGTCTCAACATTCCTCGCTCTGTCTTTAATGAAAGTCTCTGAAGCTTGGTGAGAGGCGACGGGAGAGCTGGGAATCATTACGGACGGGCCATAAACTTGATTTCCTGCGTTCGGTGCTAAATCTCTCTTTCTGCTGCTGGAAGGAACTCAGCCCATTTGTACAGACTTTGTGGGTGCCGTCCATCGTGGAAACGCTTTCATCTTTCCCAAAAAGCTCAGAGCTGCGTGGGGCTCGGCACCAGGGGGACGGTAGTCTGAATCCAATTTCTGTGTCTCTCTGTCTTCTTATACTTTCTCTAGTTCTTTGGTCTGTAGGGTACCTGGGTTGGTTTTCTCACTGTCTGCTACTCGAGTTCTAGGTTCTGGGGACATAATGATTAGTTTGGGCGCATGGGGAGGAGCTGCAGTGAGGGACGGTGAAGACAGAGCGCGCAGTGTGTCTACTAGGCTGATCTTGAGGTGGGAACAGAAGCATTAAAACGCACCAGCCAAGGAGGTTTAGCACAGATGGCCTTCTGGGACTGTTTACGGAAGGAAAAACAGGAGATGGATCCTAACAGCCATTGAGAACTTCATGGCACGTGATAGGGTAGAATGTTCTAGGTCTGCAGTGGTGGGGGGTCTAGGACACCTGGACTTGCCACCCCCTCTTGAAGAAGGAAAGGTGTTGTACCTGTAATGATTCTCACCCAAACTACTTGAGGAAAAGCATTTGACATTAGAATATATCATTTCCAGTTATTTCAGAATTCAATTTTGAACTCATGTATTTCTTTTTTTCATAATGTGGATGAATAAGATGGTGCCCGTGTGTGGCGTGTCCCTGAGACGGGATCCCCCTGTCTATGTGGCGCAAAGGGAAAGAGTGCGGACGCGGCTGACCTCACCTCAGTGCGCGGGAGTAAGGAAATAATGCATCCATTGGGTCTGTCAGTGGGCAGTTTTTAAAAGGGAGTCTGGGCTTGAAAGTACTGGAGGTCAACAAGGGGGGAATGTGCTTTTCCAGAAGCTACTTTTGTCTTGTTAGACGTGTTAATAACGAAAACAGTCAGAACAGCGCCAGGACGGACCCTGTGCGGGCTGTGCCACGGCCACCACCGACCGCGCCGCACGGGGGCTTTGAATTGCTGGAACTACACAGCCAGGATCTGTGGGCTGAGAACCACAATATGCCGATGGAAGGAATCAGGGACGACCTGAAATAAGGGGGAGACGTGTGGTGTTCGTGAATCGGAAGCCTCGATCGTCCAAGTGTCCGTTTCCACGAAACTGACCTGGAGGTTAAGGCGGTTCTTCTCAAAACACCAGCAAACATTTCTGTAGCTGCAGACAAGCTTACCTACAGTTCACACGTAAAGGCACAAGTTCTATCAAACATCCCATTTCACAAGAAGGAAAAAGAATCCCTCTACCCGGTGTGGAGGTCTCGTGGGAAGCCACACTGATCCAGGCTGCGTGGCATTGTGTGTGTGCGGAGACGGACAGGCCCGCGGGGCGGCCTGGGGGCCCACGCAGAGCAGCTGAGCGGACGGACGGCCTTTCCACAGAGCTGGGGTAGCCGGGTCTCCACGGGCAACGCCCTTCCCCGCCACAAACCCCACAGCGATGTGCGCCTCACACCTCGTACAGACAGTAACTAGATGTAGATCGTAGGCTTCAACTCTCAGGAAAAAATGCAGGAGGAAATTCTCAGGCTCTACTTCAACAAGGCAAGGAACTCGTAGACGTGGCACCAAAAGCAGGAGAGAGGGGAAAGCTGGAGAGCGGGTCTCACAGCGGAAGGCCTGCGGGAGGCCCGTGGTCGTGAGAGGACACAAGGGAAGCCGACGAGGGAGAATGTTCACAAGCCCCGTGTCTGGGGTGTGCCAGTGTCCCGAGCGCACAGAGGACGCTCACGACGCAGCCGGAAGACAGAGAATCAGAAAGCGACAGAGACGCGCGGAGGACGCCAGTGAAGATTCGCACATGCCCAGCTGTTCGGTGCCACCTGTCGCTGGGGACACGCGGCCGGAAAGCCCACGAGACGCTCCCACACGCCCGCCAGAGTGGCCACCTCGAAGAGCAGCGACCCTGCCGCGTGCCGGCTGCATGGGGTGGACCCGGGCGCCCCACACTCTGCCGCGGGACGCACGCTGGGGCTGCCGCTCTGAAAATCGGTCTGGCAGTTTCTGGTGGCACTGGGGGTGGGATCCCCGTCCGGCCCAGCCGCTGTGCCCTTGGGCGTGTGTCCCAGAGAAACGGAAATTTACGTTCTCACGCACAAACACCACGCGGACGCTCATGGCACTGGACGCATAATTGTCCCAACCGAGGTCCCACGGTTGTCCTTCACTGTGTCAGGTTTAAACAAACCGTGGTCCGTTCACACCACGCACACCACCTGGCAGTGTCAACAGAGTCTCGATCCACGCAGCCACTGGACGGACGGCCAGAGAGCTGCACGGAGAGAAGGTCACGCGGTATGACTGCGTTTGCGTTATGGTGGGAAAACTCACAATTACAGGAATGGGGGCCATTGACGGGTGCGAGCCTTAAGGAAGGGGGTTGGGAGGCAGGCGGGGCGGCTTTCAAAGGCAGCAGGACGCAGCTGTGGTGGCGGGTGTCCTCCACGGCCACTGCGGTGTACTCACGACTCCGAACACACGCACACGCACATCAGTCCCGGGCCTCGTCCCCCGCCGACGGACCTGGACGTCTGGGGAGCGAACCAGGTGTGTCTGCGGCACAAGCAGCCCGAGTGTTCTGCGGAGGGCAGCAGCCGGACCCCGGTTCTCCGACTGTGCGGAGCCCCTGGCCCCTCGGACGTCTCTCCGCGCCGTGACACCCCAGCCGCGCTGCCTCTTCTGGTTGCCCGTGAAGAGCCTGTGTGGACGGGGCGCCTGGGTGGCTGAGTCGGGGAAGAGCCTGTCCAGCCTCCACAGGGCTCGCGGGACGCGGGCTTCGCTCCATGTTTAAATACTCCTCTCATTCCGGAAAACACGTGAGCGCGTTCTCGTGACACTGCCAGACCCCAGAGCCCTTGCGCAGTGGGTGCTGTCACCAGCCGCGTGCTGCCTCTGGCCCCTGACGGAGCTCTGTGCTGGGGCCTCCGTGCGGAGGTGACCTCACCCCTGTGAGCAGGGCGCGCCCCCGGGGTCAGGAGCGCTGAGACGCCGCATTCCCGAAGCCGGGCGCCCGGCCGTGGCGAGGTGCGCACGTCTTCCCGGCCAACGGATTCCGGCACTTGTCCTCTGCCCGTCGGAAGGGTGGTTGGTGAGTCCACTGTCTCTCAGGGGATCGTTAGAACGGGGAAAGCATCTATGTTAAACGGTAGGTGTGCAGAACCCAAGAAATTCTCATCTTGAAAAATGTAATGCAAACGTATCCATTTTGGTGTCTTGACTATAAAGTTAAAAATGCGGGGAAGAAAATATCACCTTCTTGAGTTAAAGATATGCTTTTAGGGCCTCTCGACACAGAAGGCTAGAAGGATACCAGTTTGTCATTCATTAGTGACTGACTGAGGAACGGCCTGAGGGGCTGCTTGGTGTCCTCCCGCAGAAACACCAGGGCTCTCGGGAAGCCCCAGTGCCGACCTGTGGGGGCCACGTGGAATCACTGAAGGCTTTGGTTACACTGAACTAAGGGAGACGGAGTGACTGTGACTGCAGTTACAAGGCCTTGTGCCCTGGTTCCATGTTAGCCACTGTTTCCAGTGGCGTGGGGGGCGACCTGACTGGATCCCACACGTGCAGCTGAGCCGCAGCAGAGGGGGAGGACAATGAGGAGGAGGAAAAGGACAAAGAACAGAAAGAATACTAATCCTCACCCCCGAAGAACTGTGTTGAGCCCACATTTCTGCTAATATCGGTGCCGGCAGGTGCAGGCCCTCTGCTTCCCAGAGCTCACGGGCGGGAGGCAGGCAGCGGTGCGGGACCCCACACGATGAGGAGTTCATCCCTGACGTCACGGAGGGACATCACGAGTGAGTGACAACACAGAATGGCATCGTGGAGTGACATCACGAGTGACATTACAGAGTGATATCATGAGCGACATCATAAAGTGACATCACAGCAATACCATGGAGTGACATCACGGAGTGACATCACAGGATCACATCACAGAGCAACAGCATGAGTGACATCATGGGTGACATCACAGGGTGATGTGGGCGACTCCACAGAGGAACATCACAGAGTGACATCACAGAGTGACATCATGAACGACATCACAAGTGACATCACACAGTGACATCATGGAGTGCTGCCGGAGTGGAACTGGAGTGGGGCAGCCGCCTGGGCTGAGGGGACAGTCAAGGGAGACGATGAAGTATTTGGAGGCTGACCGGTGGCAGAGGCGGTGGGTCCGGGGTTGGGAACGCTGGTTCCCGCAGGGGAATGGTACCTGTGGTGGCAGAGCCCAGCACCTGAGCCAGGGGAGCCCCCAGGGGCGTCGTCCTGTTGGCGCCCCTTCCCGACCCCCGGTCCAGCAGCCGTGCTCTGATCACAGCTGGCCTGGCTTCGAGGCTGTGGTGGGGCACGGAAGGACGCTGAGTGGGTGGGAAACATGACCAAGTGTGGTGACTGCGGCAGCTCCGCGGAGCAAGCAGGGGTCCTCCGCTGGGGGGTGAGAGGAGGAGCGAAGCCACCACTAGTGCAGCGAGGTCCCCGGGGCCTGAGCTGGCGAGAAGTAGGATCACACACGCGCACAGTGAGATAAGCCACTGCTTCTCTGGGGTGAAGTGTGGGGCCCCCGGGATTAGCTGGTGGGGGAGAGCGGCGGGGAGAGCGGCGCGGGGATACCGAGGGGGTCAGCAGGCTGCTGACACAGGGCAGAGCTGCTCGTGGCCCAGCCTCGCAGGACGGTTCCAAACAAGGGTGGGGACGTGGCGTCCAGAAGGCGTACTGGCGGTCTGGCAGACACCCCATCGTTTTGCCTCCTGCTGGTGGTTAGTCGGGACGGACGGGACAGCTGGGACCCAGGTGCGGGCTTGGAGCGCCACGCCCAGGGCAGCTCTTGGGGAAGCCTGCTCGGTGTCTCGCTCTGTCCCTGAGGAGGTCGAGCTGTGGCGGAGCGCAGGGGTCTGAGTCACGTGGTGCTTTGCAGATGTTCCGGATCAGGGTGCGGACGGAGTGGAGGGGCTGCCTTGCCGCTGCCCCCATCAGACTCGCCCCGTAGAGCTCGAGCCTGTGAACCTCTTTCTTCTCGACGCTCAACACGGAGCAGCTCTGCAGAAGGGTGGCTCCAGACGCTTGTCACCGAGCCGACATAGACGTACGACACGCCGAGCTCAGACCGCGGCTCCGACTCAGTGCGGAGCTCACACTCGGCGCGTGCGGCCCGAGGCTCCCGCGTGGATGAGGGTTAAGGCGGCGCGGCAGGATGGCATTTCAGCACCGCGGAGAGCCGCTCGGCCACCGCGCGCCCCTCGCCTGCTGCCCGTGGAGATGGAAAGCTCGTCAGACTCTTTATTTCCAAATGTAAATCCAGGCAGGCACTGACAGTCATGAAAGTGTGAATAAAATAAGGAAACCCCTGCTATTAGCTCTGTGCCAGCAACTCTTCAGGGTTTAAGTAATTAAATCAATTAAAATGTATCGTTTGTTCAAAATCTTTCAGACTGGAAGCAGGAGGCCCCGGCATTTCAAGGGGTTTAAGCAGGTGTCCACCCAGGGTGGGGGCGGGGGCGAGCGGGCCGGCTGGGGAGCATCCTTCCCAGCGTGCCGGGATCTTACATCCAGGTTTCCAGGCTGGCTGTCTGTCGCTCTCAGACACACACCTTCCATCTCCCTCCTGGTCATGGCTCTGCCCCATCAGTTTCCACCCGAATTTTCTGCTCTGCACAATTGCTTGGGGAACTGAGAGTGCTTGTGGACGGCTGCCTCGCTGTTGTGTGATGGCTCTCTGAAACACTGCGTCTTTGCCCCGTTTGAGATCCACGTGTGCCGGCCTCTGAGCCCGGTGCCGGCCCCGGACTCTGCGCGTCAGGGACCAGCCTGGGTACCTGGTTTGTGTCTTGGAGACAGGACTTGGCACAAGTGTTCCTGGTGTGTTGGGGCAGGCTCGGGCAGGGGCTGGCCGTCTGCGGCTGCTGCCTGCTGGAATGCTCCGGAATGGCGCCTGTGGTTCAGGGTCGTGGGTCTGGGGAAGCTGTGTGGGAGAAGCGATCTGTTTCCTTCAGTTCTTCCTGACCTATACAGATGTCACTAGAGGTTTTCAGACTAAAGTGACGTGTCCTCTTCCCTTCAGGGCTACTTTACTCTCTCTGTATTTCCTTGAAAACAGGGGATAGCTGCATAATCGCCGAGTTTTATCCACATTCTTCTGCATCTGAAGGAAATGGAATAGGGACCCCTTCAGCAAGGACTGGCAAGTTGGGTTTGACTGCGCCTCACGCTCACTCGATGTCCCTCAGTCATCGGAACAGAAGTCAGTAGTCTGTGGCGTGACGTGTAACGTGAGGTGGACCTTCCTGGCGCGGGCCGGTCATAGCCATGGGCTTGGCGATGACATGCTAGGGGCCTGCGGTCTTCTTTCTAAAGTAGCTCTGAGTGTTCATTCCACATACACACATCAGATCATTTACAGATGGTAAAAACTGCTCTATTAATGTAATTTGTAAAATATACAAAAAATAGAAGTTAAAAAAAATTAAAGAGTAAGGAAACATGCCCCATGAATGAGGGGCGGAGGAGAACTCCCTTAACTTGAGAAACAACTATGAAAAACGCACGGCTCAGTTCACACTCCCCAGTGAGAGACCGAATGCTTTCTCCCTACCATTAGGAAAAAGACCAGCTTGTCTGCCCAGACCACTGCTATTCAACAACATCCTGGAGGTTCTAGTGGAAACTGTAAAGCCGTTACCAGGAAACCTAGGGGTCCATCTTCATGATCTTGGTGAGACCAAGTCACAAAAGGGAAAATGAGTCATTTGGACTTTGTCAAATTTAAAAACTTTCATGCTTCAAAGGACGTCATCAAGAAAGTGCAAAGGCAACCCTTGGAATGGGAGAAAATATTTGCAAGTCCTACGTCTGATAAGGGACTAGTAGCCAGGATATATAAGGGAATCTTATAACTCAGAAAATAAAAGACCCAAATAAAAACAGTCCCAAGGATCTAAAGAGGTTTTTCTCCAAAGAAGACGTGTACGGGGCTCATTAGAAGACCCCCAAGATCCTGAGTCGTCAGAAATGCAAGTCCAAACGACACTGACATGCCATTTCACCCCGACAGGGTGGCCAAGAGACAGGACAGATGACAGCAGTGTTGTCCAGGATGTGGAGAAGCTGGAGCCCCCGTTCACTTCTAGTGGGAAGAGAGGCCAGAAAGTTCTTGAGATGCTAAGTACATTTAGAAGCAGCACTTCCCCTGCTGGGCGATACCCAGGAGAAGGGGAAACACATGTCCACACAGCAATGTGTGTGCCAGGGCTCAGAGCATCACTCAGGATGCCAGAAAGTAGAGGCCTCCCACGTGCTGGAGGGTCCACATGAATGGACGACGACAGTGCGGCACATCCTTAAACTCGGGTGTCATTTGGCTATAAAAAGGAATGAACAACGGATACTTTGTCCAGATCATGGATGGGCCTCGAATAAAAGATGCTGTCAAAGAAGCCAGACCCAAGAGGCTGCAAGCTGCGTGGCTCCGTTTCCGTGGAGCATGGGGAGTAAGGCGGTGCCGAGAGACAGAAAGGAGATGTGTGGTTGCCAGGGGCTGGGGGAGGGGAGAACGCTAATAGGGTTTTTTTGGGGGTGGTGAACCTTCTAAAATTAGATGGTGGTAATGGTTGCACAACTCTGAATATACAAAAAACCACGGGTTTACACACGTTGAAAGGAAGACTTTATGGTATTTGATTTAGCTCAGAAAATTGTTATAATGAGATTAAAATGCAAAGTAATAAAAGCTCTGGATTTTCTTCTTTTACCTCGATGCACCGTCCACACACACCACACATCAGAAACTTCCCCACACTAAGCTGATCAGTGGGGGGCCTGCCCGTCTGCAGTGGTCCAGCAAGCTGTCAGGTGTGTTTAGAGGCTCTGGTGCCCGGCTATGGTGGTGGTTACGTGGGCAGTGTGAAAGGCTTTCAGAAAAACCACTAGTGAAATGGTGAGGCGACAGCACGTGGTTGTGATAGGCTTGGTCTGACTCAGAAGGCCACGTGCCGTTCATCCCACTTGCACGTTTGCACGTCAGGGCGGGGAACCCAGGTGCTGCAACCCTGAACCCGCTAGCAGAAGGCCAGACGCTTGCTGACCTGCACGGGCCTCTGTGGCTGCTTTGGGGGCATCTAACAGATGAATGAAAAATATTGCAATGAAAAATGACATGTTTTTGATATTTTGACAGAAGAATTCTCAGGACTCCAAGACCATCCCTGTGTTTACTGCTGAGAGCAGAGGGTAGAGGTGGAGAGAACTCCCCCCCCCTTGTGTTATACGTTTTGTAATTTTTTTTGATGACATCTGGTTAATTAATTCAGACAGGCTATATCAATTTGAGGAAAAACCTCAAAAACTTTGGAATTCTTTGACTAAATTGACTACTTATACGTAAAAATAATTTATGACACTGGGAGGCAGAGCTCCTGCTTCCCTTTCTGTAGGTTTTAGGTTACCCAGATTTTTCCTTGTCCCCTTCCCGTTGACAAAAATAAAAGAAGGTGAGTACGAAGCAGGGGACACTGTCGGCAGAAGCTGAGCCATCTGTGGGAGCCCTTCTCAGACTGGCCCGTTTTCTGGCTCTGGGACCGGGTGTGCACCGTCGACTGCCCACGCCGGCTGCCAGTGACCATCGCAGAGCACAGTCCCTGAGCTCATTAAAGGAAAGTGCTCGATCGTTTCTCACTCAACTGCCAGGCTCATTACAAGTGCCCCAGACTTAGCTGAGTTTACTCAATTTTTATGAGCTCTCCCCTTGGTTCTGCTTGACTTTGGTGCTGTAATGGCTTACTTTGGAGTCACCCTGTGTTACACAATACTTAGGCGGCTACATTGTGTTGTGGGGAAGGATGAGGTCCAAAAAGGGTCCTTTTAGTTATTGTCACCGCGGCCCTGGGGGGTCGGTTCCACTCTTCCCTAGTTTTACCGAACGGTGAAAGGGCAGGTGCCCAAAGTCCTGCAGGCAGTACCGCGTCCACGGTCTCGACTATGTCCATGGTCTTGACCATGGGGCCTGCCTCCCTGTCCGCACGGTGCTGTGAGCCCAGAGCCCTTCTGAGGGTGCTTTTATCCTTGCCCCCAGCATAGTTTTTCTCATCACACTAATACACAGCTCAGGCACAAGGCAGAGTGTGTGTGTGTGTGTGTGTGTGTGTGTGTGTGTAGCAGAGAAAGGGCACCGAGGAGGACAGATGTGGGCAGCAGGTAATGCCTGGGGAAGGCGGGGCAGCCCACCAGCCAGACACCAGAAAGCCTCGTGGAATAAGATGAGAAGGGCACGGGGTCGGGTGCTGCTGCTGTGGGTGGGAAGACCCGCAGTCAGGCCCGCTCACTCCCCGGCCACACCGTGCCTGTGCCCCACACGTGCCTGCAGGCCCCGGCCACGGCTGAACCCCAGACACGATCCTCGCTCCCTCTGTCCCGAGCTGGGTCAGTGGACGTCTCCAGAGACCGAGGCCGAGCCCCCAGGGGTGTTTGCACAAAGTGCAGATAAACTCATATGGAAAGTCGACGTCAGGAAGCACAGTGAGGTCACTGGTGCGCGGGGCCTGCACGTCACCTCGGGGCCGTCTGGGAGCCCTGGCTCGAGGCAAGCCTGCTGCTGGGTCCCCTTCCCCGCGTCAGCCGTGGAGCGGGACGCACTGCGTGTGCTACAGAGCGGGTGTCCGCGGATGTCCCGCAAGTGGATTGACCCTCAGCTTCGTGTTCCCTAGTGAATGTCACGAAGTCTGAGATGGCCCCGCCCCTCTCCCGGGTCAGACCCGTTTGAACACGTGGCTGGCATTCGGTGCCGCGGGCCGCGGCGTCTGCCGTTGTCAGACGTGAGCCTCGGGTCAGAAACCGCTTCCGAAGACAACGAGTGCTCGCCCGTGCCGTGCTCGCCCGCTCTTTCTCTGTGTGCGCTCGCTGTCGAAGCTCACACCGTCCGTCAGGCCACTCCGCGGTGCTTCCGTTAAGCTTTGCAGGGCTAACAGACGCGCCTTCAGCGTTTCAAGGTGGATTATTTCCTGCCCTTTTGCAGCTTTCCTCTTACAAGGAACGTTCTTTCACAAAAGCCAAACACGTTTGTATAGAGTTAAAATTAACTTTGTATTTACTGTGGTTTCCTATAGAACGTGTGGGATTTCTTTGTGCACTTGCCGTGTGTAGGATGTGCTCTCGTTAACAAACAGTCTTTGTTGTGTGGGACCTGAGTTAGCCCTCTCTCCTCTGCTTCCACCAGACGCTCAACGCAGCTCTACAGCAGCTTAGTAAAACATAGCGTAATTATTTGTTTTCATTTCAAACCATTCCTGCAGTTCAGTTCTGAGATTTTAGCACGAGGAAGAATCATTTGGGGGTACTTGTTGGAAATACAGCCCAAGATATTCTGATTTGGCAAGTCTAGGCGAAGTGCCCAGTATCTGCATTTTAAAATGTGACACCCATGCAAATGTTATGCTGGGAATACTGGACCACAATTTGGGGAACACATTGACCAGCTGCGAGCAATTCTCAAGAGGGATTTCTTTATCCTGTTCACCTCTGTGTTTTCCTAGCACTTGGCTCATCACCTGAGTCTGAGTATGCTCATTAAGTACTTGTAAAATGGACGGATGGATGGATGGATGGATGGAGGGATGGACAGATAGATGGATGGATGGATGGATGGATGGATGGATACATGGATGGGTGGATGGGCGGACGGATGGACAGACAGATGGATGGGTGGACGGATGGATGGATGGGTAGATGGACAGATGGATGGACGCACAGATGCATGTAGGTGTGGATGGATAAATGGATGGGTACATGGGAACCAGTCTCTTTGCAAGACAGTTTACAAGCTATTAATCGAGCTGTGCACAAACTCTGGCAGTCATTTACGTCTTTTCTAAACCTAAAGGAACATTTTGATCCATCTTAAATAAGAATAAATAAATCCCTGCCTAGATAGGATATAGTCTTTCCCTTTTTTCTGATTTTAGAAGTCATCAAAGCAAAAACTGCAATCCTGATTATCTCATTGTTTTTGCCACTAGCTCATTGCTTTGTTTATTCCATTCAGTGCGTGCAAGTCAGAGAGATGGTTGCATCACAAACAGACTGGCTTCCAAGTGCCTCAACACTGAATTTGGGTTTGAATAGTACTAAATGGGTCTTCACATTGGGCTGTTGTGGTTAATATGACCATTCATAGCATGTTTCCATATATTTTCATGACAAATGTAAACATAATTAACTCTTATTCAAGAGTAATTTGGTTGTAAAATCCAGTGATTTCTAAACGTGTCCCCCATTTAAAGAAACTCCAATATGCAAACATTCAAATTTGTGGAAAGTGTATAAATTCAGCACCAATTCATTTCGAAAGGTCCTTTGCTTTTCCACAGGGTTCAGTGCCAGAGGCTTTCCAGCAGTGGGAGTCCGTAAAACATTTACAGCGCCACTCACTTTGCAGTAGTCCGACCCAGCGCAACGGATGTGGTTGCACCTTATCTCCTCGACCTGTCCGTCCTGTGGCTGTCTCTTGTGCTCTCTGTGACTTTCCTAATGAATTTCATCAGTTTACCCTCAGTTCTTCAGTGTCTTAAGTACTTGGTGCCTAACCAACGCTCTAGGCACGTAGCGGACTTTTCTCTGATTCTCGCACACGTGCCCGCGTTGCGGAAGCCCGTTGGTGTCTGTTAAATGAATGCTCTCGCTGCGGAGCTCAGTCATTCTACATTACGACGCACGCGTCCTGCACGGCCGGGGAAGGGAAATGAAGGGTTTGCAGGCTCCTTGGTAATTCCTTCTTGTCATAAAGTAAGAACGACCTTTGCAGCTCCATTTAGGTTCAGCCCCTTGTGAGTTACGAGGTGTTCCTCACGGAAAAGACATTTTCCGGACCCCGCTCGCCCTCGGAGACCACAGACGTTCTCTGGAGCAGCAACCGCGCCTTCTCAGTCCGCCGAGGGTCACCGTGTCAGGTGAAGTTTATCACCGGCCTTCGCGCGAGGAGGAATTACTCTCAGGGTGGTTCAGCTCATCACCTCCGCTCTCCCTCCGCCATGCTCAGTGGCCGTGGCCTTTGTGGTGGCCGTTCCGCCTCCCTCTGCTCCCGTCTCCCGCGATGGGAACAGCATGTGGCCCGGCGGTGGAGGTCCACGGTCCGCTCCGGACCCCGGAAACCAGCAGGAGGAGGTCGGGGGACGGCGATTTTAGCGTGAACTGGGAGAGATGTGTTGGTGAGCTTTGTGCATAAGCAGGAGCTGACGTGTAGGAAGCCAGTTTCCGGGACAGCGAGGTGAGGTGGGTGCGTGTTGCACACGTGTCCAGGCCCCTCGTGCAGGGCTGTGCGGGTGGACACTTCTCTCCAGATCGAGTTCCAGTTCTTGGCCGCACGGCCGCGTGTTGGGGTCTGGACCCTGCCGCAAACGGAGGTCGCAGCTGCGTCAAGCACCGTGGAAGCTGGATGTCGGCTCCTGCGACAGGTGAGCTGGACGCTGGCTGGTCCTCCCTGGAGCTCCAGGGCGTGGTCCGTCGCCGGACGTCGGGGACCATGGCCTCTGGGCACGTTCTGGGCACCATTATTCCTGGTGTTTCCTCTCTGCTTCCCAGCTTGTCCGCTGCTGGCGGAGGCTGCGTGCAGGGGAGCTGGCGGTGTCGGCTCTGCCCGTGAGTCGTGGGCACTCGGCACAGTCGGCCTCACCTGGCCCCACGTGAGGGAACCCGTCGTGCTGGGCCCCTCATCCTCTTCTCGATGCCTCCTTCCGGGACCCCTGCCATGCTGATCTTTGTCCACTGGGACGTTGGTTGGAAAAAGAGCCACTTGTTCTGGGCGCGGGGACCCAGCCCAATGGCCTGCAGGGCCGGGCCAGCGGACAGGGCCAACGAGCCCCGCAAGGGAGTCTCTGCCCCTGCTGCTGTCCCGGGCAGGACAGCTCGGGCCGGGCCCCTCTGCTGGTCAGGCGACGGGGTCCTGGGGCCAGGCAGGAAGGCATGTCCCCTGCAGACCCTGTGTCGTGTCTTCAAGCTCGTCCGACTCCTGCCACGTGACATGGGAGCCCGAATCTGTGCTTGTCTTGCTGCTGCTGACACGCACGTGTGTCTGCTCTGAGTCCTCGGTCCAGGTCCTGGGGGAGCCTCTGCCCGCGACCGTGCAACCTGAGCGTCGTTCACCGGTGCTCTCCTCATGCGGGGACCGTCTCCACGACGCTTGGTGAGGACGGGGTGTGCCCCGGCCTCGGAAGCCGGGTTTGTCATGGCTGGCATTGTCCTCCGGCCCGAAGGGACACTCCTGCTCCTAAAGCAAGCCCCTCGCTTGTGGGTGGACAGGGACTTCGGTTCCGCAGGCTTGTAACTCCAAGTGCTTGCATGAACTCACAGTTCCACTGAGGGCACGAGTTTAGAAAGATGCATTTTCCCGATGAGGAACTGTGGGGCCATGGTTACTGGTCTGGGACTCTGAGCTGCTCCCTCTCTAAGCTGCGACCTCTCCGCCCCCCCGTGATGTGAAGGAAAGTGGCATTTTGAAGCCAGCCCTTTGCGCCAACCCTGGGAGGACTGGAGCAGACGCTGCGTTTTACCGGAAAGACAGCCCAGCAGGAAAGGGTTGATCATCTGATACGTCCGACGGCTGCTGCTTGGCGCTGGGGACGCTGTCTGTGGCCACCGCCGCTCACCAGCTGACTGTGGGCAGAGGGTTTAATGTCTGCCCCAGCGTCGTCCTCTGTGCAATAGGACACGAGTCGCGCTGCCTCCAAGGACTTCGTGAGGCTGGGCTGTGCGATCGTACGTCAGGCACAGCGGCTGTCCGGGGCCTGGGAAGTAACAGCTCCTGACATCACTGCTGGGTCCGCAGTGCCGCTGTTGTGCTCCGTGGCTGAGGAGCAATAAGACACGGGGCGGGGGAGCTTGGTGGACAGACGCTGCCAGATCAATCAACTATTATATTAACTGTATTTGAAAATGCCAAACCCAGTGCTGGGAACGTTTAAGCCAACAAACATACTCAAGTCCTGTTATTTAATTGCAACAAACTGGGGCTCCTGGGGGGCTCAGTCGGTGAAGCGTCTGCCTTTGGGCAGGTCATGATCCCAGGGTCCTGGGAGGGAGTCTGGCATCGGGCCCCCTGCTCAGCGGGGAGCCTGCTTCTCCCTCCCCAGCGCCCCTCCCCCTGCTTGTGCTCTCTCTCACTGTGAAATAAAGAAAATCTTTGAAGAAAATTGCAGCAAATGTGTTTCAGTAAGAAGTGAGATGGGCGAGGCGCTCGTGGAAACACACGCTGGACATACCGTGCGCACGTTGCATGTGCCTTGTGTGAACACGTGTCCCGCGAGTGCGTCCTGTACGCACACTGGACATGGCCTGTGCATTGTGCGAACGTGTAATGTGTTGTTCACAAAGCCTTCAGCACCCTCACCAAGGAGAGACGTTTAGAAGGTTTTTCCCATGTGCAATGACAGTGAGGTGACCTGTCAGTCGTTCTGGGGAAACAAGGAAGTGAAGCTTTGGGGGAGTTCCAGGCCGGTGGACGCGGAGGGCGTCTTCCTTCTGTGAAATGCCGCCTACCTCTCCCTGTGGGCCGTGGGAGGTGTGCGGCCACAAAACCCAGATGCGCAGGAGGGTGAGAGGCTGCTTGCGTGATCACAGGCTGGACCCGGGCAGAGTGGGTGCAGACCAGCCGGAGAACAGTTCCAAGGAGGCAGACAGGCTTCCGGAACCTTGTAGGACAGTGGGTCACCCTGGCGTCCACGATGTTCACGTGCTGTGGTGGTGGCAGCATCTGCCCAGGGCACTTATCTGACGCAGGAGAGTAGCCAGAGAGAGCCGGGGTTGCTCTGGGGGGGACGCCTCGGTGGCCGCTGTGCAGCCCGCTCTCGGGAAGGCACCACCGTTCTGGATAAAAGTGCGATTTTCCTCTTGCTTCCCGCCCTTCTTCTCAAACAAAGAACCCACTAAGCAGCCTTCCACAGCCTTGCAGAGCGAGCATGTACTCCAAGCCGCGTGACAATCCAGAAGGTTCCCTCAGGGTCTCCCTTGGTTGTCTAGGATCACCCAGAGTAGCTGAGGGGGAGGGGCTGACCCCACGCGAGGGTCCGCCCACGCTGTACCCCGAGACTGAGCCCGAGATGCTTGGTGAAGGAACCTTCACCCTGGCTCCGTCTGGGGCCCACGCCAAGCCTCTTAGAGTTCGAGCTGCTGAAGGTGAACGCAGAGGAAAAAAGGAGCCGCGGCCGCCAGGGGACAGAGGTCCTGCGTGGAACCAGGGTGCCGTCATCAGCCCTGGTGGCCCTGCCCTGGGTCAGCACAGCTTACCTGCATGTGCATCCTTGGAAGAAACGTTCCCACGGGAGTGAGACTGGATGCTGTGTCTGAGCTGGGGGGGCTGGTTGCATCCTGGAGGGGGGTTGTGTGGCGGGAACACAGCCGGGTCACAGTGTCCCCACCCACAACGCCGCTCTTCAGGCCTCTCTGCACTCCAAGAGGGACGGGGCGGTGTGAGTAAGACAGCTGGCGGTGCCCATGGCCTGCGCCCGCCGGGGCCCCTCCCCGCAGCATCCCCGTGAATTCGCTCCCGCTTCTCGGCTGCACACGGGCTGCGGAGTGTTGGGCAAACAGGAACACGGCCCCGTGCATCCGAGCCTCGGGTGGTGGCACGTGGTTTGCTCCCTTGGTAGGAGCCCGCGCGTCCCAGCCTCACGACTCTCTGGAAGCCTGGCCCTGTGCGGACGGGCTCGTGTCCCCTCTGGCTGCTGTGGGCGCCGTGATGTCCTAGGTGCAGAAAGGGGACGCCCCGAAGCGCTGAGCCTCCAGTGCGTCCTCAGCACGACGACAGGGAGGGCCGCTGGTGGCCACAGCGCGCTGCCCCGCGGTCATGACCGATCGTTGGAACAGCCCTTCGCGGCAGAGAGGTCGGGTAGCTCCACGGGGAGAACAGCTTTTGCTAAGCCTCTGAGATGTGACGCTAAGGAGGGCAAGTTTCTCGCACCTTTGCCCCAGCCGCGGCTGACTGTCTTCTGTCTAGAGGCGGAATCACACGGGCCGCGCGTGAGCGTGCCACGGTGCACAGTGCGTGTGTGTGTCTGAGAGACAGACAGACACCTGGGAAGCACTGATTCTGCTTCATCTTGACTGGTTGGCTTATCTGATTAACGACATTAACAAAAATCTGACATGATCATGTTTCTGCGTCATCTGACTTCGTAATTTCTCAGTGTCGCGACAGAGGACAGCGTCCGCTTGTCCTCCCCAGCACCGGGCTGTCTGCGGGATTCTGAGGTCTCTCCCCATCCCGACTGACGACCATCACTGTGTATGACTGGAAGGAAACATCCCTGCTCCCCGCTGCAGGGATGCTCCGTGACAAGGCGATACCGTATTTACTGGAGACGGTAAAGATGGACGCTAGGCCCCTCGCACCTTCCGGCAACGCACAGGGACTTTGCATAACCATGCTCCATTTTTAATACTTGCATTCCCAAATTAACTGCTAGCACCCAAAATCAAGCGTTCCGGGACCTTCCCTGCAGCTCGAGAGGGGAGGGTGGGGGTGCTGCCTGGCCCAACCCGGGTGCCTTCCCTGCACTCCTTCAGAGCAGCCCCTCCCCCCACGGGTGTTTCTGCAGTGAAACGAAGTTGTTTCTTTGTTTTCGATGAAAAGGCATCGTGTGGGGCAGGCCCTGGCCTCATCCGGGGGTCGGTGGTCTGTGGCTGGTATTCGTGGTGGTGGTCAGGGAAGGGGGCTGTGTTTCAGGGGCTGACTCAGCCAAACGACGAGGTGTCCTGGCACCGAGTGGGTTTTCTTCCGAGGCTGCAGAGATACGTGTTTTCTCTCAGAGGGCGGCCTGTGTTCGCACGGGGCGAGCGAGGTCTCAATCACGTGGAGTTTGCTTTTATTCATCAACTGAGCGAAGTGTGCGGCTCCGTAGGGAAGGAGGGTGGGGCAGGAGGGGGACCGAGGCCAGACTGACAAGAAGGCTGATCTGGGTCGGCCCGGGCCGTGGGGTTGGGATGCGGTCGGCTGGTGCCGACTTGTTTTGGCTTGAATGGTAACGCAGAGCATTCTGTCCGAAGGTAGTGGTGGCTGCATCGCTGGGGCGCGTGTTTGTGCGCCCCCCACATTTGTATGTGACACGGAACCCCCAAGACGGTGGTGTTGGGTTTGGGGTCTCTGGAGGGGAGGCGGGGCCCCACGGGCGATTTGTGCTCCCTCCATGCATGAGGACGCCGCAGGAAGACGCTATCTGGGAGCCGCGAAGTGTCCTCATGGGACTCGGGATCTGCCACACCGGGATGTCGGCCTTCCGGCCCCAGAGCTGGGGGTGACCTATTTGTTGACACCTCGTCTGCGGTGCTCTGCTACAGCAGCCTGAACGGACTCCCCAGGGATGAGCTTCTGGAAGCCTCCCAAGATGCTGAATTCCCCCCAGAGGTTCCCCAGTGAGGTGGAAATCCTGCCCGGCGAGAGGCCACGCTCTGTCCCGGCTCCCGCTGAGCACAGCTGTCCACACCGCAGGTACCGCCCTTCACGTCCAACCGGGCCCGGATCAGCCTTTACTCCTGTCTGGACGGTTTCCAGTGGAAGCGAGTGTGCTGGTTTCCTGACAGACAGTGGTGGCGAGGGAGTGCATCTCAGCAGAGCAGGGAGAGGACGAGGGAAGGGAGGCGTGTGTGGGTGCCTCTAGGCCCCTGGCACCTTCCGGCAATGCCTACAAGCCACAGGGGAAGTCCCCAGAGCCCCCCGGTCAGTGCTTGGCCGCGTTCTTTGGCTCACCGTCTCTGTGGCCAGAGTAGTGCTCTGGAGATGGGTTGGAGCCACAGCAGGTCTCCTGCACCAGCAGGTGCCTGGATGCGGTGAGGTCAGGACCTAGTCCCACTCCCCAAGGACACAACAGGAAAACAGCTGAGGAACTGAACTCCTGTCAGACGTGGAAACGAGACAATGCCTTGCTGGCATGCAAGAGACTGACCTCTACCAAGAGACTGACTTGGGGTCCAAAACTGTTCTTCTCGTGGGACCCTCAGAGCTCCAGGACAGATGTCATCCAGGAATTGCCCCAGGCCGGACCCGTGGCCGACGGCAGAGTCAGCACCGGCTGTCCCTTCCTGTGTCCCTGGAGCCCTGTGGGGAGGACGCCTGGGCGTGTGCTGCTGGTTTTGGGTGTCCTCAGGAAAACCAGCGTGGACAGTGTTAAGCCATTTCAAAGCCAAGTGGATATGATTTCCACAGCTATCTGTTTTTAATTTAAGCCTATTTAAAATCTGAGGGCCCCTCCATTGCTAATTTGTTATGGCAATATTAATTAACGGTTCTGCATTACGGCGGTTAGGATGTCACTCGTGTCGAGTGAGAGAGATTAGCAGGACTGCGAGATCAGAACAACAGTCTGTAAAGTGGCCAGAGGCAGCTGGGGGTCACCTTGGGGTTTGGGAGAAGGACGGCACATTTGCGCAAATATGCTGTTAGCTTCCCGCCGCACAGCTGGGGAGAAGGCAGGCACAGCCCCTCGGCCTCCTTCCGCAGCTAATTCTGGGGGCAGATTCCAGGGAACGGGGCCGTGCGCTGGAGCTCTGAGCCACATGCTCTCTGAAAAGCTGGAACTTAAAAACCGATAGTTCCTTTCCATCGCACCCTATATCCCCACGGTTCTCGTCTCAGCCCTAGCCGCACACGGGTGAGCAGAGCCAGGCGGGGTGACTGTCCCGCAAGGACCCCCGGAGGGCGCGGTCCAAGCAGCCCCCTCGTGCACAGGCTGGAGGTACTCCCCCTCTTATTCTGGGGGAAAGATGAACCTTTGAGACATGTGGAAATCAAAACAAAACAAAACAAAGGGGATCAACGAGTGGGAGAGAAGCTCCCGCAAGTCAGTCCGCAAGTCAGTCTCCGCGCTTGTTTCCTGAAACCCCAGGAGCTGTTTCCTGAAACCACGGGGTCAGGTACCCACTGTCCTTTGAGGCCAACCCTGTGCGCCTCCTCCTGTGCGCCATGGGAGGCACCGGGGAGACGCCTTTCTGATGGGATCTCCTGCTTCTACGAAGTCAGCTCTTTTCATGCTGGGGTGGGAAGTGAAGGCCAGAGACAGATAGAGATTTTGTGATTTTATCTCCTTTTTTATGATGATGCTTCCAGGGAATGAGTATTTAGAGATTATCCTTGACTTCTAATGGGGTTGTGTCCTGATAAACCCCTTGTAAATGGAAAATATCCTCAAGCCAAAAATGCATTTAATACGCCTAACCTTGACCGTCCCAGCGTAGCCTCGCTGGCCTGAGACATGCTCAGCACATGGACCTCTGCCCACGGTTGGGACAAATCCCCACCACGGCGCCTACTCGGGAATGCGGTGTGGACAGTCTCACGTAGTGTATCCCGTACGACGCTCACTGTGGAGAGCTGACGGCGGGTATGGTGCGGGACGGCTGTCCGCGGACCCGCTGTGACCCCCGTGATCGTGGGGCTGACGGGAGCCGCTCAAAAGGCAAGTGTGCCCGGGACGAGACTCTAAACCCAAACTCAAAACTCAAAGAATGGCGTCTACTGAGTGCGTATTGCTTTTGCACCGATGGAAAGCTGAGACAATGTGGAGTTGAGCCATCTTGAGTTGGGGACCGTCTGTAGATGCTGACACGGACTCGGTGTCACTTGCAAGCATCTCAAGGGTCCCTGTACTGAGAAGCAACACCAACAGCAGGCCAGGAAGGCGGGCAGCTACCTCCCGTGCCCTGGCGATCCTTATCCATGGATATTTGCACAGTGCACACTCTGCACACCTGTGTGTGAGTGTTATAGACCATCCCCCAGGTCTGTACTGTGTTTTAGAGAATTTAATAAAGCCTTGGCTTCAGCCCTCTAGATAAGAGACCCGAAGCCAGATCTCGGGAAAGTAAAGGAACGAAACTAGCTCAGTTCTGAGAAATGCCCCGATAAAGGAGTTGGTGAAAATCAGACCTTGGGGAATACCTACGATATTTGTTGTCACTGGGCCTACTCCTCTTTAGAACCACCTCCTTCAAACTGGCTGTGGGAGCAAGTACTGTTTGCTGTTCCTGGTGGGGAGGGACCCTCCGCCTGCAGATGTCCATGTCCTGCAGCCCAGCAGGGCTGGTGCCTGGGTGACCAGCATAGCACAGTGGCCTCTCCAGACAGGCTGCCCACGGGTCCTCAGCTGAGGGGTGCTGCAGAGCTTGCTCTCGCCCATACTTGTTGTCAAGACAGAGCAAGTCTCCAGCAAGCCCTTCCAGGCCGGCGTGGACCTGGTCTCCAGGCTGAACAGGGCAGGTGAGCTGACCTCCCTGCATGGAAATCAGAAGTGTGGGGTCCCGCTCTGTGCCCCAGCACGTACACTCCCCACCGGACCCCCTGTGCCATCACAATCAAATCCTTCCCTTGTTCCCCATCACTTACGGGGGCTTCTGGCGTCCAGCAGAGAGCAGTTTGTGCACCGCCCACGGAGCCTTTGGGGAAAGCCTGAGGGACTGTGCTTTTGTGACCCACCACACTCCTGGTTGGTCATTCCGCTCACCTAAGACCGCCCTGTGTGGGGCAGAACCAGGAGTCAGGGCTCTGGGAACATTAGAATGGCCAGTCCAGCAGCGAGCAGGGCTGCCGTGGGCTCCGGGTCGGGGGGACCTGCCTTTTCCGGGAGACTGGCTGGGCCAGGGCTGCTGGCTGTCTCTCCTGGCACAGGTGCTAACAGCATAGTTAGGGAATGAAGGGTTGTGCCTTTGGGGACATGGAGCCCAGGACCACGGGGGAAGGATTGGCAGAGCAGGGAAGCAAGGCAAGACTCAGACTCTTGGGATCTTTTTTCGAATTAAAGATCAGCCCCTGCATCCAGCCCCCAAATCCAGCCCCAGAATCCAGCCCCTGAATCCAGACCAGGCCCAAGACAGGGATTCACATTTAGCAAAGACCCCAATGAAGCCCGGCCCTGGGTCCCCTGGCCTGCTCGGCCCCACCCAGCCCTGGGGTGCAGGGGTCAGGGAGCAGGTAATGAGCCTGCAGCACGGCAAGCCTCGCTGTGATGGGTGAGCCACAGCCCTCCGTCATCCGGTCAGGGTGGGCAGCGGCCGTTAGAGGAAAACAATTTTGGGCCATGGCTCTAGGTGACGAGCTGCATCCTGGCGTCCAGTGGCTGTCACAAAGCAGTGGTGCGGCCTGGCCCCTCTCTCCGGGCGCTCAGGGGTCACAACATGAAAGGACAGGCCATCGAGGCCAGAGCTCACTGACAAGCCCCAGCCTGCAAGGGAGCGAGTGCAGGGGCAGTGGGGGAGGGAGATGCGGGGACAGGCCAGGCTGGCGGTGGCCCGCTGGGGGCTGGGGCGAGGGGCCTCCTTGGGAAGGGGCTGGGAGACACAGCATGGCCGAGGTCGTAGGCAGCCCAGGGCTCACCTGCTGCGGCGGCATCACCCCTTCCTTGGCGCTGTGGGCAAACTTGCACCACGGGGTCCCGAGTTCAGGGACAGAAAGGGGCAACGGCGGACACACAACAGAAGAGGGGTGTGGGAGGTGAGAGCAGGGCTGCAGCCCCCACCCCGGGAGGTGCTCAGGGATGGAGTCGGACACTGAGCTGCTCTGCAAACACCCGGGTTTACCTGACCGTGCGTCCCCGGGAGACGGTGTTGAAGGGCAGGGCAGGTGCCGATGTGGTCTGGACGCCTCCAGCCTCTCCTTACAGCACTCAACTAACCTCCGAAAATAAATGACGGAGCCGGAGGCTGAGGTAGCGGAGAAACAGGGACGCGGCAGTGGGGGCGGGTCACTGCCGGCCTCGCGGCTGTCACCCCGACGAGGGAACGGGGAGCGCTGGCCCGGTTGCCGCTCCGCCCCGGGGTCCGCCCTGCAGCCTTTCGCTGGGAAGACTGCGCAGCTCACTCGTGCTCCATGGCCAAGCCCTCCCACCCCCCCACGTGCTGGCGGACTCGCAGCCACACAGGGCCACATGCTCCCTCGCTGCCCGCTCCCTTCTGTGCCTGGCCTACGTGCACCGGAAGTGGTGGCCACAGAGCAATCCCGGAGCGTGGGGAGAAATGGTGGTTTTCATCCCCGAGCACCTGCAGGACTGGGAAGGACACCGTAGTTTCCAGGCGTCAGGATAGTTCCCGCCACACGGACCGCGCTACACGGTGTTTCCCGAATAAGCCGGTGTGAGCCAGGGTGAGAGGCAGACCCACTGTTGAAATCGTAGTGGCCGTGACATGACCTTGACATGACCATGATGCCGGCTCCAGCCCCCCTCCCCCTGAGCCCTCTGCCGCCCACCGGCTGAGCCCTTGGACCCCACCTCCATCTGCCGGCTGGGGTGTCGAGGGGGTCGTGCACGCACCAGCCTGCCTCTGGCCTCCCTGAGATGAGGTGAGCCACACCCGCAGCTGGAGACGCCCCCCGACTGCCCCATGTCACACACCAGGTGGGCTGCTCTCCTGCAGCGCTGCCCAGCAGCTGGGTCCCTGAGTGGCCTGGGCAAGACTCCCGGCTGCTCACCCAGTCTCTGGGGACCAGGGCCCCGCTCCTAACAGGGGGTATCACTGTCTCAAGGGCGAGCTTGGCTAACACAGGGTCTGGACACTCTTTACACTCACGCGCTCACTCTCTCCAACCCCCAAACGTCAATCCTGATGATGAGGCTGGGAGACGGGGCCCGTGGAGGGTGCCGGGCAGAGCCTGGCTTTCCCGGAGGATGTCGTGCGCCCCAGGGGGCCTGCGGTCCGGGCAGAGGGGTCTGCCTGCTGCCCTCCACCGCCCGTCCTCCTAGCTTCTGAAGGACGCCGCCTGCCCCGGCCACCTGCGCATCTCACCTGCGGCAGGAGGTGACTTCTGTTCCTGCTGGGGATGTGGCCGGGCAGCCGGATGTTGAAGAGAGCCTGGAGGGCGGCCTGAGCCGCCTGGCCCTTGGCCAGCTTCTTGCTGCGTCCTGAGCCTTCGAACGTCCTGCCGTCCACACTCACGGCCATGACGAAGCTCTTGGCGCGCCGCGTCTCCGCCGGCTCCGCGAGGCACACGTAGCGCAGGCCGGAGCGCAGCTCGTTCAGCACGACCACGGGGTTCCTCTCGCCGGGGGCCGCGGGGCCCGGCCTGGGCCTGTCTGGCCGCGCCGGGCCCACCAGGTCCAGAGGGTGGCAGAGCAGCCGTCCCCGCCGGCAGGCGGACGGCAGCAGCCCGGGGTCGGCGGGGCGGCGGCCCGGGAAGGCCTCGCTGGGGGCGGCCGGCTCGAACCCCTTGAACAGCGTGCCTGGGAAGTCGGCCTGGTCCGAGGTGAAGTCCGTGGACGGGCCGGCGCCGCTGCCCATGGCCAGGTGGGCCTGGCAGGCGTTCGGGAACTGCACAAAGGACCTCAGGGCCAGCTCGGCTGCCCGCATCTTCGCTTTCTTCTTGGTGGGCCCCGTGCCCTCGAACGTGAGCCCGTTCACCTCCACGGCCACGGCGAAGACGGGCGCGTGTACCGGGCCGGTCTGCGACACCGTGCGGTACTGCAGGCCCGGACGCAGGTCGTGCAGCTGCACCAGCGCGTTCTTGGGCGCCACGGACCACGACAGCTTCTTCCAGATGAGCTGCAGCTTGCACAGGGGGCCGCCGTTGCCCTCCTCCAGGGGCCTCTTCCTCTTCACGCCGGGCGCGCCGCCTCTGGCCCTGTCGCCCGCAGGCAGGAGCCGCGCCTCCAGGTTGCTCACGTTCCGGTTTTCCTTCACGTCGGCGCTGCTGGTACCTGCGGGCGAGAAACACAGCCGTGACCCCGGGCCCTGGCAGCTCGTGATGGACGGCAGACGGTCCCGCCGCGTGGCACACCTGCGCCCCGGCGCCCGCACGGCTGGCTGGCCCGGGAGCCGTGGAAACAGCACCCAGAAGTGGGGGCCGAGTGGAAGGACCTGGATTCCCGGGCGCGTCTCTCAGGGACGCGTTTCTGAGAAGAAGGCTGTTGGGGGGGGCGCATGTGGGGAGCGTGGCCCCCTCGTGCTGCTGCCGTTTGCTGCTCTGGGCCTGGGCTGGGATGTGTCGGGGCTGAGGCCAGCTGCCTGCCCTGGGCCCGGGCGACCCTCAGCGTTGCCCTGACCAAACGGCCCGGCGGTCCTGTCCTCCCATCTGCTGTGGGCAGCGCTGAGGGTCAGGGAGGCTGTCCCCGCCGAGGGCGGTGGTGGGGGAATGGCGTCGTCCCCGTTACAGCAGAACACTGCGGGGCAACCAGCTGTGTGCGTCAGTGGGCTGGACCTCGGGAATGTGCTAGAAGGTGAAAGTAATGCACAGGTGAGGGTATCACTGGTGCGTGTTATACGGGCACAGACATTACAGATTGTGGGGTCCTCACACACGGGGTAAAGGTTCCAGATGTTCCTGCTTCCCCCGAGACACAAGGAGGAAACAGTGCGGGCTCAGAGGGTCACTTCCTTTGTGTCTGCAATGGCTCTTTTCTTCCTTCCTTTGCTAGAAATCATATGAAGTGAGTTGAGGAAAGCCATCCTTGGCTAACTGTGGGTGGGGAGTTCATGCCACGATCATTTAACCTCCGTGGACTGGACATCTTGGACATCTCACGGCCGGTAACGCGGTTCTGTTCTGGAAACCTCAGGCATGGATCTCTTGGGGACCAAGGGACAGGAGTCCCGATGGCTCCGCGGGTGAATGACCAGTGCACTGACCCCTCAGGTCTCCTCTGAAATCCTCCGAGGGCAGCTGCGGTGAGCGGGGCGGGCGCCAGTCACAGAGCCTCCCTCAGACCTCCACTGTGCTGCCCTTCTTCTTCCTCAAACCCACCCTGTGTGGGGTCATGGCCCCATGTTCTCGAAGGAGCCGAGATCTGGGCTTGCTGGTCAAGATGGGAGTGTCCCGGGAACGTTCGCGGCTGCTGTAAGGTGTATTTTGTGCAGAATTGTCCATTGTTTTTCTTGGCTCCTTCGCAGGGTCTCCCTGTGCTGGGCTCTGGGCGGCGGTGAGGCTGCTGCGCGCGGTTGGCCCCGGGTTCCGGCAGACGGGGGAGGCGAGGCAGCCCCCGGGGCCAGGCGGGGCCCGTGCAGAAGTGCCCTGGAGTCAGGAATGAGTTTGTTCTTCTTAGGCACGGGGAAACGTGGGGTGCTTTTTACACTGGCCGTAGCTCGTGGGCAGACGTCGTGTGGGCTCCCCTCAGTCCCGCCCCCGAGCTGGTCTGCAGGAAGCGTGCTGGGCTCCGTGACCTCGCCCCGTGGCGTTGCTGGCGAAGAATATAACAGAAACGTGCCACGCGCCGGCGCAGAGAGGTGCCCTCTGTGGGGGACGCGCCCTTGGGGCTCCTGGCCAGGCCGGACGGGCCGCGGTCCCCGTTTGCGGAGACGCAGTGCTAGGTTTGCGGAGGGGACTTTGTTCCAAGGTGGGACACCGAGGATTTTGTAGGTTAGAGGTGGATGCCCTGCATTTACAGCCTGTTTTAGTAGAAATAATCACCGTCCAAATATCAAGCACTTAATCTCTGCCTCTTTCGTTAATCACTATGCGTCCAGGGTCCGGCAGCCGGGAGCTCCATCACGGCGGTGTTTGAGGCCAAGACACAGTAGATCAGATTAACCATGCAGTTTCTCACCCTGAACGTAGAGATGGGAAAGAAACCACAACCCAACCCAAAAGCCCCATTCTAGATTGCGTTGAAAATGGCTGGGAGCGCTTTAATTTCTTATTGATTTCCCTCAGGTGGGGATCGCCAGGACCGTTAGCGCCCGGGAAGCAGCCAGCATATCAGATGACCTCTGTTGCCTTTCGAGGCGGAAAAGGTTATCTTGGAGGAGCAGCCCTCATGGACGGACGTTCCCCTCCACCCGCACTGACACTGATTCTCTCCCCTCCCTTCCCTGACGCACAGCAGCCACAGCTGCCATCTTTACCATTGTCCGTGGCACTGGCCACGGTTATCGGATTGTGGCACGGAGGCCCCTTCTATAATATCCAACAGTGAGTAATAACTGAGGCACAAAGTGGGCTTCTGGGCCCCGTCCCCGACGCTCTGGCACAAGCTCTGGTTCCTGCAGATGCGCAGACTGGGTTCGGCTCCCCCGCCGCGGCCGAGCACTCCGTCTAACTGGCTGTGGGGTCTGAGCGTGGTCGGCAGAAGCAGCAGGAGGCTGGCAGGGCAGCGGTCACCCCGCCAGCTTGGGGTTCCTGTGCACGAGAACCCACGTCCCCTCTGTGTCTCAGGGGCATGTGACCAGGGGCAGGTCCCTCCACGTGTCCACACTGCACTTCCTGAGAACGGCAGATGTGGGCTTGAACAGCGCGTGCCTGCGACGGTTCTCCGAGCGTGCCCAAACCCTGACGTGCAGGAAGCACATCTCCTTGATGGGAGCAGGACAGAGAGACGAAGACGCCCCGGCGCTGTTCCTTGCTGTCTCCCCTGGAATTCCGGGACCCCCAGGAAGCAGGGTAACAGCCTCTGTCCTGCCAGAGTGTGTGGGCTCCGGGTGGCTGTGGGGTGCCTCGAGGCTGGTCTGAGCACATCCCTCTGTCGCGGAGCCCATGGGCCCCAGAGTGCAACACAAAACACCCCGCTTCTCTCCCTTTTGGTCGTCATCAGAGCTCCCGTGAGTCAGTGTCCGTCTGGCTCCCGACACAGTCGGAGGGAAAATAGCCTTTGTCTTCTGGGAGGCTCGGTCCCGGGGGACGGACGGACGGACGCCTGCAGGATGCGCACAGTGAGTCCCGGTCCCCAGAGGAGGGATGGCACAGGGGAGGGGAGGCTGCATGGTGGAGGGACCCCACCCGCTCTGCAGCTCAGGCTTGCAGACCCACAGGCCTGCTCTGGGACACCACACACCACTTTGTCACGGCCATCGGGAAAACCCGATGCCCATTTGTGGGCGTTTCGCCGCCACAGTCCCACACGAATTTCTTATGGGACCCCAGTTCTGACTTCACAAATGCACATTTCCTTCTTCCCCAGGGAAGGGGGTCCATCGCAGTCCCCTCCCCAACCAGCCAGTGGTTTTCACTTTGCTCTCCGCTAGCTAATAGGCTTCCCTACTCCGTTGTCAGGTGAGCCAGCAGTGGGAGTGAGGCCATGCTGTGCAGTACCTCCCCCACACACGCTCCCCAGACCCCGCAGCATCCAAGTGTACGGGGCTCCTTTCCCAGCTGAGTCTCCTGCTCCTGGGCCCCGTGGGCTACCCCAGACCTCACGGGCGGTGTGAGCACCAGCTCCTCTGTCTGGAGACCACAGGAAAGAGTGTTGGTGGCTGAGTGGGGCACACAGAACCTGCCATGCGGGGCTTCTGTGCGGCTCAGGGGACGCAACCCGTGCAACTTCCCACGTGATCCGTAAATGGGGGTCCGTGAACGCCACGGGCTTCCAGGCTTTGTGCTTCCTGATGACCGATCATGGCCACCGTGGAGATGACGGCTGCCCCTGCCTTGAAGGATGTGACAGAAGGGAGGCAGCCCACCTGCCCGGACTCTCTGTGGGTTCTGGGGTGTAGACCTTGGCACTAGAATGTTTATTATATGATAAAAGTGATTCATTTCTGAAAACGTACACTAGGAACAGCTCAAACGGACAGGTCATACTAGGTTGTAAGAATTAGAAAGTCCTTTAATCCTACCCTGGAATTCATTCTTCCAAATAATTGCTCTACGTGCCCGTCCTAACTCTGAGACGCACAGTGGGTCGGGCTCAGAGCGGCTCTGCAGGCAGCTCACCTCCCCGCAGGGGGCTGGACTGGGGAGTCACTTGTGTGGCGAGCCGGTCCCCACTCTCCGTGCGCGTGCACTCGGTGTGTAGACGTCAGCCTGCGGGCAAATGCTAGCGGGCAGAGACGGGGGCAGGACGTGGTGATGGGTCTGGGGGCCCAGGACGGCTCCCACCACCCCACGGAGCCCCCACTGAAGGCTCATATCATGCTGGAAGATTTCTGACTTGGATCCCACATGCCTTCCCTCAGCAAAGTCCTGCTCCGAGGAAAGCGCTTGCAGGTGTCCTGTGCGCCCACACCGGCCCAGGGCGAGTTCCCTCATCCTCCCTGCATCGAACACGAGACCTCCACTGATGGTGGCTTTGTGATTCTGAGAGTCACTCACGTCCTTCCATTGTGGAAAGTAGAAAAAAATCAGGTAAATAACTTCGAACTCCATTAGACGGAATGATCGCCGGCGATTCAAAGGCCGCCCAGGGCCCAAGAGACGCAGGTGAGCGACTTGCGGGAGGACGGGAAGCGGCCGTTTCCCGTCTGCGCTCACGTCGGTCCATCTCCTGGGCCGGTGAGTGCATTCTCCCTCTTGGCAAAAGGAGAGGTCCCACGCGTGCAAGAATTGCATTTTAGTGAGAGAGTGCAGAATTTTACACTGGTGTGGCTGCGGCTAAAATTTTATTTTCCAGGCGAAATATCTCCTCCCAGAGTTAAGTCTGATCAGTAGGCTGCCCTTGTGTGTTGACACCATCCTTCAAACGTGGACAGGCCACGTGGAGGGGGAGGTCCATGCCCGCGGTCTCACGGCGTCCAGCTCCAGCAGGCAGCTGTGCCCACGTATCGTGCATCTGCGTCACTCTGTCTGCTGTCCCCCTTTCTGGGGCCAGCGTCCGTCTGTCCTCTCCACCTAGGCAGCCAGACTTCTCCAACTAGGCACAGCACGGGGCGCTGTTCTGTGGGTGTGGCCAACAGTGGCGCCGTCGTGGCTGCAGGTGGTAGGACACCAGGAACCGGCCATCTGGTGTGCCACATTTGCATCAGATGGGGGCCCACAGGAGCGAGGCCAGTGGCCAGAGGGAGGCCCTGGTGCTTCATGGGTGAGAAGCTGCGTGGGAAGGAGGTCACTGTGGCACATCCATGCCCCGGGAGCACTGAGAGGCCACGTGGGCCGGCTTGCAGAAGCGCAGGTCTGACACCCTGTGTCAGACGAAGGTGCTTCCTTTTGAGGACGTGTCCCATGTGGTCCTGGACGTGGTGGTTGCCCCACGTCTGGGTGTGGATCAAGGAGGTTTGGTGGGTGGGTCTTCCTCCCTCCAGACCAGCAGCGCAGGGAGTGACCTGTCCTTGGGTGGCTTGGGTCAGTGGTAGGCACAGCGGCGACAGGCCAGGGCAGTGACTCAGGCCCTCTCAGCATTTAAGGAGAAAGCTTTCCAGAGTTGCCCACTCGGGCAGGAAGCCTTGCCAACGTGCTGCTGTCTAGGACATCCGTAGCGGAAACCCACCCTATCGAAGGCCGGCTTCCAGACAGGCTGAGTGTCTCCGGGCACCGACCCCTGGCCCCAGCTCTGCACTTGGCAGTGGGAGCTCAGGCTCCAGGGAGGAGAGGTGCCGAGTGCCGGTGGCCATGGGAAAGCCCGCCCGATGTGCCCAGAGTGAGCCACACAGGAGCCGGCTGAGCACGCCTGCCTAACCACGGCGCAGACACACCTGCGTCACAGGCTGCAGGGATAAAGGACACTTCCCCGTCACGCTCGCCTCTACCGCACAGGTGTGTTCGTGCACACGTATAGCACACATCACACATCACCACGCCCCGCTCGCCCCGCTCACTCCTCTCCCACCCCCCAGGGCACTGCTGAGACGGTGTCGACGGTATTAGGAGGCACGGTCAGGCCATCGATTGGAGGTTTGCTCTGAACGGTGTTTGGGAACAAGGTTTTCTAAGTGAGGATTTTCCAAGCGTTGCAAAGGCTTTCTAATGTGTAACAGACAACTAAAAGTCAATCTTCCCCATAGGTTCCCACCGGTTAGGGGAAGTAGCCAGTTTGTGCGTTTACCGCGCTCCAGGCCAAACGTCTTCACACATGGCCCCACGCGTTCTGATCCCACCTCTGTGATTCGGGTTATGCCCGCGAGGCGCTGGGACCTCTGGCGCGGGCTCGCGGGGAGCAGGGACGGCAGGAGAGCCCGTCCAGGAGGTCTCGCCCCATGCGGGCTCCAGCTACGCTCGGCAGGTCCCAGCCCCCGACCGAAGGAGGCAGATTCTCCGTCTCGGCGCGTTCTCTCCTGAGTTTAGCCGAGTTGCTGCGTGCACACGTCCCGCTCAGCTTGGGGCGCGTGCGGGCGCGTGCTTGCGGCTGGCGGACGTGGTCCACATTTGTGAGGTCCTTGTACTCACACGGACCGAGTCCTGGAGATTTTCCCGCTGAGACCCTGAGACGACGGACAAGTGTCTGCGAACTTGGCTGAGGAGGGGCCCCGGACGGGTGGCCCAGGGAGCCGCGTCCTGATTTCTGCAACCCGCAACCCTGCTCTGCTTTGCGACTTCGATTCCGGCAGGGACGCGGGACTTGCCCTCAGCCCCGGTCCTGTTGCCAGCCGTTGTCTCACCAGCTGATGGCAGCGCGGCGGCTGCGGGTCCCCCCGCGGTGCGTCCTGGTCAAGGTCCTGGGGAGTTCAAGCCTTGATCAGTCTGCACCGTCAGCTTGGCGGAAGGATGGCCCATCAGTGAGGTCATATTGAAATGCAGGAGGTATCTGTGTGGTCTGGGGTTTGGGAGTGTGCCGGTCACGTCCGGGAGCCCCACCCCCACACACCAGCCCTGCCCCCCGCCCCAGGGGTCCCTCCGTGGTCTCAGCAGGGGGCCGCTCGGAGTCCCTCCGCACCGCACTGCTCTGCTGCCTCCCGGGTTCCTTCACGAGCCGGGAATGCCTCAACAGGTAGGCACCCGTCCAGCCTTTCCCTTGTTAAGTAATTGTACAAACTGTGCTCATTTCCTCCCTCCCTCCCTCCTTTCTTTCCTCCCTCCCTTCCTCCTTTCCTTTTGAAGGGGAAAAACAACGGAAAGAGAGGAGAGGGGCGCAGGAGAACTGATTTTTCCCCCTACAATCCCTGGGGTTCTCAGTTATATAGTCACTGCAAATGTCTTGCTCCCCAGGTGGGGACGGGATTCCAGGTGGGCTAGGATTCTAGGTGAGGAGGGGATTTCATGGCAGGGAAGGGATTCTGGGTGGAGACAGGATTCAGGTGGGGACAGGATCCCTGGTGGGGATGGGATTCTGGGTGGGGATGTGATTCACGTTGGGGAAGGGGTTCAGGGAGGGGGTGGGGGAGCGGGAGCAGAGCCTCCTGCTCCGGGAAGCCCAGACAGTCCCCCCATGACTCTGAGGTCTCAGTGTTTGGGAGCATTAGAGGGCACCCCTCTGCGCATGGGGAAACTGCTTACTTAGACGGTCTTCGTCTTCCGTGTTCGTGGCCCCGGGACTTAAGTGCTTGAAGGGAGCGATGAAGGCTGACAACATGCTTACTTTGTCTGGAAAGAAAAGAAGAACAGGAAATGCACTTTTGACATCGAGTTTCAGAAAAACTCAATGCTCTCCTACGTTCTTATCACCCAGGGTTCGGGCAAGGGAGGCCAAACGCTCGCTTTGGTTTCAGCCATTTCCTTCTGGTTCAGTCTTTTATTGAATTTCTGACAGCATTTTTATCAAACTCCTCTCTCCATTCAATTTTCAACTTCACGATTTCCATCTTTCTTCTTTCCTCATTTTTGGCATCTCCCCTCTTGTTCTGTGTCCCTCAAAACTCAGCGATCGTCTCTGGGGCAACAACCCTCCATGAGTTCCTGGGCCGCCGGGCGGGGCGCAGAGGGGAGGTGAAACCAGTGAAGCAAGGAGGAGCTGTAGTTAACGAGACACCGATACAGACACCGATACAGTCGAGACCGTTTCTCCCGTGAGCGGAGAACCTGCTTTGTGGGCTTGAAGTGCAGCCCCGGGGGGGCCTTGTCAAGGCCCGGAGTGCGCTCGGCGTGCGTCTGGGCAGCGGGAGGGGCGGTGGCACAGGAGGGAGAGGTGCGGGCGGAGGCCCCTCTGTTCCTCCTGCAGACGGGCGCGCGACGGAGCAGGGACGGGGCCCGAGAGCGCGCCCTCTGCCTGCACCCTGGTGGGGGGCGGGGAGGCAACAGCTGTCCTGAGTCCGCCCTGGGGTGGGCAGCTGGACCCAGGGTAACACTGCTCATGACCTACAGCCCCCGCAGTCTCCCTCTTAAACGGAGAGATCGGGGAATTGGGATGGGAATGCACTTGGGAGACATTAAAAAAGGACAAACAAAGGGGCTGAAGGAAAAGCTCCTTTCTGTAGAAATTCCGCCGACTGAATCCAACCTCAGCAGCTAGGAGCGCTTGTCCACGCGGGAGCCTACTCCAGGGCAGAGGAGAGTGTGTCCAGGGATGGCACACGCAGTCCTCCCCATTCTCAGACACCCGCCTGCTCCCCTGTGTCCTGGGGCCAAGACGGGGGCCTTCCCAGGGTCCTGGTGGTTCTTGTGTCTGGCCTGGCCCTGGGGGCTGAGCTACTTTGCCAAGGGGACACTTCCGCTGCCAGGAATCTGCTGGCGCTGGAGGGCCTGGTCTTTGGTGCCTCCTGTGCCAGCGTCTGCCTCTGTCTTGGGGAAGAGGGACGGCCGCCTCATGGGCTCCCTTTGTGCACACATCTGAGTGTGACTTTGCGTGAAACCCTCAGCCGGGGTTCATCTGCAGTCAGCCTTTGGGCGCTCGGCCGGGGGCAATGTGCTCTTTTTCTTGCAATTCTGAGCCTGTTTTCTCTTTACCCAAGCTTTCCAGAGGCCCGGGGAGTTCACATTGAAATCCATTCAGGAGCCTGTTAACAGCTGGCGTTTCCAGTAGGGACGGCAACGATATAATGTTCACTCAGAGAGAACAATAAATAACTCAAATATAAAATGCCTGCTCTTTCTTCATCCGACGGAATGAGAAGCCGCAGCCAGGGAGGGGTGGGCTCTCCCAGGCCCTCTCAGCCCAAGCTAATTTACTACACGGGAATGAAGCCTCTTGCTTGAGTTATAATTTCATTAAGGGCTCCCAATAATGTTACACAAAGAGTGTGAAGCTCAAGTGATTTAGTCTGGGGCATCTCGAAATGAAATTACATTTTTCTAATAAAGCAGGGCGACCAGCCAAACACCCACAAAAGTACACGAAACCGTTTCAGAGCTCGCCTTAGCAAAATTACGGACTAGTCTAAACTGTTTCAGATCCTCAAAGTCCTTGCGTTCTAGGCTTCCCAGACCGGGCAGACAGAAGCAGCCGACCCGGGTTAGATAAACCCTGGGCACTTACTCAGTTTCTGTAAATCCCTAGCACCGTGGGGTGGGCCAGGCTTCAAGCCTAAAAGAGCATCCGGTATGTCTGAAGTGCAGATCGAGGCAAAGGCCTTGGACAGACATTTCTCCAAGGAGGGCATTAGACGGCCAGTGGACCTGACCCACTCATCTGCGGGGCCATCCGCCGTGGGCCGCCAGCTCACAGCTGTGCACGGATGGGGCACATGACAAACCAGCATGTCCACTTCTGGGTCTACACCCAAAAGAACGGAAAGCACGGTCTCACAGAGCTTTCCGCACCCTCGAGTGCCCCTGACACGAGGATGGACGACGCGATGTAGCCTGTGCGCTCAACGGAATATTATCCCATGTGACCAAGCTCGAGGCCACGACATGGACGGGGGTGAGCCGGCTCCCGCAGGACAACAGACACGGCGGGGCTCACGCATCTGAGGTCCCCAGAGGAGTCAGACCCAGAGACATAGAAGATGCAACGGTGGGAGCCAGTGGCTGGGGGACGAGGGGACCCGGTGTGTGATGGGGACGGAGTTTCAGTTAGAGAAAAGAAGAAAGTTCGGGAGGTGGATGGTGGTGATGGTCGCACCACAAGCCACCCAACAACATGCTTGCAAATGGTCAGTATGGCAGGTTTTACCTTCTGTGTGTTTCCCCCCAATTTAGTAAGTCACATTTAACAGGATGTTCAGAATTCTATCTGAACCTCTTTTATGCCCCAGCAACTCCTCCAGCTCAAACACACCAGCCTGCTCAAGGCAGGACGCCTGGAGAGCGGCGAGCCTGTTTGCTGGGCCTACCCGCTCTTCCGGAGGCTCGCCTGCCGTCACCGTCTCTGTGCCAAGAGGGGGCAGGTGGCAGCCTAGGCCCATCATTAGGGAGGACGGCAGGAATTGCATTTTTTGTTTAGAAAAATTACTACAAGAATGATTGGATGCCTGCGTCTTAGCTGGAGGCTGTCTCCTTACACATGGTGTCGGTGTGGGGCTGTGCTGGGCTCACCCCGGTCCTGAGACCGGCTCGTGCAGGTTCCGGATGGAAAACAGCCTGTGCACATCTACTGTGCTCCCTTCTGGACATCTGGGGTCCACTGAGAGAAGCTGGCTCCCGCCTGCCCTGCACCCCATTGTAAAGTCTGGAAGATGGAGAAGGTGTTTCTGTAGGGGGAGTATCCGGAAGGGGGGCTGGGCACGCCAGCTGGAAACAGACCCCCGAGAGCAGTGGCCCTGGACTATCCTCCAGCCAAGCACCACTTCCAGCAAAGGCCTGGCGGCCACGGGCCACCCAAGAATTTCCGATGTGTCTCCCAAGCGACCTAGGACATTTGCATTGGAACCTCGTTGCTGTTTGCAAAATAAATGGCCAGGACCTCACGGGCAGTAGCTCTTCCCCGCAACCCCGTGAGATCACGTTTGTCAAGGATATTGATAACCAAGGACAAATACGATTCGCACGTGGCCTGAAGACCGATAAACAGGCCAGAGCGAAATAGCTTTCAGGAATGCCGCCATACTGAGACGCTCACCAGCTTCCAACAGAGATCTCCAAGTACTGTGATGGGCTGAAGAAAGTCTTACAGACAAATAGTGTTGAAAGAACTCGACACCAGCTTGGGAAAAGGAACTCTGAGCTCTCCCTCATACCACACCCGAAAATTGTCACAAAAGGGGTCATAAACCCAAACGTAAAAGCTGTAACGATAAAACTTGTGGAAGAAAATACTGAGACTTTCAGGGTGCTTGTGGAAGCAGGTTTCTTAGGATGCAGAAAGCACTAATCATAAAAAAAAAATAGTTTTCATCAAAATTAAAAATTAAATATTTCAGCTTGCTGAAATTCACTGTTAAGAAAACGAAAAATGAGCCCCAGATTGGGATAATAGATTTACGATCAAGATGACCGATTTGTATCCAGAATATAAGAACCCTTCCAACTTTAATAATAAAGGGTAGAAAGATCCAAATTTTTAAAAATGGGCAAAACACTTGAACAGAAACTCGACAAGGGAGAACACGCAGAAGCCAATGATAAGCGTCCCGAAGGGCTCCACGGGGCCGCCCGGTGGGGAAACGCAAGTTACGAGCTCAGACCTGTGTCAGGACACACCCACCGGGACAGCCCGATGCGGGGAGAGGCAGGGAATCAGGACTCTCGTCCACCAGTAACTCTGGGAGAACTTGGGCTGTATACACCAATCCCACTTCTAGATATTTACCCGAGGAAAAGGAAATACATATGCCACAAAAGAAAAAGATTTGTACAAGACTCTTTAGGGAGATTTTATCCATTACAGCTCAGAATTAGGAACGTCCTGCTTACCCGTCAACAGAAGAATGGGTACATGAATTGGGCTACGTTTATAGGACGGGGAACTATCAACAGTGGAGACAACGGACGTCGTAAAATGTATTACGATACGGATGAATCTTGGAAATATTATACTGAGCAAGAGAGATCTTGGCACAACGAGAAGGTGCTAATGAACTCCATTTATGTGATGTTCCCCAACAGGCAGACGGCTCCCTGGAGAGAGGAGTCAGAGGGGTCCTCCCGGGTCAGGTGCTGGCTGCTGGCAGGCCCGGGGGGTTCTTTCCAGAATGATGTGTTACGTGTGTGTACCCGTTTGTCATGAGCCCTAACACGTACAGGCTGCGTGTCTCCATATGTAAATTACACCTGGTCGTTTGAAAATATTAACGGAAAAAAAGCACTACGGATGAGAAAGTAAACCAGGGGCAGCAGGCAGCAGGTTTCACACGGAGGGGGACGTGCAGCTCGGCTGCTGGCAAGGACGGGTTTGCTTGCTTTACAGATGGGAAAGCTCGGGTCTCTCTCAGAAGCTCTTCTGTGGCAGCAAGAACAGTCGCCACCTCAAAGGGAGCCCTTTGGAGACCGCCCTGGATTCCCATCAGGACATGCACATATCTGCAAAGCAGGGGAGAGCCGGCTGGGGGAGGGGAGGCAAAGGCCGCGGCAGGTGCACACAGGGCTGGGCACGCACGCCACCGGCCCGCGAAGGCCCGCGAAGGCTCCGTTCACCCACGCCGGTGGCATGAGGGGCTGTGAGGGGGCCCTGTTTTTTTGAGCGTGCTTCACGAAGATGACACTGCTTTTTTACCAAGCAAGATGAAAATTTTATTATTTTTAAAAATTTATTTGACAGAGAGATAGAGAACACTAGTAGGGAGCAGCAGGCAGAGGCAGAGGGAGAAGCAGGCTCCCCGCAGAGCAGAGAGCCCGATGCGGGGCTCCATCCCAGGACCCTGAGATCATGACCTGAGCTGAAGGCAGAGGCTTCACCAACTGAGCACCCCTCCCGCCCCCCCCAGGCAATCCAAGATGAAAATTTTCAAAAGCGCTCCGGTGTACGAGCCCCTGTTTGTTCCCTGGAAAGCCTGTTCATGCGAAAAACAGTTTCGCTGGAACTTTTAGTAAACCCCGTCCTTGCCAACACCTCGTGGGATTTGACCCGGGCCTTTGCCTCCTTACAAACACTTACAATGTCATGGCATAGACTGTTTCTAACAGGTACGTGAAGTGAGCGCTTTGGTTCTGCCGTCATTTCAACAGTTTGGAGTTTTGTACGACTTGTGTCTGCCTCTGAGCCACGCACACGTCAGCGCCTCTCAGGTCCCCTTCTCGGAGTTGCGTTTTGCCGAAACACGCGGTGACAGGTGGCCTCCTCCGAGCTGACCCCTTCCCTTCCCACCGGGTGTTCTGACCGGATGCAGGCCCGTCTTCCGTGGATGGGGCTTCTGGCTAAACACAAGTGCAGCTCAGCCCGGGCAGGCGGGCCACCCGGGAAGAAAGGAGACAATTAACCTCTGTGTGCGCAGCAGGAGAGGGATAGTGTTTTGGGGTAAAGGCGAGAAATTTTTCTCACGGAGTTTCAGGAACTTGGGTTTTAAACTGTGTGTTCAAGCTGCCGTTCTGTGCGTCGTACAAGAGAGTTCAGGCAACATTAGGAAGAGGATTCCGGGTCTGCATGGAGTTTTGCAGCGCACGAGAAGGCCTGATTCTCCAAGAAGATGAGGCTCTCTTTTGGCAATTTCTGGATGGGTGACAGTCACGAGGGGCCTTGAAAGGTTTCGAGCAAGCAGGTGACCAGCCTGTACTAGGTTTGCCACTCCTTCGTTGTATGGGCTGGGCCATGGCTTCCCTGGAAGTTTGTGCTGTAGCCCCGACTCCCAGGGCCTCAGAAGGGGACCGTATTTGGAGACAGGGTCCTTACAGAGATGGCTAAGGTAAGATGAGGTCACCAGGTGGGCCCTCATCTAGTCTGACTGGTGACTTCTAGGAAGAGGAGAGCAGGATGCAGACATACGCAGAGGGACGACCACGAGAGGACACGGGGAAGAGATGACATCCAGGTGCCCAGGACAAAGGCCTCGGGAGACACCAGACCTGCCCACACCTGCACCTCGGGATCCCCGCCCCCAGGACGCAGGACAGTAAAAGTCCGCTGTGGGAGCCCCCAGGCCGGGGTGTTGGGGCCCAGCCTGAGCTGACAGCCACACTCACTCAACAGTCCTTTACTGAATGCAAGTAGTTGCACCCCTCCTCCATGGTTTCAAACTCTGATGCCAGGGAAGGCTACTGCAGGGAGACTGCTCCTGGCCAGGGGATCTAGAAGTCAGGCGAGGCATCCTTCGGGAGGTGACTCAGTCGCTGAGACCCAGTAGGTAATAGGAGTGTGTCCCGTGTATTGAACCAGGAGATCTGCTCCAGAGCCAGGAAACCCTTGCTGCAAGGATGAGTGTGGGATTATCCAAGTTAGGGCAGGGAGAGCCAACAGGAACAGAAGTAGCGGCTCGTGCAAAGGCCCTGGGTAAGTGCACCAGCATCTTGGTACCCATGTCTGTGAGGACATGATGTGTGGCTGTCAAGGACTTGTACGGCACAAATCAGAGGTCTCTTAGGGACGCTGTCCCTTTCTCAGAGTGGTATCCCCAAGGCATGCTGTCCCGCTCCTCGACGGCTTCCCTCAGTCATAGCACTGAGACGTCCCCACGCCAGCTTGTCCACACCCCAGTCTAGGTCTTTAATCAGGCCACCGTCACGGCACTATGAACAGTCTGGCAGACCAGACAGACACTTCGGGCTTGACGTGTGTGCCGCATTCCGGAAGACTGGCTTATTTTTGGAAGCTGTGGAGAAACAGACAAGCCCGCACCAGATTCGCGGGCAAAGACACAGATGGTCTGACAAGTGATTGACGGACCAAGGTGACTCTTTGCCACAAAGTGTATTTATGATTTAAATATCTGCATGGAAAGGTGTGTGTTCACATTCCACTTAGAGACACTCACAGCCTTCCAGATTATCTGGCTTTGCAGTCTAGACCCTGTCTTCATCTGATGGTCCGTCTGGGGGTGGAGGCGTGCAGGAGCGCGGACGTCATTCCTACAGTAGAGGTCAGCCATCTCTCCGCTGTGGGACAGCCAGCAGTGTCAGACCTAACGGCCGTCCAGCCTGGACACGGTCTTTGCCACCATCCCTGTTTGGGGCAGAAAGTCCACCCCCAGGAACGGGTTTACGGTGAGGGAGGGGTGCAGCTGGGACTCTCAGACCCCGAGGGCGTGAGGAAGGCTGCACTTCTTCCAGAAGAGTCTCCTTCCGTTGGAGCCACGAGGTCGGAGTTCGTCAGAGGCCCCCTTCAGCAGACGGCGTGCAGACCGTGTCTGCTCCCCGTCTCCGAGCAGGTGTATGGGAAAGTCTACAAAGGCGGTTGGACTGTGGCTCTGGTCAGGAATTCTAGGAGCGAAATATCTGGAGGCTGGAAATTCCCACAAAATAAAAATGTGACCCTATAAAGCTGCACAGGCGATCCGAGGACTGCAGGCAGAGAACCAGAGACACGACGAGAGTGTAACCCTCTGTGAATAAGACCTTGTCCTACATCGGCCGGCATTTCTTGTCCCTTTAGACCTGTTTCTGCTCTACGTGCTTCTTCAACCTTGTTGGTTCCTTATGGGTCCTTGGTCTTCCTTTCTTGGCATCCTCTGGCCTCCCTGCCCTCTTTTTGTTGGAGACGTGCTAAACCAACGTCCTTTCATTTTACAATGTCACCTTCTGATTTAACATTTGGTAGTAAGATCACCGGATTAGTGTTCTCTGGCCACGAGCATTCCTCTCCTTCCCAGCTCCCACCTTCCTGTGCTAGCGCCTGCCACCCTGGACCACTGCGTCTGTGAGGGACTGGAAGCTTCCAGGGCTGCCGTCACGGACTCAAGGTCACCCGATTTTCTGAGTCGTGCATCTGTCAGGTGGAAACTGCTGCTCTGCAGAAATGCCGTGAATCATGCGTCCATGCCGGTTAACTGGACGTGTCCCCTTGACCAGGCCCTGGGAGCCCCGACATCCGGCCACACGTGATTCCGAAGCATCTGTGAGGGAGTTTCTCATCGAGACCAGCATTCAGTTCGGAGAACCAAGTGAAGCAGGGTCGTCGCTGTGAGGGTGGGCCTCACCGAATCAGTCGAGGACCGCACAGCCGTAGAGGTGGAGGAGGGAGGGCTGTCTCTGCCAGCTGCGGGGCTGGGACAGCCGTCCTCCCTGCACGCCCCCCCTGCTCACGGGCCTTCCAGCTGCCTCACCTCCTGCACCCCCGCCTGGCACGCTCTTCCTGCTCTATGACGGGCTGAGTCCGTCTCTCGGACTCTGCGGGCTCTGTCTCGGTGAGGGACTCTGGTACGCGCTCCCGCCCCTGCGATGTGGCTCTTCTGGCCAATGCCCCCAGCATAGCAGAGCCCAGAGCGTCAGCGCAGTCTGTTGCCTCTTGCTTCCTCCCAGCCACGGGCCAGCCTCGTCCCCTTCCTGGAGCGTGTGGGGATGGGGCGTGCACTTTGGAGCATGCTGTCCGCGGCCGTGGGTGGCAGCCAGCGTCCCCAGACCTCTGCATGCGGGGGCGTGTTTCCCCGTCCGAGGGGGGCTCGGGACCGTGCGCAGCAGCCCCACCATGTTTTTGCTGCGGTCCCAGTAGGTCCCAGGCGGTCCCAGGTGGCCCGGCGTGGCTATGACTGGCATTTCCTTGCTGACAGGTGTCCCTGCTTGTGTGATACGGCCTTGGCCATCCTGCTCATGAACAAAGCTCATGGCAGGGGGCCCAGGGGCCGGCTTTCTCACTTCCTGCCAGACGTCCTACCGGACTGTTGCAGGCGCGTTTCTGAGTCCGTCTGCTCACACCTGGCTGAGCGTCTCTGGCCGGAAACCAGCGTTCCTGGGTGTCTCTGCCCCCGTGGGGCCTGGCGCCCAGGGCTCGAGACCAGAAAGCCCCAGCCGCTGCGCTCACCTGTCCCCTCACGCTCCATGTGACCTGGTGCCCAGCCTGACGTGTGGGCCCCAGCCGCCCCTGCATCCCTGCCCTGCTCTCACCCTGCCCATCCCTCCCTGCCGGCTTCTGCGGTGACCCCCAGTGGCTCTCGGGTGAGATCCTGCAGGCCAGCAGGTAGCAGAGCGCCCAGGACCTCGTGGTGTCTGCAGGTCTGAGCGGCAGGAGAGGCAGGGTGGTGGTGGGTGGGACAGGAGTGCACCAGCCCCACTGGCCCCATTCCCCAAGCAGGGCTGTGAGGCCCACGCTGGAGTGTGTGGCCTCCTCCAGGGAGGTGACCGTCTATGGAGGCTGCCACATAGGGCTTCCAGGGGACGGCGCTCACGGAATGGAGGGTCCTTCCCGTCCACAGGCTGAACAGGCCTTTCTGAAGCCTCCCTCGGGGACCTGGCAGGACAGCTGATGAGGCCGACCCCATGCGTCTCCGTGCTTGATGCTGTCGACGGTCCTGACCGCGCCTCGCTGGTGGTGGGGGCTCTGGTGGTTGTGTGAGGAGCTGCCCTCCCTGTGGCCTGTGCCCTCGCCCCATCCGGGGCTCCTCCAGTCTGTACCGCCTGCGCCTCGTGCCGGGCTGTCACCACGGGGCTCCAGAAGAGCTCCTCCTTGGCCGGACCGTGAACTCGAGGGTCAGCAGGGCACCTGGGCAGGGTGTCGGGCCCCCTTCCACTGACAAGTGGGGGAGGTCTGCCCCGTCGCCCGACCTCCTCGAGTCCCTGTCCCCTCGTATGTGACACGCAGGCATCTCCACGTGCGTCAGAGCTGTGGCTGAGACCGAGTGAGGCACACAGGGGACGCAGCACGTGGGCCTGACCAGGAACAGGCTCCCGAGAGCCGCCAGCTGTGATTGGCACAGATGCCACGGCAAAGCCCGGCCGTCTCCCAGGATATGTCACCTCGTTAGACATTCGGTGACTCCGGGATTCCTGAAGTCAGCTGGACCCGGCATGATTTTTACTTTATTTTCTTATGTTAGTTTTAGCATTTGAGGCATTGAAGTGAGCTTGTTTAAAAACCGGAAATAAGATATCACGGAACCTCCTGGCAGGCCCCCCGTCCCCTGCTGACTTTGGTAAGCCCCACTGTCAACACGCGTGTCTTCCGTGCTGTTTGAAATTTGCTAGTTCCTCATCTCTTCTAGGAATCATACATTCTAGCAAGCGCTTGCTTCGAGAGCAGGTCAGAGTGTTAGGGTCTGAACCTGCACGTCTGGGTTTGATGATCGCCCGTAGAGCGGAGCTCCTGGCTGCTGTGTGTAAACGCTGCGTATTGTTTGTGAGCTACGAGCTCGTCCGCGCTGTGGTGCCGGGCGCGGTCATTTGTGCTATTCGCGTGTGGCGGGTCCCATCCTGACGTCCCACAGCCCACAGCCCTCGCCCCTGTCCCCTCCCGCCCCGTCCCCTCCCGCCCCCGTGCCACGCTGTCTGTATCAGGTGCTGCCCTGGACAGTCTAGGCCGCGGACCCCGCCTGTCGTCCAGGACTCCAGCGTTCCCTCCGGCGGCGAAGGGCCGTGGAGCGCTTGCCGTGCCCCCTGAGCCTAGGACACCCCGGAACAGTCGGGAACAGTCGAGAACGCCCCGACCTTGACGTTCTGTGCGGGCTGCCTCACCGCGCTTGCGGGGCGTGTCCTACTCGCTTGCCTGGCCGCGTCTCCGGCCTCGCGTCGGGCTCATGGGCAGACCCGCCTCTGTGCTCACGAGAGGACCCTGCAGTTGGCCGAGGAGCGCGTCTCGCAGGTGGGGGCTCCGCGCGGCGTCAGCAGAGCTGTGGCCCTCCGCGGGGTCCTCTTGGTCTTCTCGACTCCGCGCCCTTTCCCTCGTGCCGAGCTCCCGCCGAGGCTCGGGGCGTCCAGGCCTGCTGCGGGGTCTCGGCCTGTTAGCGCCCCGTCACGCTGCTCAGGAGCACCCAGTCGTGCTGCACGGGGGCTCCTGCCCCGACTGGCTGCTGACTGCCCAGCCGCCTGTGCTCAGGGGTTCCCTGTCACTGTGTCGGGGACCACCAGCCAGAACTGACCGGGTAAGGCTGACCCGTGTCTGAACTGAGGACCGTAAGTGATATCTGAAGAGCGAGCGAACGGGCTGGTAGGCGCTGCCCTGGGGTGCCCGGGGAGGGAGGGTCCGCAGGCCTCGAGCTTGGGTGTGGGAGGAAGCCACAGCCGCCGTGCTCCGGTGTCCTGTTCTGGTCGCCTGGAAGCCCGACGGGGAAGGGGAGCAGGAGCTCCACTAGCGTGAGGAGGAGGAGAAAATTCTGGAAGAGCGTGAGGTGGGGTGTGCCAGACAGAGGGTGGCCGGAGATGGGCTCCGGATGCTGCCGGCCCACGGTGGTGGGGCGGCAGCAGGTTCTCACGCGCTTCCTTGAGCGACGTCCTCAGGGCCGCGCCCCCCGCGGGCTCTTTCAGGTGAGAGGCACGTGCGGGACCCAACATGTGGCTCTGGGCGCCGGGAGCTCCTTACTACTGCGGGGGAACGGCGGGGCGGGCGGACGGCCCTGCGGCGCGGATTTTCTCGGAGGCGACGCGTGTTCTTCTCTATGGGATTCCATGAAAACCGCGGCCCGGTTCAGCCGGGTGAACTGAGATCTAAAACTTCAATTTTGTTTCAGGAATGTTTTCCCATTGGATGCCCGGCCTGAGGACACACAGGGACAAGGCACCCGGGTTACTAACAGCCCCGTGCACCCCCGCGCGGGCGAGACCCACGCAGGATTCCGTGTCTGCTGGACGGCGCGGGGCCCGGGGCGAGTGCCGGCTGCCTACGGAGGGGCTCCTGGCTCATGCGCCTGGTCCACGCTCTGCACAGGTCGGCAGTAAGATGTGACAAACGAGTGTTTTTAATTTGCCTGAGCACGTGTGTGTGTGTGTGTGTGTGAGTGTGTGGTCAGACCCGGAGGGCTGACCGCTCTGCGGCCGTGTTCGGGGGCAGCGGTGCTGGGCTGAGTCGCTCGGCCTGGCGGGGCACGTGAAGCCCGGCGGTGGGGAGGGGCGTTAGGGCCGTTGCTGCTTCAGCGGGAGTGTCTCCACTCGAGCTCTGGCGAGAATGGAAAGTCCGAGAGTTGGGAGAACACCTGGTCCGGGCAATGCCGTCGTTGCCGACAGCGTTAGGCTTGGCGAGGCCGCAGCACGTCTGACCGGGGACATGTCATCATCGCAGACTTGTGCTCGGATCGCCTGCCCCTGAGGGAGGAGCTCACCCCCAAGATGGGGGCCCCGTGTCAGGGCAGGTTCCCCGTCTTTGCCACGTAGCGCCTATCTCCTTCCAGCAAACAGAACCTACTCCTTTGGGGGGCACTGCTCCTTGCTCCCAGCCGACTGGCTGGGGGAGGTCATACTCTCAGCTCCGAGGGGCTCTGGTGGACCTGATCCGCAGACCACACCCCGCCCCCCGCTGCCCCGTCCGGCTGGAATGGAGGACAGGGTTTGCAGGGCCCAGTGCAGAATACAAGCGCGGGCTGCCATGAGATGAAAGCAGGAGGGATTTCGGAGACGGTGACAGCAGAGCATTCCGTCAAAGGTGGGGCTGTCCCTGGCGTGGGCGCCCCCGGCTCCATTCGGACCGACAGGAGGCAGGCCTGGGTCTCCCGTTTCTCTGATGGCCACAGCGACCCCTCCTGCTGAGCTTAAGGTGAGGCTGTGAGGGGCTGAGCTGCCGCGCGGGAAGCCAGGACCTGTAGGCCCCCGTGCGCGGCTCACACAGAACCACGGGGGTTGGGGACAGAGTGGGGCAGGTCCAAATTCTGCCAACGGACACTGACTCCAGTCTGACCACCAATGGTCCCAGGAGCCGCGACTGGGTTTTCCGACCCGTGGACCCGATACATCCCCGCCTCCACCGACACTCAGGACTATAGTAGCTGCGCGTTTCTGCTGGCTCTGGCTCGTGGGTGGGACGCGCGTCTTCGCCATGTCCCAAAGACAAGCAGATGTGCAGGCGCTCCACACCGGGTCCGTCGTAGATGTCCGTGTCGGCCCTGCTCCCGCGGCAGGAGAAGCATCTGCTTCTGCACGTCCGTGGAAGAAGGGCCTTGTCTGGCTCATCACTCCCCACCTGCAGAGGATGACGGCTGGGACCCCAGACGGACATGCAGGAATAATTGCTGAACTGGTCTTCTGTCCTCGAACCTGTGATTCTGTTTTAACAGAACTGTCTGCTGCCACGGCTGCCACGTTCACCTGGGGAGCGAGGACACTCAGCTGGCTGCTTGGTCTGAGAGCCCAGAGTGGCACAGGCATGCGGGGGTGCCATGCCAGCCCACTGCCCAGGACACGAGCCAACCACAGGCCGTGCAGGAGCCTTCCCTCCCCGATACCACCGCTTCCCAATTCTGTGTGGCGTTTGGGGGCGTGGCCATCCCTGGGCTCCTGAAGTGCCCTCGATACACCCTCGTCAGTGCCGCTGTCACGCTGCAGGTCCCAGAGAGGGCGTGGCCCAGCTCATGCTGCCCCTGATGCGGGGCTGGGGGAGGCCGGCTCGCGCCTGTGTCACCGCGCATGTTGGTAGGGCTGCAGCCTCCGTGCCCATGGGGAACCGTGTTGTTACCCTGAGTCCCAGGACCTGGGGATGCGGGAGGGGGTCACAGGGAACCGGAGGCGTGATCCTCTTCTCCAAAGCGTGGGAGCCCGAGGCCGTCCAGGAGAAGTACCATTTAGCTGGCGGGTTCACGCTCCACTGGTGTCTTTTGATGACAAATTCTAGAGTGCCCTATGTCTTACTTAATTAAAACATAAGCTTTTTGGTCCTAAGGCAGGGGGGATAGGAGGCCTTCTTTTCTTTGAACTGAAGAAGTGTTTCCGGGAGCTGCCTTTGAGCGCGGCGGTGCTGAGAGCCGCCGCATGGGGCAGAGCTGTGCTCAGAAGGTTTGCGTGCTGAGAGCTCCGCTGACGAGCGTGCCTCGGGGCCTGTCAAGCTTCTGGGGACGCATTTCTCCGTGTGTCTCAAAGGCCCTGCCTTGCTGTAATGCGCATCAGGAGTGATAATGGGGACTGTGAGTCTGGGTCCCCCGGCTGAGCGCTGACAGCCTGTCCTTAAGTGTCAAGATGGCCAATAACTCTGCCAAGACACAGACGCTCGTTTGCCGGGCTGTCCTTGCTCTGCTGGCATTCTGCGGTGTCCCCGGGGCCTGGCGTGTCCAAGTGGGCCAGGCCACAGAGAGCACCCTGCGGGGGGGACTCGGGGAGCACGGGCTCTACTCCCGGGGCCTGTGCGTTTAGGGAAAATACATCCGTCTCTAACTCAGCAAGTGCCCCCAGGGGAGGGCTCAGTGCAAGGGTGCGACCCCTGTGTGTGCCCTCTCGGGCCTCACTGCACGTCACCCAAGGCTGCCACAGCTCGGCGTCCTGGTCCAGAGGCCAGGGAGCCCTCTTTGCTTCGCCGAAACCCGTGGGCCCAGGGGCTGCGGACCAGATCCCCAGAGGGAAAGTGATGTACGGCTATTTTGAAATCCTGAAATGAAAGCTTAGACTGAAGTCGTGAGGACCCTTCTCGTCCCTGCGGAAGTACTGGGCTAAATTTTTATCAGTTCTTTTAGTTTTTGTTTTGATGATTGTTTAAGAACGCGTGGCTTGTTTAAGCGCAGGATGTGCCTCTTTTTATCCAAATTAGATCTGAGGTCTTAGGAGCTTTGTGTGTAAGTCAGGGACACCGAGCCTGTACCTCTGCTTCCTCTGTCGCTTGGGGGGTGCTCCCGCTCAGGGCCCTCGGATGACCCGGAGCACCGAGGCGGCTGAAGCCCGTCGGAGGACGCTCAGTGCACCTCCTTCCCTTCCCTGTGGTCCGAGCCTGCAGCAGCCGCGCTCCGTGAGAGCGAGTGTTGCTACAGCAGGACAAAGTGAAAAGCATCCGTTTTCGTGTATTTCCTGACCTAGCGCTCGCGACGGCCTCGAGTCCATCATCACCCTCCTTTCCCCAGCAAGCCGGCCGAGGCTCTGAGGGAGCACGGGGTTCGCTGGCGTCCAGGCCGAGCCGCGGCCTTGCCGGTGAGCACACAGCCCCGCAGTGGCCACATCTCCAGGCGGGCGGTCGCCCGGCCACGGGCCCGCGTGTTCCGAGCAGGCTGCCGCCTCCGAGAAGCCGTGCCCCGACGTGAGCCTGTTAGACCCCTGCTCACAGACACCGATCACGACTGTTCTTTTCCAAACTGCCCACCTCCCTACGGGCACGGACTTGCGTCTTGCCGAACGGGGTGCGTGTGCTCCAGGTCCTGGGGGCCGCCCTGTCTCCTGTCAGGGTCTCACCCTGCAGGGTTAACGGGCTCCTCCGGAGGCTGGACATGGGCTGACAGACACAGCCCACCCTCAGGATGCTGCAGCCCAAACGGCTTCCTCCCAGACCAGCAGGTGCAGCTACTGGGATGGCTCCGCCGATGGGGTGGGGGGCGGGGGGGGGGGGGCGGAGGGCGGACGCGGCCTTGGCAGCAGAGGTGAGGTGAGGCGAGGGTGACCGGAGTGGACGGTGATTGGCTCCCAGCGGGATCCCTTTCTTCTTGTGCGTCTCCACAGACTCCCTGCAGAGACACCGTGACCTCCCATAAATATGTGTGGCCTTGATGTCTTTCCCATGGACCGAATGGTCTTTCAGCCTCTGGGGATACTCTCAGATGGTCTGACTTTGGGTCATGCTGACTGGGTGCTGGGAAGCGCTGGCGGGTCCGGGGCACAGCGGTGAAGTGCCGTGTGCAGCCTTCCTGGCTGATCGGACACAGAGCTCTGGGGCCCGTGCCGGGGCCAGTCCAGGGTCCCTGGGCTTGTGACCGCGTGTGCATCTGCAGCCCCCTTGCCCGGACGCTCCAGCCCTGACCCGGGGTTTTGTCACGTGGACAGGGGATGACGGAGGGAGGAGGGCAGTGGTGGGGGAACCCTGCTGAATGTGGGGGGGGACCAGGCTCTCCAGAGGACTGGCTCTCCGGGCACCCAGGAGGACCCCACACCAGCCTCAGACCTGCGCTGAGGCCCGGGCTGCCGCGCGCACCGCAGAGCCCTGGAGCTTCAGAGCTTGCCTTGAATTAAATGTGTTGTTTTACACAAGCACTTACACAGCCCACTAAGTTCACTGATGAGCCCTGAGCCCCGCCAGGGACGCCGGCCCTCCGCCGACCTCCTGCTTCCGCCAGTGTTTCCAATGGGGTCCGCTAAGTGCTCTGCATCCTTGAGTAACAGTGAGGGGCGTGTATGTCATTATGGCTCCTATTTCGCAGGTGAGCAAACGGAGACACAGAAGGGTTGGTGGTTCTCCTAAAATCATAGCCGAAGAGATCAACGCGGGGTTTGCGCCCTCCTTGCCTGACACCTGGATACAAGTCTGCGATCCGGTTCCTCTGCCTGTTCATTCAGGGCTTTGCTTCACAGGTGGGTTTTCTCCTTCTTCTGGCGTCTGCCGTAGGCTGGAATCACACCCCGCCTCACAGTCCTCTGCACCAGGAGAGGGGTGCAGGCCCTCTGGGCTCCGCTGCCCCTCCCTGACCTTGACACGTCCTTAGCAGGATGTGCTGTAGGTGCTGCTTCTCGTTCTCCTCACCCTTTGACAAAGTTGCCGGAACTCAGCAAATATGCGTGCGGCAAAGAACTGAGTGCGTTTATTAGTGCCAGTGCCGTGAGCCGACGGGGAGGGCTACGAGGTTTTGCTGGCGGGCGTCGGGTAGGGCAGGCGCGGACAAGCAGGCTACCAGACGCAGTTTCTTTCCAGAATAAGACGTTTGGCGTTTTTACAGAGGAGTGAGTGCCTTAAAAGCTGTACTGAGCATCTTGGCCCCTGCTAAAGGGGAAGCCTGTGGTGTCTGTAGGGCCGATTTGGAGCAGAGCTCCAGGCCGGCAGCCCCTTACCAGCTGAACAGGCCTGGTTCGGTCAGAGCATCTCTGAGCCGGTCTCCTCTGGGAAGCAGGGCTTCACGGGTACCTGCACCTGTCGTGGGGGTTCAGGGAAGGTCTGTAAGCTGACGAGCCTTGTACGGATTCAGGACCACGGACGGGGGGTGCCACGTTCTGTTCGATAGTCCTGGGTCCTGCGAGCTCTCCTGGGCATTTCAGGTCCACCGTGAGCACCCGTGAAGCTCCAGGGGAAGTTCTGGACTCAGACTCAGGGCTCACGTCCCAAGGAAACCAAGGCCTTCTCCTTGGTTTTGTTCTTGTCCCAGTTTTGTCCAGACCTGCCCTTCTTGGGCTTGGTGGCCGGCTAGCTTGTAGAGCGCTCAGCCAGGGCCGACCCCTCCGGCTGGCGCCCGGGAGGCGTGCGGTGCTCAGGAGAAGTGCCACGGATGGTCCCCACAGGGCCAGCAGACACAGGACAGAGGAGAACTCGTCTGCTCGTCTGCGGTGGACAACAGCTCTCTGAAGCGTCTGCCGTCGTGAGTACGTGAGTCCCGCGCCGCACCCCCACCCTGTGGACTCGAGACCGGAAGCTGCCTGTCCCCAAGGGCAGCCGTCGCGCCTTGCACGGCCACAACCACGTCCTGCTCGGTGCCCGAGCTAGTTTTAGGGCCAACCACGTGGACAGAATAGTTGTAAAAAGTGCAAAGAACATCGAAATTCCTGTCACTCTATCAAGTCTTCCAAATATATGTGTTTATATAAAAATATATGTATATAGACAGATCGAGTTCCTGAAGAAAACACTGTGAAAAGCTCAACAAGAAGCCGGCATCGTCACAGGACGCATGACTCCACTTGTTTTATCTTCTAGTAGTTTGGATGCTCTGGGGGAGAAAGATCCACTCCTCCGTGTTTGTGAATTTCTTGGAAATTTCCCTTTTCTATCGCATATGCTTGACGCCATGAACCAGCTGCCTCTGTTCTGACAAGGGCGACTGCACAGCCTGGGGAAGGAAGGGACTCGCCTTGAACACAGGATCTCGAGCAAATGATGGAGTTAAGGGATGGAAGTTGGTTTTAAGCAGAATGAGCAGAAGCAGGGGTTTATATACCCAGAAATGTAAGGCGACACGTCATCTCACCTCTCTGATGTCTACGAATCTCTCCATTTAGTGATAACTCTGATTTAGAGCTCCGTGTACAGAGCAGAACCTCTGCACAGAACCCTTCTGAGAAAATCAAGTGGAAATCGGTGTACGAGGTTCATCTCTGCTCTCAGCGGAGTGGGCTGAGTTCAAGGAAGACCCAGAGCCCCCGTGGAGGGTACGGCTGCGGCAGACAGAGGGCCCCGCAGGCTGCCGGTGCATGGGGGGACCCAGGGATGCCGCCGGCCCCGTGGCTTTACCGGCTCCTCATTATCCTCTCCACGGCTCTTGTTACACAACCGAGTGAATCACACTGCCCAAGGTTATTGCTGAGATAACCAACCGAAAATGGTAGTTTCCCCCTTTTATCACACGGATCTAAATGTTAACTAAGTGCTTGTTAGCTTTTCACGTTACGTCGGAGGGACTCATTAGTGCCTCCGTCTCTGGGTATGTGCTCTAAGAGTCTTTAGATTAAAGATGAATCAAAGCGATTCAGTCCTGCAAGTTTTGGATTAGAAATCAGTGTCTCTCTGGATATCATCCAAGTGTAAAATGTAGCACAAATTGCCTTTAAAAATTAATAATTCACAAAATCTATGGGCTAAGCCCAGTCTGGCTTGAAAAGATAAGTAAAACAAATATTGTAAAGTCAATTTTTAATAATCTGTGGCATGGAATTTAAGCACAAGAGAAAACATTTAGCAATTAGGCAGAAGCATTTGGTGCATGATTAATTGTGAATAATAATATTTAAGAACCCCGTACCTTCCTTGCTTGCAGAAAATACCACTTAAAGTTCTAATCTAGCCCACAACACAGCTTGTACCGTTTCTTGGTTTAATGAGCTCCTGCCTCGAGATGGTCATGTCTGAGCTGTTACTCTTGTAAGTATTTTTCCATCAGCAGCTCCATGCAAGACGGGCAAGAAGTGGCGGAGACAGATGTCTGATGAAGGATTGTCAGAGCCGCGCCGCCATGGAAAATAATATAATCAGCTCTGTCACTGGGCTGGTAACCGGTGGTCGGCACATGTATCTAATTATTGAGACGGCGCGTTTACATCTGACGGGATTGTGTTATAAGAGGTTTATAAGATTGGGAGGTAAGGCTGCTCTCCCAACTCTCTCTACCCAACGGAAGCTGGCCTCTGGGCTGCAGCTTCTCACGAGGAAGAATAAAATCCCTGATGGGTGCTGGCAGGTCCTCATCTGCCAGAAGGAGGCATCAACGTAAAAGGCCGAGGAAATGGAGTAGCCTGCGTGGAACACAGACAGAGAGCGAGCGCGCGCGAGAGAGTCAGCGAGACTGAGAGCGAGAGCGAGCGACGGCGCACACGGTGCTCTCGGATGTGAGGGGCAGCCTGCTGCAGAGGGCCCGGCCGTGCACCCAGGTCGGCCGGCAGGGAGTTCTGGAAAGAGGAAGACAAGAGGGGGAGACTGTGATTCTGGAGGCTTCTATCAACTAACCCACGCCGAGCACCAAAGACAGATGAGAATGCTGTCCTGAAAGGACCAGCATTCCGGGGTCCTCTCTGTGCTGACCTCGAACCGTGCTTTGCAGGGTTTGCACTCCGCATGTAGGTGGACTGAGTCTGTAAGGAGAGGTGGAGGTGGAAGCCGCATCATCTGGGAACCCCGAGCTCAGACGCCTGCACCTGGGCTCTCTCCGTCCAGCGTTGCAGTGGCAGCCGCTGGCCTCCGGGGGGGCACAGGGCTCCCAGAGCCTCCACCGCCCGTCAAACCCCGGGCAGATGAGAGTTGGGGTGCATGGAGGGGATGCAGGTCACTGGGGTGGGGCGCCAGGTGGAGAAGGACGGTGTGGACACTTCCTCGGACCTGTGCTGCCTCACTCCAGACAAAAGGAAACGTCTGCACTGGGGTGGCAGTTTGGCTGTGAACGGAATGTTAGTGTTTCCTGTGTTAAAGCTGAGCCCCCAGGGTGCAGGTGTCAGGAGGCGGGGCCTCTGGCAGGCCATGAGGTCGTGAGGGTGGGTTCACTGGGATGGGATTAGTGTCCTTGCAAAGGGGACCCCAGAGTGCCCCCTCACCCCTCTACCATGTGAGGACACAGTGAAGACGCTGTCTGTGAGCCAGGAAGCGGATGTTGCAGGCACCGGACCTGCCGGGGCCTGGAGTCTGGACCTCCAGCCTCCAGAGCTGTGGGAGGTCCACCCCCCTTCAGGTGTTCTCCTATAGCAGCCCGATGCGCTAAGACAGCCTGATGGTCCAAACCAGTGCAGAGCCACACGCCCGCGTGTTCTGTGGTCTCTGTCCCTTCCAGGCTTGTTAGGATTTAGAAATCGAAACCCTAGTTACACTCTGCACAATGGAAATAGCGGATCTCAAGTGACCCAGGTTCTGGCTTCCAGGCTGCCACCCTGTGATGTCACAGAAGCCACTGAAGCCTTCTGCATGACGGCTGGCCAATTTCTAAAAGCCTTGGGAGTGTGAGAGGTCATGAAGGACCTCAGCTTAGTCTTGTTGAAGATCTCTTTTGTTACAGAATTTTATTCTCTTGCTGAATACAAATTTTTTGATACCCTCTATGGGCCAGACATTGTTCTGGGCCCTGGGGTTGTAGCAGTGAACAAAATGGGTAAAACTCTTGCCCTGTGAACTCCCGTGCCCGGGCCTGAGCCATGTCGAGTGCGGAGGCATGGTGCTCAGGCAGGATGGCATGTCAGAGGGGGGTACACAGGTCAAAGAGCCACAGCCATTATGTAGCACTGGCAGTTCTCTTTGCCCCTCCCACTGTCAGATCCACCCTGCTATCACCTAAAGAGAACCGAACGGGACACAGCGATGGAAGGTGGTTGGAGGGTAAGGGTCATAGCCTAACCTTGAACCCAGCCAGAATGCTCCTCTTGGGGAGCAGGAAGACAAAGGAAGCATTCCTCGACTGGAAGGGAGGGATGACACATGGTGCACGATCTTACTTCATCCTTAACGGGCTGCCCCTGAGCACGAACCAGGCAGTCCTGGAATGTGCTACCTCCCCCTGGGGCCCTGGGAAAAGCACATGGCCTGAGGCATCGAGCTCTAATGGAGAAGTTTTAGGCTTGCAGCATCCGAATCTGACGACTGTTCTGGGGAATACGTCACTCAAGAAGACCAGTTATAAACTAACATCTCCCACCAAAGCTCTGGAAGTTTCCATGGAAACAAAGACTCAGTTCTTGACCTCCACACTTGGATCCAAGGTCATAAGAAGGAGCAAATATGGACATCAAAGTTTGTAAAAGAATCAGGGAAGAACCATGGACTCAATTAGGTCAAGAAGGAGATCTCACAGCTCTCTGCTTTTCCATAACGTCAGCAGTTGTAGGTGCTGTTGTACTGCAAATTGACTTACGAAGACTGTCATCCTGGAGCTGAGTGAGTCTCCTGAGGGAGGGGGGAGCCATGGTCAACTCTCTCATGGCAGATGAGAAGCTGCTGCTTCAGGGACAGGAGTTCCAAGCTGGTGGCACGCGCAGGATTAAACCCAGCCTGGGCAGCCTACCGGGGGGTGGTGAGCACCTGACCACTCACGGTGGTCAGCGCCGGGGGCAGTGACCCCACTGACACTGTGCTGGTAACACGGGTGAAGATAGGACTTAGGGGCCCTAGTCATCCAGGAGCCTGACACTTGAAAGCCGCCATATCTATGTCTGTGTCTATGTCTGTGTCTGTGTCTATGTCTATGTCTCTGTCTATGTCTATGTCTGTGTCTATGTCTATGTCTGTGTCTCTGTCTGTGTCTGTGTCTCTGTCTGTGTCTGTGTCTCTGTCTGTGTCTGTGTCTATGTCTATGTCTGGGTATATGTCGGTGTCT
>NW_022631070.1:9261747-9344600 GCF_010015895.1 Lontra canadensis | reverse complement strand
GTCTATGTCTGTGTCTGTGTCTGTGTCTATGTCTGTGTTATGTCTGTGTCTATGTCTATGTCTGGGTCTATGTCTGTGTCTATGTCTGTGTCTGTGTCTGTGTCTGTGTCTATGTCTCTGTCTATGTCTGTGTCTATGTCTATGTCTGTGATATGTCTATGTCTGTGTCTCCAAAGAGTTGATAGATTTTACCAGCTGTTTGATGGAAGACGACCAGCAGACTCTCTAAAATTGCAATAACAATGACACTAATCTCCTAATGTGAACCAAAGAACAGAAGGTAATTATTCAGACTGGAAGGAACCACTGGGCTTGCATACGGCACTCAAATTTAGGTGGTACTTGGAGTATGAAAGCCTTCAGTATGTTTTCCATGGCCAGACATCAAAGTCTGCCTGTAGTTTGCTCCCTCTCCCCAAATCCGTTCTACAGATGAAAAACAATGGAATCTTTTCAGAAATGGCCACTTGCTCTATGGTAACATTAACACTCACTTTTCTGGTATTACAGGAGACAAACCCTATAGCTACACAATCCTGTGAGTTAGAACAAACATGTTTCCCCCACTTTACAGAGCCTTTGAGAGGTGCTCTGACTTCCATAATATGGGCCTCCAGCTGGGCGGGGGGGACCAGGAAGAGACCTCTCTCCGCTCAGAATCTCCACAGTCTGTCCTCGGGGGCAGATCTCCATCATCCAGCTCTACTAACCCCCCAGCTCTGTCCTTGCCTGTGCCTCACCTCCTCCATGCCCCCCTGACGAGTACACGGCTCCACGTCCACAGCGTCATGCCATTGTGCATATCACTGACCTCCTCCCCCCCTAGAGTTCCCGCTGTCCATATTTTATCCATGAATTTGAGCCCCAGCCATCCCTTACAGCCTAGTGCGATTCTGCATCCTCGCTGAGGAATTCCACGAGCCTTACAGAGACCTCTCCATCCTCCTCAGTCCTGAAACATTCATGGCCCCAAGCCTCAAGCCAGCCTCACGTGACGCTTTGCAGCTGTAGGTACTGCTCATGTGTGTTCATTGGACTCAAGGTGATGGAGGGAGGGAGGGGCCGCTTCTGACTCAGCTTTACATTCTCCTTAGTGCCGGGTGGGGTTCCAAGGGAACAGTAAGTCCTCAAAGACTTTGTTGATTGATCTTAACTGAGAAATGTAGGAGAATATTAAATTTTTTCATGTGACTCGAGGAGTAAGAGGAGTCTATGGCTAACTACCTATTTCCTAGTCTGGCAGATGCTGTTCGTCTATCTGGTGTAAGAAGGAATGCTGCACGTCCCAGATGGGAGACTGCGATAGAGCCATGGTTGCCAGTGTCTGGAGAGGCAGAGCTCTCTGCAGTCTCTTCCTGGTGTTACTGACTTGGGCTAAAGCTCTGTCTTCAAGTGGGGTGTTTACAAACAGCTTGCATATGCCACTATAGAGTCCGATTAAAACTTGCTCTAATTTTCCTGGATTGTACCCCAGGAAAGTTTCAGACACGGCAATGAAGCCAGCTTCTCCATGTGTTCGTTTGGAGCCCATGTAAACTGAGTGCTTTGTATTTCATAATAGTGCACTGGGAGATTGAAAAAAAAAAAAGAGAGAGATAGAGAGAGATAAATAAAGAATAAGAGGCACAGATGGGGCATGGACAGCTTCTCATCGCTTGTTCCATATGATAGAACTCAACACATCTGGTCTGCCACGAAAAGCATCTTTGCACTAATTTGTTTGTCAGTATCCATTGAGAGGACGATCTGTCATCCTGTCGTATTTTGGTTGCCCTGAGATGTTTGAAGACAAGGCTAGCCACAAATTGTCACTGTGGCCACCCGGGAGTGAGTGGTGGAAACCACCAGCTGTTCTAAGTAACATCACCTGTGATATTTTTAAAGCTGAAATTTTAACCTAACCTCTCAAAGACATTTAGCAGCTGCATGAGAAGAAGCTAATCACTGTAACAGGAGAGTAGATCTGTGTGTGCGTGTGCGTGTGTGTGTGTGTGTGTGTGTGTTCGTCCAACGCTTATTACTGGGTGGGAAAACAATAGAATGGCATGGTCAGACTTCAAAGGGAACGGGTCTTGCTCCTGGGTATTTTAAGGCTTTCTGGTCAAAGGAAACACAACATTATTCCATAATTTGTCTTGGTTTGCTGAAACAAGAATTGCCATTTCATTGTGTTGCTTCATTTGATTTCATGATGGTGTGATCTAGCCATGACCCCCATTTTCACTTTACCTTATTCACCCTCCATTTCTCAGGACATATTATGCTAAATGGCATTCATCTGTTTAAATTTCTGTCTCCCTGAGTAAGTTTTAACTTTCCTGGAGCACAGAGACTATGCTTTGTCCTGGAACACAATAGATGCTAAAAAATGTTATTTAGATTGAATTAACTCAAATGAGTGTCTTTGGAGCAACATGTAAAATGTGCTAATCTGTTATACTTAACATGCTGCCATTTACTGTTCTAAAGATTTCCTTGAAGATTCCTGTCCACGCACTCCTTTATAAGGTTGCTGTGGAGCCACCAAGGGGTGGACCACACTATGCTCATTCTCCTTTGTGTCTCACAGAGAATGACCGGAGTCTACAAGAAGACGGCCTTTGCTAGAGTCTTCTGAGGTCCCATAAGTTGCCAGCCAATGAAAGCCAGCTTTGCCCTTGACTTGGTGACCCCCCAGCTCTGGCTTTCCTCTCACTCCCTCACTTGTCAGCAGGTTAGTTTCTAATCTGAATGACGTGATTGAGTTGGATACATTTTAATCCCCATGGAGACATCACGGGCATGTGGCACACATGCTGGAACTGACTAGCACATCCTGATGCCTGCCCCAGCTGGCGTCTTCCAGCTGCAGCCCCAGGAGGAGGAGGAGGAAGAGGTGTGAGGAGCCGAGTGGGTGTGGGTGCGTTCCCCGCAGCAGGTTACGCAGAAATGCAGAAGCAAGTTCTTACAGCCAGAGCATCACTACCTTCCGTGGTTCGGTGGGTCACTTGGCACTGTGCTGGCTTCTCCAAAGGCCATGTATATGTTTTATAGTTGATCTAAAGTGACAAAACTAACTTAACATAGAGAATGGGAATTGTGATCTCATGTGTAGAAGAGCCCGTGGTTTAAAACCTGGTGGCTTTCTGGGCTCCCGGGTCAGCATGTAAGGCTGGCGTGGTGCCGCAGACAGATTGCCACCCAGGGCAACAACCCTCCAGGGGGCGGGCGGCACTGAGCGAGGGATGCGTGATTCTTCAAAACGTACGATTCTATCATCTGTAAATGAATGAGGTGTTTCAAGTAGAAAAACAAACAAGGAGAAATCTACTGTCCTTCTGGAAATCAGCCTTTTTAATCCTTTGATTTTGTTTTCATGTTACTTGACTTTGCTGTTGCTGTTGTGCTGAGAACGGATAAGAACAGCGAGGACACACATTGATTTTTCCAGGTTGTGATGAAGCTGGAGGTCCTTTCCTGTCCCCCTGCCCACCCCGGGGGGGGGGGTCCTTCAATTTTTTCTTCGTCTCCCCATTGAAGGGGGGAGGGAAAGGAGCTCAGCTCTGAGCCTTCACCCCGAGGGGAAGGGGCAGAGGTTGTTGTATTTAATACACGGAGCTCACAGAGCCCTGGTTCTGGGACAGGGGGAGGCAGGGTCTGCAGTGAAGGGAGCTGAAGGACGGGCCAGAAGAACAGCGAGCTGGGTGTGTAGACAGGTTGTTCTCGGTCAAGTCTCATAGACCCACAGTGCAACCATTTGTCCCTCATACCCCGATTCTGTCATCAGATGAAGAGATGAAGGCAGAATCTTAAGTAGGTTTTGTGTCAGATGAAATACAGAGGTGGCCAGCAACTAAGGTGGCAAAGCAAGAGCCAGAACACTGGTCAGTCCCCCAATAACTCTTGTCCTCAAATCCTGCCTGTCACCAACAGGTCCATCCTGGTGGCTCCACCTCTGGTCTCCTGGTGCCCGTAGCCAGCCACTCTCCCAGGTCCTGCGAGCCCTGATCATTCACACATAGAATAACAGTAAGAGTCACCAGTGATGGAACAGATGCTCTCAACAGCCCTGTGAGAAGGTATTATTGTCCCCACTTCATAGGTGGGAAGACTGGCCCCCGGGGAGTCATTTGTTAAGTGTCACCCAGCTAATAAATGATTGTGTTGGGAGAAAAACCAGGTCCCTTGAGCCCAAAGCCTGTTCTTTCCCCATTCTGCCTCACTGTAACACAAAGTGTATCCCAGGTCCTCACTGCAGTTTCTCGGAAGGAAGTCCTTGCCCACGTCAGAGCTCTTCAACAGGTGTTCACACGTCCGATGTTTGCTAAGGAAGCCAGAGCTCCGGTCTCAGTGTCAGCTGTGTCTTTGTGTGCAGTCAGCGGAGTCTGGCTTCATGTTGCTGTTTATAATGATTAGCTTATGGCCTCATCTCATCAACCTGAAGAGCAGTTATTTGCTTGCCCTGCCACCTTCCCTATCCCACAGACATACAGCCGATGAGATGGCAGGTTCAAGCCCCAACATCATTGACTACCTTACATGTAGATGGTCCAAAATATGACATAAGTGACAGAAACTGACAGAGTAAATAAAAAGAAAAAACAAAACCATGATCCAACAGTATGTTGTTTTCATGAAACTCACTGACGTTACAATGACATAGATAGATTGAGAGTAAAGGATAGGAGAAGATATATCATGTAATTCTGAATTAAAATATCAGGAGTGGTCGTAGCAAGATCAGATAGAGTAGACCCTGTAGCAAAGAAAATTACTGGAGATAAAGAGGGAAATTACATAGTGATGGTAGGATCAAACTCCTGGAAAGACGTAACTGTCCTAAATGTGTGTGCGCCATACAGCAAAGTGTCAAAGTATATGAAGCCAAAGCTGATAGACCTGAGATGAGAAATCAACAATTCAGCTGTCAGCAATGGATGGGACCACCTGGCCAGAAGCCACCAAGACCCTAGAGGACCTGAACTGCACTAGGGACCAGCAGGGGCTAAGTGACATTTACAGAGCCTCTCACCCAGCAGCACAGAACTCACACATTTTCCAAGATGCAGCAGTCACCAAGATCGACCATGCACGAGGCCATAAAACAAATCTCAACAGATTTCAAAGAATTGAAATCATACCAAGTCTGTTTTCCAACCATAGTGGAATTAAACCCAAAATCAATAACATACATCAATAACAACAGGAAAGTCTCCAGATACCTGGAAATTAAGCAGCACGTTTCTGAGCAATCCGTGCGGCAAACAGGAGGTCTCAAAGGAAATGAAAATATGTAGGGTGTGGCTAAAGCCATGCGAACAGGGAACTTTATAGCCCTAAGTGCTTACATTAGAAATGAAGAAAGTTCTCAAATCAATAGTTACATTCTTATCCTAAGAAACTAGAAAGGGAAGAGAAAAGTAAACCCAAAGCAAGTAGAAGGGAGGAAATAATAAAGATAAGGGAAGAAATCAGTGTAGTTAAAAACAGGGAAACAAAGATAAAGCTTGTTCTTCAAAAAATATCTGTAAAACTGATAAACCTCTTGCTAGACTAAGAAACATAAGAAGAGACCACTGATCCCGGGAACGATCCCAGGGGCACAGTGACAGATCCTATAGCTGAGAAAAGGGTAACTAAGGGATGCCACGAAGAGCTTTCTGTCCGTAAATCCAGCGACTTGAACGAAATGGTTTCTAGAAAACTACAGAGTACAGGAACTCAATCAAGGTGGGGGAGTTACCCCTGTATCCTGTGGCCACAGAAGGAAATGAATCAGTAATTAGTAATCCTGCCCCAAGGTCAGAACCTCACGCCCCCCAGGGGCGAGTACAGGATGCCCTCAGCTCTTCTCTTCTCCCTGACGGCGTTTTTCACAGCTCATGATGGTGTATTTGTTGATCTAATCATTTCTTTGAAGTTTTTCTCATAATCCTGTAAATTCCACACTTTACCGCACACCCCCCGCATAATGCCTGATTGCTCATGGGACGTCGTGCCCTCGAATGAACAAACGAACAGATATCTTTGGATGATAGAAACCAAATTGTTAGGTTGCCTTATTTAAATTACAGCATGTTCAGAATTTGCTCTAACATGTCGAAACTGATTTTGTTTAGCTTGGAAATGTCTTTGTCTCTGACAAATGTTAGCTGACAGGGACAGTCGCCCCAGCCAGGTAGAGCAGAAGGAAAGAGAGGTAAGAACAAAGCTTATGCCTCCCAGTTCTCAGCATGTTTACAAAATACCTAGTTTATTTCCCTTTTGGTGAAGTCTTAGCTAATTTACTGTGAGATTTACATGTAATACTTCTGCTAAGAATCTGTTTTCATTAGCATATTTTGACGTAGAACGCTCACTTGCTTTTCCAAATGAAAAGTCCCAAATCGTGGGGTTCCAGTCCTTTTTGATGAAGGTCGAGATTGTAATTTCTGCTCTGTCTGGCAGCGCGTCCGTGCTGCCAGCCTCATGGTGTCAGATCAACGAGTATTTATCTGAAGAATAAATGAAGCCGTCCCAAGGGCTCCATTTCTCCTTTGTCTCTCTTCGTTAGTGGTGACTGTCCTTACTGAGTCAGTCACGTGGGGACAGGGAGGGCTGGGGCTGACCGTGCCGATGCCCCGTGGGCGAGGACAGGTCAGCATGTCCACTGTCTGCCTTGGAACAGGGTCTCCATGGAAATTTCTGGAATGAATGAATGGTTGAGTGAGCAATTCATTTTGAAGGTGGTCCTTGCTAGAGATGAACCTGTCTGGTAGCCAGAACAAAGAAATAAGCAAACAAGCAAAAAAACTCCAAAAACTCCAAAAAGTCTTCTGCTTTCTAGTTCAGCTCGACTTTGGTATTTCAACTCTGATGGCAGCTTTGAGAACGGCAATTATCATACTCCAAGAGGGAATAAAATGAGGAGAGGATAATCAAAGTCGCTCGAGTCAAAGGCCCGTCTCAGGGAGAAACAGGAATGAGATGATCGGAGACCACCGCTCCGCTCGCCGCTCGAGGCACGTTGAGGCCAGCAGGCCTCCTGTGCCCCCAGCATGTTTTGCACAGAGGGTAACGCAGGGCTGAAAATGTCTGTTCTTACAGTTAATGAGCCCAACGGAGGCCATATGGTTTGTGATGATTTGAGGTAATTTGAGAGGAAGAGGGGGAAGTAAGGCTCCCAGGGAAGTGGGTAAGAGCACAGACCACGTCGGGTCCCGGCGACTCCTGTGGCCGCCCTGTGGAGAGACTGTGCATTCTCGCATCACAGACATGGAAGCCAAGGCCGCGGGGTTAGGTCGCGCTCTGGGTAGATACCTGGGGGGCAGCTGCCCTGTCCCACGGACGGGGACGCTTCAGGGAGGAGAGCACGGGAGGCATGAAGTACAATGCCCGGACGACTTAAAGGATGGGTCGCGGGCCGATGTGTTTACGCGCGGGATGTCTGAAGAACCCAAAAGATCCCTGGAGGACTGTGACGACTGTGAGCTCGGTCTGAAGTCAGTCGGGAGAGATGGGCGGAATTTCCATTCAGGGCAGCCTCAGTGCACCTCACGTTGCAACATGACTGTTACACGTTAACTGTGACCTTGACTGGAAATGCAATTTTGTAGTCGCTTGTTGGTTCAGATGGGACAGGCGGGCGGGAGCGGCAGGACGGCTCTAACTCTGCGGGACGGGGTTTCGTGCGCTCAGGAAGAGAACGCAGTGTTGTTCAGGGGGTGTCAGGCGAAGATCGTGAGTTTGGAGCTTGAGAGGAAGGTGGAAACGAGAGGAAATTTTAGATGACATAAAAGCAGGTGATGTCAGAAGAGTCTGGTATTAGGAATTCCCACTTCAATATAATTCAGAAGTTTCTTATCACTGTTTATGTGTTTTTATTTTTAATTTTTATCTTTTTAATTTATTTTTAAAATATTTTATTTATTTATGTGAGAGAGGAAGGGAGAGAGAGAGAGAGAGAGAGAGAACGAGCAGGGGCAGGGTCAGAGGGAGAGGGAGAAGCCGGCTAACCCTAACCCTAACCCTAACCCTAACTCTCCCCGGGCCGAGAGCCGAGCTCATGATCCATGCCACGCCGTGCGCCCCGGTCCCCGCCGCCGGAGCCGCCGCTCTGTCCTTGGCTTCGTGGGCCGGACGTCCCCAGCTCCTCTAACCTGTGCACGGCTGTGTGTTGGGCACGTGGGCTCGGTGACCCTTTTCCTCCCGGCAACCAGCGTGAGCGAGCACAGGCTTCAGAAGAAGGGTCTGGTCAACAGGTCGTTCATCACAGCAAAGTCAGAGGGATGTGCACCCCGTTTCCAAAGGAGGGGACAGGACAGCTTCTCTAGCCAGACCGCTGGTGTAGGGCGATGCCGCTAACGACCAGACCACCGTCCCGTGATGATGTCTCTCTTATTAACCAAACCAGTGTTAGCCCAGTGCAGCGGGACGGTCTACAAATTGCGGAAGTCAGCAGGATAGTTCAGGTTCGAACCCAGTCATCTCCTTTTCTAACGTGAGTTCGTTTTATTATGAAACACTCCTGGACGGCCGTGCGTTCTCAGACGGAGCCGTTCTTCAGAGACCACTGACCTGTGCCAGCTGTCCGTTCGCTTTCCCGGAGTCTGCCGTGGAGAATCATCATGAGGGAAGCCTGTAATTTCCCAACAGCCCTATTTTCTATTCCTTTTGTAATCATTCCAGTCCACTTTTGTTTTAAAGGAATTCTTTACTAATTTTCGACGAAAATTTTGTGCTCAAAACCCGGTACACGCTGTGGCTTAAAAGTCAGTTATGCCTGACTTTTCATTCAAAGGGATTTGCTGTCACAAGACATAATATGTGACAGTGTTAGGAACGGAGTTGGGTTATTCTTCCTACAATACTTTGTAGTAACATAAACACCTTTATAATAAAAAAAGCATTTACATTGTGAACACTTAATTTCTGTTTTCTAAAAATTTCCACCTTCCAAAGCTTATAGGAAATAGAACATTCAAATATGTTAATGCACATGGATGCATTTAAATTTCCCTTGGGGAGAAGCTACCTTAACTGCCATTTCAAGTTCTACATTTTTGCTCTAAATGAGTGATTTCATTTAAATAAAAGGGTCTTATTTCTGTGGTGGAAATTCATCTGCTTCATGTAACTCTGGAGCATCTTGATTTATTATGGACTCTATTCTGTTTCAAGGAGAATATTCTTCTAATGATATTATGCAAGAATCCATATATTTCTTAATCTTTGGCACTTTCTATTAATCTCACCATATCTTTGTTCATGCTATTTGGATAAAAGATTAGAAATAGGCGGTAGGTACATTTCTGGATAGACTCTTGCGAGAATTAACCCTTTGTGTCCCCTGCACGAGCTGTCTGTCACAAGCCACTTGCTCTGTGACTGGACCCCCCGGGGGCTAAGAAGCGTTAAGCGTTTTCTCCAGAGACAGGAAAGATAGTGGATGGTTCCCCGTCCCCTAGAAGACGTGTATGAAGTTTGTGAAAATGAACGTGAGAAATCGCTTTTGTGGAAGATGTGAACAAGGAAACATTTTGCTTTGACCTCGTATGGACATACACACCCCATATGTATCCGGAGCTACACATCACACTAGTGCCCTAGGCTTAGTTTGTCTGTAATTACGGTCTACACGCCACACGGTTGTAGTTCGTGTCCATATCCTTAGAGCACATATGCCGGACGTTAGGATCCACTGTCCAGCAGGGACATTTATGGACGGACACACAGCCATGGAAGTCAAACAACGTCCTCTGTGTCCCTGTCGCTGCCCTGCCTGAGCAGAAACAAACGCTTTCCAGTCTGGCCCTCGCATCCTACAAGGGTGACTGCCGTGGCCCCAGATGACCACGTTTGCTCTCTTTCTGTCCCTGTTCTTTATTCTTTCTCCTACAAAAGTTCCCTGCCTTCTGCCCTGTTTGCCCGTTCTCCGGATGGACTGTCCTTGTTGTGATAACAGACATTCACACCAGCCCGCTGTCTGTCCCCGACCCTTGGCTGCTCCCCTTGTCCCCTCCTTTGGGAACCAGGCAGCATGCTGAGATGCCAGGGCTGTGAGCCGGCCCCAGCTGGCCGTTGACGCCACGCTTTTGGCACACAGTGTTTTCACACTTTTTAACAGATTGAGGCAAGCCACCCACTTTCCAATCCCTCTCGGCCCCACTGCACGTGTGTTAGCCGACAAGCACTGGAGTCTGGACCACTGATGGAGGGAAGGGACCTGGTGCTCAGGGAGACACAGACTACTTGTTAGCTGCGTGGCCATGGGCCGGTCACTCTGATCTTCAAGGTCTAAATCATGTGGCCTCTGTGGCCGATACTCCCATCAGTTCTCCACATTCTGTTCTCCCGTTCGCGAGTCCTTTCTTCTTCCCTCTCTGCTGCTGTCGTTACAACGCGGAGCCCCCGAGCTCAGAGGCAGCTCCCTGGAGCTCGCCAGCCCGCACGTGTGTCCCTAGGTCGTGACACGATTTCAGTGTCACGATGATGAATGACTCCAGCCACGGATTTTACTTCCAACTTTAAGTTTTAGTTTCCCACTGCCTCATTTACTTGTAGCCCACCCCGGAGGCCGCTCTGTGCCCGTGTCTTGAGGCAGGACTCGTGTGTAAAGTAGGTCAGTCAAGATCATGCGACACTCCCATCCGGGGCGAATCAGGAACCGAGTGTTAATTGTAAGATACCCCTGAAGTGTTTTCCGGAGCCCCGGGGAAGAAGCACGTGGGCTACCCGGGAATGGGGCTATTCTGTCTTCAGGAGGACACGTGCTATAGGGCTGGGTGGGCTTCATGTGGTTTCTCGTGCTCCAGCCGAGGCCTTGAGAGACCCAGCAGTAACAATCCCCATGACACACCTCACATCCGTCCTTGCCAGGGCTAAGGGACTGGACAGCTCCCGGGCCGCAGAGGTCTTCCATGATGAGACCGTCTACCTGGGTGCCACGGCCGCCCGTGTTTCAGCTGCTTGATGGCATCAGCCGCAGCAGGGCCCTGAGTACAACGGTCAGGTAGACCAGAAGCCAGCCTTTGGGTCTGGGCACGAGATACCTGGTTTCATCTGCTGTGGGGGTGGGGGGAGGACGGTAGGACGAGAAATGCTTCTAGAAAAGCTTTTTCTTCCTGATAATTTAATTTGTCTGAAAAAAATTTTTGTTTTGTTTTTTTTTTTTTTGAAATCAATATTCCTGTCTACTGTTTTCATTATTTTTCTTCATATGCCCTCCTTTTAACATACACTTTCTAGCCTCGGAAAGAAAGATGCTTGTGTGATTAATTTTTCAAAACAAAAGGTAACTTCTCTAACAAAAGTTGTTGCAGAAAATACACAGTTTGCATGCAGTATTTTTGGAGGACAGTGTTCCTAACAGCGATGACAGTGACTAACATCGTTTCCCGAAACCCAGTGTACATCCCGCGTCCGTGAGCTCACACCCGGGCCTCCTTAGTGGGCTGGTGGACTCTTATGTATGCAACCAACGCCAACCATTTTCATTTCTTTCCATGGAATTTTAACTTGTACTTTTTTCCTCTTTGACAATCTCTTAATGTAATAATCAAAAGGGATTTTAATATTTGTTGGAGTGTTGATGCCTCTAATGCTAAGTAACTTATACAAATGATCTCTCATTCTCAAAATTGGCATGGTAGTGGCATTTTAGTCTCTGTATGCTACACAGGACTTGAGCCCAGAGAAATTGAGGAACTTGTTCTAAACCTGTTATTCTGAATTTTCTTTTTACATGATGGGAATGACAGGGAATGTTCATTTGATTTTATATCTCAAGTTAGCTTCTAAGTGAATGGTGTGGATGCTCAACATACTGGCCCCACTTAACTTCCCAAAAACAACAAAAAAAAATTCAACTAAATGGCAGGTTGAATTTTAAGCAACGTATGCTAGAAAAATTCTTGAAATAAGATCTTTCTAAAGCTTTTGCCTAGCGATGACTTAAATACCCTGTGGAGACACAGTAAACAACGAGGGTGAAATCATACGCTCTCACGGGACCTGCGTCACCGAGATTCCCCAGACGGCCCTCTTCCCCACCGCCCGGACCCGGCGGGTGCACCCCTTCTTCTGTGAAGCCCTCTTGGGTCTTCAGAGGACGGCAGAGGGCTTCTCCTGGGCGGGCCAGGCCCCTGCTGCCTCCGCCGCGTGCCGTCTGCCCCTCCCCGCCCGCACGCTGCCCCGTGGGCTCGCGTGCCGGCCTCAGGCTTCAGTCTACACTGCGGTTCCTCCGGGTGTCAGCACGTGCTACTGTTCCCTGCTTCAGACACGAAGCTGGCGCCGCGGGCCTCGCAGGCCTCGCAGGGAAGGCCACGCACGCTGGGCTGAGACGACGAACGGAAGCAGAAGCGGGGAACCCGGCCACCCTCACCCAAGGGCTCCTCCGCCAGCTCAGATCCTGGCAGGGCTGGCGTGGGCCGCCCTGTGCTAGCGGCTGACAGTAACAGTCTCAGAAAGTGAAAGAAGCCCTAGCTCCCCTCTTGAGAGTAAGATACGCACAACGTACGAGATTAAATGAGAAGATCAATAAGAACTCAGTCAAACATTATATTGCTTATGATAAGAACACAGAAAATGGAAAAAATTCAGTTTAACACTTTCTGTCAGTCTTTTTTTCCCCTATGAAACTTGGAAGAGTAACAAAGAGAATTCGGACCTCGTCCAAAATAGAAATGGACCCAGAGAAGCTGGGGAGGGGGAAGGGACGCCCATAGGAGCTGAATGCCAGGCCAGGGACACAGAAGCAAGGAAAACCGGCTCGTCCATCAGCCAGTGTGGAGAGGAAGGCGGCCGTGCCTGCACCAGTGGAAGGTCAGAAGCAGCCGTGGGATGGAAACCCAGCAGAGAGAGGACAGATAATGGGCCCTGGGGATAAGTACACAGAACAGAAACCGAAGTTTCTGAGAAGCCGAGTACAAACAAATTTATAGTTTTCAAACTCCAAGGAGACAGAGACCGAGGGGAAACACACCCCAGACCCAAGCCGGCCTCTCTGTCTTCATGGGGCTCATTCCTCCCTCTCGCATGGGAGGTTGGGGCAAGCCCAGAGCCCACCACTCCCTCAGCCACGGCTCCTGTGCCACTTCTGGCTCCTGGACTGCGCTGTCCTGGGTTCCTTCCCGATCGTACAAGCTCATGAGATCTGATGTGTTCATGACATACTCCAGTTGGTAAAGGCTGTACAGTTGGGTCCATCCTAACCCCTTGCGCGATCCCCTCCCCAACGAAACCAGTCCTGACGTCCAGCCCTGCTCTCAGCTTCTGACTTGTCCCACGACTGGAGTTTGTGTGTGTGTGTGTGTGTGTGTATGTAAGTGAGGAACGAGGGTGACCGTCGGGACAGGACAGTGTGGAAATGCAGCTGACAAGACTCCATAATGGGCCGTTCAGCATTTGAGGGAGAGAAAGCCAGAATCCCACCCGTTTCTTCCTGGACACGATGGTATGAAATCAGACCATCTTCCCTCCTGTCCCACAGCCCGCGCTCCCTGCCGTGGCACCCTGTGTCCCCAGATGCTGCCCCTGTACTTGTGAAGACGAGAGCGGAATGGGACACACCGCGGGGCACCCAGATTGGGGGCCATAGGTGGGAGACCTGTGGGGTGACCCTTGACCTGTGGAGTGAGCGCTCTGTGGTCCTGGAACGGGACGTGAGGTGTCCCTGCTCTCCCCCTTCCTGGGCCGAATTCCTCGGGCGAGTCCTTCCGTCTCTTGGAGCCTCTGTGTCTCCATCTCTGAGCTCTTTTCTTCTCCTTGCTTCAGGCGTTTGCTGGGAGGGCAGGGACGTGCTCTGCAGGCCGAGCAGCGGTGCCCAGTGGCGGCGGTGACGGGGACAGCAAGGGTGCAGGCACCTGTGACACTGGGTGCACACACGCTCCCTGCTCTGCTCTGCGCTCTGTGAGGCAGATGGTGCCCTTGTGCTCCCCACGAAGGAGCCAGCGGAGGCAGGGGTGTGCAGCCTGCACCCCGCCGGGGGTGAGCAGGGCTCCTACGCCTCTCAGTCCGCCAACAGCTGTGCTACTTAGGGGAAGTCACTTGAACTCTCTGAGCCAGAGTTCGTACATTTGTTAGGGTAAGTAGTACTTTCTGTCCATCTCACAGTGCTCTTGTGAGGGTTACGTGTTTCTGTACCTGCGTTCACCTCCTCCAGGCCGTGGCTCACGGAAGGTTCTGGTAAGCTTTGCTTTCTCCCACGTTTACACACTTGTTCCTTCTCTTCCTGATACTCCTTCCACGTCACTCGACTTATGCCCAGGGAGCGCGGACTGTGTATGCTCTATCCGGCTCTCCTCCTTAATTTAATTGTAGCACTTGGTTTTTTGATGCTTATGACTTCATTAGGGAAATATTTGAAAATTGATTGTTTAATCACTTAGTTGTAAAACATGAATGGAGTTTCTTAGTTAATTAAAGCCGGTGGGTTAGGGTTTAATTACAATTTTATATGCCAGACTTAGGCAGGGCACCTTACTGGCAGGATTAAACTAGGGATGTTTGGGTGGACAGGTCAGTCGGGCACTTCTCCGAGCACCGTGAAGTCAATTAGAGCCGCGCAGAGGACACACTCGATGTTGGAAGTTGGGAGAGCAGGACACTGCTCTGTCTCCAAATATTGGAGATCATCCCAGGAGAAAATCACTTAACCTCTTTGGGTTTCAGTTCTCTCTTCTGTAAAATGGGATTTTTAGATCTCTTTCCAGAGGTGGTGTCAGGACCTGATGGTCTCTCCTGAGGTCCATCATAGGCAGCAAGCTCATGGCCCTCAAGCTTTAGGAGGAAGAGGCGTGGCTAGAGGCGCGTGCTGTGCACTGGATGTCTGCATCGCCCCAAATCCACAGGCTGACACCTGACCCTGCGGTGACGGTGTTGGGAGGCTGGAACCTGCATGACGAGGCTTCCTATCCTCAGAACACATGGTCGCTCTCTCGGCTCCCGCCCCTGTGAGGACGCAGCAAGAATGTGCATCTGTGAGCCAGCAAGCAGCTCTCGCCGGATGTGGATCTGGATCTCGGGGGTCCAGTGTCCAGAGCTGAGAGAAGCAAGTGTCTCCGGCCTGTGAAGCCCGAGTTCAGGGTCCTTGTTGCAGCAGCCGAGGTGGTCGAGAGGATGCTGCTGTAGCTCCCACGGACAGAGCAGTGTCGGGCAGGAATGCCCAACCCAGCAGACACCTTCTGCACTGTTGAGTGAAGAGAAATTGTATGTAATTTCAGTGTAAAGAAAGGAAGAGTGAAAAACATACCGGCTGAAGGGATGCTTTTCTGTTGTCAAGGAGGGAGAAATCATGGGCTCTGTGGTGTTTGGTACACGACATGTAGTATCTGAACTGAAAACGGGAGCCAGTTGGGAAACACGCATGAACACGTGAGCCGTGTGGAAAAACTTGCATGACCCACGACGGGATATGTGCTTCCTCCCTCCTGGGCCCCCAGTTCCTCCGAGGAGCCGTCCCTGCTTATCCCCTCCTGCTGTGGCGGCAGTTTTCATCGATGTCAGTCATGTGGGTCCGCCAGTGGTGCTCCCTGTGCCTGGATGTCATCACCCAAACCGTGCTGGAACTCGTGCCTTTTGTCCAGCGATGGGACCACCGCGTGGGAGACTCAGCTTCCCCGTCTGGAGCGGAGCCATGAAAGTAAGACCATCACAGTGTCCTGGGGAGCTGACAGGCTGTCATGAATGCAGAGCAGCCAAGGACAGTGCTGCGCCTTCGCACCCTTCATGGAAATACTACCTGCTCAGATGACTGACGTGTTAATAATAACGGGTTTGCCAAAGACGTCGTCATTTTCAGGACATGAGCTAGGAAAGAAAGGGGAGGATGCCGGTTTAAAAGGCCCAGAATTCAAGCTCAAGGAGGTCCTGTGGACGTGCTGGCCCACACGGCCAGGACGCAAGCCGCCGCCCTCAGAGATTCAGGATGTGTCTCAGGGGGGCCATGGCAAGGGACGCGGAGGGACAGAGAATCGTCACCAGGGCAGCGGACGTGACAAGCAAACACGTGCCTAAATGAGCCACAGGGCTGGTCAGGAAACACGAAATACAGAATAGCCTAAAAGATTAAGTTGATAAAAGGAGCATAACCCACAGTCCTGGGTGTGTGAGCAAATGAAAATGTTATGAAATGTCGGCTCTCAGTGAGACGTGTGCGTCTGGATGTGCGTGACCTATAACTGCCTTTCTGTGACCAAGCTCGCCAGAGCACATGGGAAGACACGTGTGAAATGAAGGTTTGGCACAAGGGGAGGGTCTGGCTCTGTACCAGCGGCTCCGCCTGCTCCTGGGGCCGATCTGCCCTCCTCCCTGGGCGCCAGCCAGGTCCTGGGGCTGGTCCACACCAGACGACGCCCCAGAAGCCCCGTCATCCTCCTGGAGGCGAAACTCCACCCAAATACTAGGACAGTATATGATAAGTAATCTGAGTATTGTGGCGTTTACAGCCTAGACCCGTATACTGAAATTAACATGGGCGGAATACGGAGTGGGATGAAAATTCCCATGGACTGGTAGGAGGAAGCCTGAGATCGCAAAGAAACTTGGCAGTGGCTATTGACTGGTTTTGGCCCCGCCCTCAGGCTGGGAGCATCTGGGGCTCGGGGTCCCTCTGTGGAAGATCCCAGTGGAGGGAGGCCCCCGACACACGTGTGTCACGAAGTCTGGATGTGTCAGCCCTGGAGGGCCCCCGTCTCACGAGTGAAACTGAGCGACTTCTGACTTGACCCCGGTGGTGTTCGGGCTTGAGTGTGTGACCAGCAGACCGTGACTATATTTTCTTGAGATGTGGGGCCGTGGCCAGACTGGCCCATCTCAGAGATTACGGAGACCGGAAGGACTATGGTTCCAGCTCTCCTCTCTCTCCGCAGGGTCGGCTGACCAGCTGCCAGGGAAGCATGAATACGTTGGTGATGGGTGTGGTTTTCTGGGTGAGGAGGATAGCCGGGAGGAGAAACGCAGCTTACCATATGGCTTTCCCATTATTTTTCCATTTTAGGAACCAGGAGCCTCTCCTTAGAGCCCTGGAAACTGAGGTTAACACAGCAGAAATAACATTGGTCGAACAGAGGTGGTCCCGAGATGCGGTGCTGGCTCCGTGGCTTCCTCTTAGCCTACCTTTCCTGCGAGCTTTACAGGCCACCGGCCACCACACGAGCAATTATTAGCCTCAAGGGGAAGGACAACAGACAGAGAAACAATGAAAACAATAGGAGGGGACAGCGGTGGCCCCCCGCAGAGAGATGGTCCCCGGGAAAGCGCGGAGCTCCGTCTCGCACACCCCTCAGGGCTGAGCCGGGAGAGGGTCAGCTCCTCACCGGGACAGTGTTTGCAGGACCTCGTCAAGAAGTCGTAGAGGAGACGTTCCAGGGGAGCGGCACCGTGTCCCCTCAGCTCCCCGGCGTCTGACCCTCCCCGGACACCCCCGCTCGGCGTATCGGGTCCCCAGCCCAGCTATCCTGGCCCTATTGGTTTGCTGGACTCTCCCAGCCCTGCCCGTGACCTCGCGTGCCTCACACAGCCCGCAGCCTTCCCGCCGCGCCGCGGGGAGAGCTCGCTCCTGCCAGAGGCCTTGGGGCCACTGCGGGGCGCGTGCTCACGAGCCGCGGTCAGGGCTGCGTGAGAGCGGCTCCTTCTTTGATGTCTGTGTCAGACTGCACGAGACAGATCTGTGTCACCTGGAGTGACCCCCACGGCCCGCCGCTGTCTCGTTTCCAGGGACAATTTCCCTGTATACTATGACCGGTAACTGTCACTTGCCGCACCTGCCTGCTTCCCTGCCATCATTCTCACTTCCTTTTGGCCAATAGCCCCTATTTTTTCATTTGTCATACTTGGGCCCTGCGCCCTTCAGCTGCTGGTACCTCTCCTCACCCAGCTCCCCGCTCCACCGTGTGTAAGTACGTGCACTTATCCTTAAAGTAAAAAAAAAAAAAAATTAAAAGTCACATAGCCATTGATCTTATCGATTTCCTCCCCTTCCTATCCCAAACCTCCCCTGTGACCTCTGTTTCTTCTCATTTAACTCCTTCCATGATGCGCTACTCCAGCAGATCAAGCAGCTTTAGGAAGGATTTCTTTTTATGAAGAATTTCTTAGAGTAGAAATCAGATTCTTTTCCAAAGAGAGTTCCTGATGGAGAAGCCTCGCAGAGCCTACGTAAAATTATGTCCTTGTTAGCAGAAATTAAAGGCATTATGTGGAAAGAGGGGACTTCTTAGTGACCTAGCCCTGGGTGCTTTGTGCAAAGTGGCTCCCGCAAGATTGAAATATAGTCGGTATCTCCAGGTCCAATTTCATTTCTATTAGGCACTCAGTGGCTAAATTAAGAACTTTACGGATACCTAATTTAGATAAACCCTTAACTATTAACCTCCAATAATGTCATCATTTCATGGAGTAGAAAAGAAAACATCTGGGTGAGTTCAATTAGCCAAGGGCGTCGGCGCGGATGCCTCTGCATTCTAATTGTGTCTCACTGACCTTGGAGGGAGGCTTCAGCCGGGAAGGGGGGCTCACGGCCGTCACGCGTCGCAGAGGTGGACGGGGCTCTGCCTTTCTCAGGGAGCTTCCCCGGAACCTCCGACCGGAGCCGGCCGGTGAGGAGGGCAGAGAGGCCTCGCTGTCCCTTCTTCAGGGGGACGCTCCTGGCGCGGGCATGCTCCGTGCTCAGCCCCATTCCTTCTCTACCCTTACAGATGGTGACACACAAGTGTCTTTTATCCCATTGTTGTCCCCTATAGAAAGGACATTTGGAATCTCTGAAAAATTGTCTTTAAAGTTCTATCCACCTTGTTTCCTAAATGATGCCTTTTTTTTTCTTCTTTTGGAGGCGGGCCCCGTGCCCATGGCGTCTGAAATCTGCCTGCAGAGTTCATGCCTTTGGTGCTTAGGAGACAGCAGTGGACTGCTGCGGCTTCTTGGAACGCGCCTCGCACACACGCCAGGACCCCCTCCATCCCAGCTCCTTTGACCTGTTGTTTTTGACCCTGCTTTGGTTGGGTCCTTCTGGCTCCTCTCCATCTGAATCTGATCCTAAAGGGACCAAACAAGAATGGACGGTCTTTACTCTTTTTCCCTCAAAGCAAGTTCTAGGATGAGGATCTGAGTATGGGCAGATTAGTCGTGGACATCACGTGGCCTCGTGAGCGGGGCCGTTTAGGACATCGGTGTGACCCGCACCGTCCACAGCGCGCAAAGACCATCTCGTTCTTTCTCCTCTATCCCCAGAGGGTGAGCCTTCCAGATGCGTTCCGTTTGATTCGTGCTCTGCCGGCTTTCGCACAGAAGGGGCGGGTCTGCTTCTACCGGATCACTAGTTGGTCATTTCGTAAACATTTCACGTAATATTACAAGGTGTGCCCCAGGGGAAGAAATTGTTCTGTCGTGAGCTCTGTCCAGAAGACGTGCATTTCACAGGGTGGGTTTATTTTCCTTCAGTACAGGACTGCCAAGGAGCCTTTAATAAGAAAATGTCGAGACTCCCCAGAAGATGAGAATATAGTCATTCTCCAAATTGTACTTGATCACAAACCTTTCAGTTTTTTTCTTTGCTCGAACAGTCTCGTGAGAACTATGACAGACATGACCAGTCCCGCTCAGCAGCCTTGTGTAGGAATGTCTGAGTCTGTGTGAACTTGAGGCGGTGATTCCGTGCAGACCAGCGGGAGGATCAGGGAGTTGACACCCGCAGCTGACACCCCCCGACCTCCAGCAGCCGCCCTCACCAGCAACAATGGGGGCGACAGACGCCCCCCACTTCCTGGTCTCCAGCATGGCACCACGGATGCCAGTTCTGTGCCATGTTCTGGGAGTCAGAGCAGGTCGACCCCAGGGCCACAAGGGGTAGGCTCCGTCTCTCCTTCTCTGTCTCCCTTGTGCATCACCCCAGCAAGGCCTCCTGTTATGATCCCTAGGACAGTGCCTCATCTAAGCCCTTGGTTCCCCGGGAATCATGCCTGTGTCCCACGGGTGAACAGCTGAGGGGAGAAGCCTGGCTTTCTCTCTCTCCATGCTGTTCTAGGTCTTTTCCTCAGACTCGAGAATTTCTGCAACAGGAAAGTTGACGACAGTTGTTCTAAAACGTTAGGCCACTCTAGAATCAGCCGGACGGCTTGCTTGCCTCCCCCAGGGCATCTGACTCATCTGACTGCACAGGTGTGGGCTGGGTCTGCCACTGTGTTCCGACCCGTCCAGGTGATGCTGATATGGCCGGTCAGGACCGCACTCAGAGCGCTGCTGGTCTGCCCTCTCCCGGCCCTTCCCTTCCCTCCGAGGACTAATGTCAGCAGGGTGGTGGGCTACAGAGCTCTGGGTCCTTGCTTCCCCACAGAAACTCTAAGTAAATGGCAGCCGACTGGCTGAAACGGCTCTGTGACAACTCCAGAAACCAGTCAGCATCCGCGGCAAGCAAGCAAACGCCCCGTTAGGAGAAAGCCACACTCTCGGCCGTAGGAAAACCTGTGGTGTCACTGCTCGCTCCTGTCTGCCGTCCCGGTGCAGCACGGCAGGGACAGAGGAGGCCTTCCGAGTCCCCTTCCTCCTTCAGACCCAGGAAAGGAGTGGAACGTCCCTGCAACACTGCGGTTTGTTTTTGGTGTGTGTGTGTGGGGGGGGTCCCTCAGGACTGATTTCCATCTCTTCTGGACTGTAACAACTGCCAGCCGATCATTCTGCATCTGGAGAAGCTGTCCTTTAAAAATCAGGGAGAAATTAAGACATTCCCAGATAAACAAAAGCTGAGAGTTCTTTACTGACAGGCCTGCTCTGCCTGTAAACCAGAACTGAGCCCTTCAAATTGGAGTAGAAGCTGCTAGATGGCAGTTTAAAGCCATACGAAAATACAGAATTCTCCACTGCACGTAAATACGTGGACAAACATAAAACTCGGTGGTATTTCATTTTGGTTCATCAAATCCTCTTCTTTGTTCTTCTGCAGGGTTCGATGTGTTGCAGTGGGCACACAGTACACACAGACGTGGTCTGTGATATCAGTGATGTAAGACGTGGGGGCACAGCAATCAAGGAGTAGAGTTTTTATACGCTGTTGAAGCTTATGATTATCGTTTAAAATAGATTGTTACGACGAGGATATTATAGGTAATTCCCATAGCAACCATAAAGAAAGTATCTAAAATAGACACAAAAGGAAGTGAGAAGGGAATCAAAACTTGTCATTACAAAAAATCAGCTAAACACAAGGAATGCAGTAAAGTAGGAAATGAGGAACAACGACAACAAAAAAACCCATAAGCCAGATAGATAGTAAATAGTAGAATATTGGAAATGTGTCATTCCCTATCAGTACCTACTTTAAATGTAAGTGGATTAAACTCCCCAGTCAAAAGGCATAGATTGGATCTGCAGGAGACTCGCTTTAAATATAAGGGCACACATAAGCCTAAAGCAGAAGGATTGAAAATGATATTCCGTGCCAATATTACCAAAAGAGAGCAGGTAGCTATCCTAACATCAGAGAAAATAGACTCTAAGTCCAAAATTGATATATACAAGAATTGTTGTAAGAGACAGGGACATTATATAATGACAAAAAGGTCAATTCATCAGGAAGATATAACAATTATAAACATCCATGCGTTAAATATCGGAGCTCCTAAATATTCAAGTTAAACTTTGACAGAATTGAAGGGAGCACAACATTGCATGCGGGAGCCTCCAGTATGCCCCTTGAAAGAACAGTAGAACAATTAGATAGATCGGTGAGGAAACAGAGGGTGTGCACGGCACCTGTGACCAATGGGACTTGACAGACATGTACAGAACCCCCCGCCCAGCAATAGCAAAGCACACATTTTTGTTCAAGTACACATGCAACATTTATGGGATAAGCCATTGACCACAAAACAAGCATTATTAAGTTTTAAAAAATTGAGATCATGCAAGGTATCTTTTCTTTTATCACAATGAAATGAAACTAGGAGTCAATAGCAGATTAAGACTGGAAAATCCATAAATATGTGGCAATTAAACAGCATACTCTGAGATAACTAATGGGTCAGAGAGGAAGTCACAAGGGAAATTAGAAATTGTTTTAAGGCAAATGAAAATAAAAACACAACATATCAAAACGTACGAGTAGCTGAGAAAGCATGCTAAGGGGAATTGATAGCTATAGAGATGTACATTAAAAAAGAAGAAAGATCTCAAATCCACACTCTAACTTTATGCCTTAGGGAACAGAAAAAGAACAAACCAAACTCCAAGGTAGAAAAAAGGAAGTAATAAAAATTGGAACAGAGATGAAACAGGGAATAAAAAAATTTGATAGAGAAAGTCTGCAAACCCAAGAGTTGGTTCTTCTAAAAGATCAACAAAATTGACATTTTTAAAGATAAACTGTCTAAGAAAGAGAGAGAGAAGAATACAGTATCTAAAATCAGAAATGAAAAGGGGATATTACTACCAGTTTTACAGAAATAAAAAGAATTATGAACAAAGTCTATGAAAAATTCCAACAATTTGATGAACTACACAGAATGAAAAAATTCTTAGAAACACATAACCTCACCACACTGAATTAGGAAGAGGTAGAAATCTGAGCAGATCTGTCATTAGTAAGGAGACTAAGTCAGAATCAAGAACCACCCAACCACAAAAAGACCAGGAACAAAAAGCTTCACTGGTGAAGTCAAACATTTAAAGAAGAAACAATATTGATCCTTGTCAAACTCTGTGGGAGCCTGGAGAGGAGGGAGCATTTCTTTGTTCATTCTGTGAGGCCAGCATCGCCCTGATCCCAAGGCCAGATGAAGAGAACTCGAGACTAATGTCCAGTAACTACTGATGCAAAACCCCTCAGCACAGTCCTGGAGAGCACAGCTCAATGGCGCACGAGAAGGGTGACACGCTGCGACCATGTGGGGTCGATTATCGAAACGGGGGTGATTCCGCACTGAAAATCAATTGGGAAAATACACCACATCAACAAAATGAAGCTGGGGAAAAAACCATGCTCATCTAATTAGTGCATCAGCTAATAAAGGCCATATGTGAAAATCCTGTAGCTAACCTACTTGATGGTGAGACATGGAAAGCTCTTCCTCAGGATCAGGAACCAGACAAGGATACCTGCCTTTGCCACCCTGATTTGAAGCAGTACTAGAAGTCCTAGCCAAGCACTTAGGCAAGAAAAACAAATAAAAGATATCCACATTGGAAGGTAAAAGTAAAATATCTCTGTTCAAAGACGATATCTTACACGTAGACAAGCCACATATGTAGATCATCTATGAGCGTGTATGGCCTCACATGCAGAAAACATCAATGATTCCACAAAACCCCTCTGTTAGAACTCAAAAGGAATTCAGCAACGTTGCAGGAAACAGAATCAACACGGCAAAGTCAGCGGCAGGTCTACAAACTAACAGGGAACAATCCGAAAATGATGTTGAGAAAATAATTCCACGTACAGAAGATGCTGACAGAGTGTCATGCCCAGGGATAGACTTAGAATGGGAAGACAGAGACTTGTGCACTATAGACCACAAGACAGTGTTGGAAGGACCGAGAGAACAGGCAGTAAACGGAAAGACATCCCGTTTGTGGAATGGATGTTCGCACCATGAGAAGTAGTTGAAAGGTGCAGTGAAATCCCGATCAAGATCCCAGCATCCTTCTTTTCTGCACAAGTAGACAAACACGCCGTCAGGTTCATACGGAATCTTCAGGATCATCTTTACGAAGAAGAAAGATGGGGGTCTCATCCTTACTGAAAAACTTACTACAGGGGCGCCTGGGTGGCTCAGTGGGTTAAAGCCTCTGCCTTTGGCTTGGGTCATGATCCCTGGGTCCTGGGATCGAGACCCCACATCAGGCTCTCTGCTCGGCGGGGAGCCTGCTTCCCCCCACCCCACCTCTCCCTGCCTCTCTGCCTACTTGTGATCTCTGTCTGCCAAATAAATAAATAAAAAATTCTTAAAAAAATAAAACTTACTACAAAGTTACAGTACTTAAAACAATGCAGTCCTAGCATCAAGACAGAAGTGTGGACCCATGGATTAGAATAGACAGAATGAGAATAGTCAGCCCTTGTATATGCAGCCAAACTGTTTTTCCAAAGGCCAGTCCAAACTATTCAGTGGGGAAGATTGTCTTTTCAAAAAATGCTTCGGGAAAACTGGGTATCCATGTACAACAGAATGAACTTGAAACTTTATCGAATTCCATATACAAAAAGTAATTCAAAGTGCATCAGTGACCCAAATGCAAGAACTAAACTGTGCTATTCTTGGAAGAAAACAGAATGAAAGATGCATGGCGTTGGATTGGGCAATGGTTTCTTGGATACGACACCCAACGCACGGGAAACAAACAAACAAAATAAATGCATTGAACTTAACTCAAAGTAAAACACTTTGTGCATCAAAAGACAACAGAGCAAGAAGGCAACCTCCCGAATGGGAGGCAATTCTACAAATCATATGTGTGATTAGGGGTTTATATGCAGAGTAGTTGAAGAATCCTACAACTGAACACCAAACCAAACCAAACCACACACAGAAACTAACTCCAAAGAATCAAAAAACCAAAGAACCCTATCAAAAAATGAGCAGAGGACTTGGCTAGATGTTTGTCCAAACAGGGATACGAATGGCCAATAAGCGTATAGAAAAACATTAACGTCACTGATCATCAGGGAAGGGCCCATCCAAAGTCCCCTCCAAACCCTCACTTGCTTTCCCGGAGTCCACAGTCTCTCGTGGTTCGTCTCCCCCTCCGGTTCCCCCATTCGCTTTTCCCTTCCTCCCCCTAATGCCCCGATGTCCTCACGCTAAAGTCATTTCTAATTCATATCCAGCTACGGACTTTGTTGTGGTAAAGAGTTTACCGAAAGGAGGCAGTTTCTGCACCGGAAGCTACGCCTCAACCACGAGCACAGGCATATTTCATAGGAAAGCAAATGAGAAACATCATGTTCATGCCGTGGAAGGGACCGTGTCGTAGCTGGTCGGCGCCTAAATGAGGGGTTGCCACGTTGCGTTCACTGCCGGGCGATCCGAGTAAATAATGCGGGTGTAGTTACTGGGAGGCCCTTCCCAGGCAAATTAACAGCCCTGCTGAACTCAACATCATTCCTTCCTAAGTAAAAATTCCCAATCAGCGAGGCACACCCTTGGGACCTGCTGGAGAGAAAGCTCAGAGAACTTTCTAGATCATATCTACTGGACAGAACAGAAACCCATCTAGGTTCTGGTCCCCATACTCAGCAATACGGGGACAACCCAACGTTAACCTTGCTGCGTCCTCCAGGAATTATCTGGTCCTGCAGGAGAAGCGTGAGGACCGAAGGGATAGCTTGCCCGCCGATATTACCGGCTCGCTTAAGGAGACCCATTTCCAGAACATCGCCTTACAGGGCCCACAACCCCGTTACATCAGGATTGCTGTCCGCACAGTGTCCCAGTGCCTTTCTGATCCCAGGCCCGCCCCTCAGACAAACACGGCGCCCAGGCTGCCGGTCTGGGGTGGGACCAAGGCTCTGGGCAGGGGCGTTCTTCCCCGCGGCAGCCGGGTTCACAAACCTAGCCCTGCTGATTGAAGGGGTCCCGGAGGCCTTTCCCAGAGCCGCCCCTGGACCGATAGTCAGCAAGATGACCTCCAGCCTGGCCGGAGGCAAACAAGATCAGGAGAAGCTCTGTCTCGCTTCCCCTCCCCCGCCCAGATCCTATTTAACCCCTCGCCGAGTTTGGGGAAAATGGACGTCTGGGCCTTCCCAGGAGAATCGGGGTCTTTTGAGACCCGAGAAGGATCAATTCCTTTTCTTGAAAGGAGATTGCTTCTCGTGATCTCCTAGGACATTTTCACCCTAAACAATACGTTTTGCCTGAATAAAATAAAACCAATCAAAACCACAAGGAAGTCTTAAGAGAATAACTTCTTGGCAACAGAAATTCAAAATAATTCGGAAAGACGAAAGACTCCACTTTGTCGTGCGAGGTCGACGACCATGAGGACTGATTCGAGGGGCGCGGGTAGCTGCGAGCCCTGTTCTAGAGAGATTCCGATTCCGACCGGGGACGGGCAATGGCACTTTGAGCTCCCTGCACCCCCCAGGCCCTCCGTCCCGACGCTGGGGCAGGAGACACACTCCATTAACCCCCGCACAGAGAAGCGTGTCGCGGCCCCTGGTGGGCCCGGTTATGCTCTGACAGATACACGCACGGAGCTGAGTCCCTACAGGTCTCCACGGGCAGAGCGGCCTGGGATGATGTTTTAATGTCTCGCCGGCACGTCCTGCTGCAAAGCATGCACTGCGCCCTCAACCGCGGCTGCGGGGGTCTCCTGGCAGTGGTGAGTCGCCACACAGAGGCCTCTGGAAAACAGGACTTTGGAGCCTCACGCAGACCCTTCTGTCCCCGATTAAATGACGACTTTATGAAATTAAGCTGCCTCACTTTTTGGTGTCAATGAAGTGCACGTTTTTATTGAAGCGACAGAGAGAGAAATCCGAGAAGTCAGCACCCAGCCTGGGAGCAGGCGGGGGTCCGTGTGGGTCAGCGTCCCCACGAGAACGTCTCTCCCTTCGTCGTCCATCGTCCCACCCGCAGGACCCCTGAGCCAGACCCCAGCCCACTCACAGTGCTCACCCTCTACCGCGTGCGTGGAGGCCGGATTTCTCCTCTGCATTCCCACGGGGCCCGGTTTACTCCCCGCTGCGGGATGAATTGTAGCCCCCACCCCGTGCTGGGAGAAGCTCGTGGCAGGCTTTGCCCCCGGGGAATGCCCACGATTGCTCCTTAATGTGGAGTTTTCTAAGTGTGATACTGGATTTGCCAAAGTGGGAGAGACCAGTGCTCGATGGGCTGAATGTGAAGGCACGATTTTGTGTCCACTCTGCTGGCGGGTTCGAGCGCTAACCCAGACGTGATCTGTTCTGCTGCTTTTGATCAGTCTTTACCAGGACAGAGAAAACCGGTCCTTTTTGACTCGACTGAATGGACTCCTTGAGATTCAGAATCTGCCCGTGTCATGGACGGGGACGTGAGGAAACCATTCCAGGAACCATCTTCCATTTTGGACCTCCATGACATCATGAAAAAGACCTCAGAGCCTAATTGTCTCAGTGACGGGGCCGCTCGTCCCAGTCCCGGCGTCTGTGGGCCGCGTGTCTTGTCCCGTCGTCTTCACAGCTACCCGTGCACTTGTCACGCGGCCGTCCTGCGCTGGCTCGGGACATGCGGTCACTGTAACTCCCGGTCTTCCCGGAGTGAGGGAAGGAGGACCGGCACGTGACCCATTATCACGGAGTCCGAGGACGGATTCCTTGCCGAGTGGGGTTGGAGAAATTTCAAGGGCAATCTGTCTAATTCTTTCCCGCAGATAATATTTTAAAAGAGGAATTTGCCCTGATGAGGAAATGTATGTTTTTAAGAGTGATTCTTTAAAGATACTGCTCTCTCCCACATTCCCCGGCCTCTGATAGACTTTAAATAATTGTCCCAATTAAGCTACAAGGTGAGTTTCTAAATCTTTCTTTCTAGAAGCAGCACAGATGATGTTTAAATCATTTGAATAATTATTTTACCACTGGGTTTCTGTTTTTCACGGTAAAGCCAGGAAGGCTTTCCTTCAGCTCCCTGCCCCAGGTTTCGGGGCATGAGCACGTGTCTTCCATCTGAGCCCTCTCGCCGGTGGCGGCCGCCTCCAGGACTCCCCAGCACCGTTCTCCCAGGGCTCTGCAGGCTCTGGTTAGCGTTCACATGGGCTGACTGTCCCCAGAAAACCTTTTAGTAAATGGGAGCCGTCGGGGAGAAGCCGGGTGGGGGATGCTATCACGGGAACCCAAGCGTGCCCCCTGAGAGTCAGGGGCTGAAGCCTAAGCCGGTGTGATGGTGTGAGCAGTTGGGCCGTGGGGGTGAGGAGGTCGTGAAGGTGACTGACTTTGTGACAGGCCCCAGGGAGCCCCCTTGTGTCCCACGTGAGGACACAGGAGATGCTGTGAACCAGGAGACAGGGTGTCCCCGACGGCGGGTCCGCCTGGCTGCGGTCCTGGGCCTCCAGCTGGAGGAGCCGCAGGGCAGGAACGCCCGTGCTTGACAAGCCTCGGACTCTGTGGTCTGTCGCAGCAGCTGAGCGACAGACAGCCCTGGACCCGCAGATCACAGCGTCTGAGTGAGGCCGGGATGACCCCAGAGACCGGGGCCTCTGCCAGCTTCCTGGGCCGCTTTCTAGCGGAAGAGACGCCAGGGGACGTGCTGGTTTCCAGGCCGGGACGCAGGTTTGTGGGGCGGAGCGTTAGCCTGTGTGTGTTTATATACAGCTTTGAATAAAACCGTATATAATATGAATATTATGAATATTATGTAAATGAATATGAATATTATGTAAATGAGAGAGATACTTGCAACCTTCTGTGAGATGCGGCTAGCAGAAGTGTTAGGACGGACAGATGGACGGACACATGTGCAGCTGACCGTGGCCGGACACTCCCTCCATAGCTTGGAGGCCATTTGGGGGGGTCGCCCTGGAGCAAGCAGTGCATGTGGGGAGCCGGCCGTGGGGCGCCTGGGGGGCCAGGGGCAGGACTGGGTCTGGGAGGACTGGCTGGCGCTGAGGGATGTGGGGGCGCTCCTGACCGCAGTGACTGGGTGGGTGGGTGGCCTGGCACGTGGCGTCTCGGAGCTGGGGCGCTCCCCACATTTTGTGACTTCTTTGTTCAAGTGCTCATGTCACAGCCACCATGTGTGCGCCCCCTTGGAGGGGACCTGCTCTAGCTCAGGGTGCAGAGCCCGTGCTGCCAACGCTTTGGCTGAATTGGCCATCGGGGAAGGCTTTGAGCTTCTAACCACCTGGGGACACGGAGGGGGCTCACGGCAGGCAGCTAGTCTGGGTTTAGTCACACGCGTATTTACATCAGTAACGAGTCATTTTATGTCGGATTAACGAGGTGCCTTACAGAGAACCAACGGGTGTCCTGTCCTACGTTTCACGGACGGCCAGACGATGGTCTGAACATGAGCGGCTGAAAGAATTTCCGCGTAGACCCGCCGTGAGCGCGGCTTCGGTCCCTGGCTGGGCGCGGGGCTCCGTCGGTGAAGCCTCTGCCTTGGGCTCAGGGCATGATCCTGGGGTCCTAGGGTCGAGCCCTGCATTGGGCTCCCTGCTCAGCGGGGAGTCTGCCTCTCTCTCTGCTGCTCCCCCTGCTTGTGCTCGCATGCTCTCTCTCTCTCTCTCTCTCGTGCCCAGGTGTGCACACACACTCTCAAATCAATATATAGAATCTTTAAAAAAAGATGATAAGAAATAATAGATATAAAATAAATAAAAAATTGGCTTCATCAGCATGTGCTCTTGGAAAGGTACATTTAAGAGAATGAGAAGATAAGCCGCCGTCAGGGAGAAAACATTTGCATGTCACACATCCCGCGTGGGCGCCGTGTGCAGCATAGATAAAGTATTCTCACTCTGTAATAAGAGGAGGGGTAACAGGCAGAAAACAGACGACGGATCTGAATGGACACACGGGAGGAGAAGATTGGTGCCATCAGGGAAGCTGGGACAGAGCCGGGCGAGGACAGCCGGGCGAGGACCCGCGCTTCCCGCGGCGCCATCCCCGTGAGCCAGCATGCCCGTGACGACCTGAGGGGAAGGACGTCTCCACGTGCACCGGCCGGGTGGCCCACAGTGCTAGCGTAGCTGCCCGGAGACAACCTGAGTGCGTCGCACCAGGGGAGTGGGCGAGGGAGCCCCAGGACGGACAGAGGAAACTTCCTGAAGCTCCGGCCATCGTTCTGTGCTCAGCTTTCTCGAAAAGGCCACATTTTAGGGGCAGGAGAGAGATTAGGGTTGGGACTGGGGGCAGGAGGGAATGTTTCTGGGATGAGGAACCATTTCCTATTTTGATGGTGTGTTTAAGGCTGTCTGAGCTGTCAAAGCTTGAAGGATGTCACCGAAGAGGGGGTTTTACCGTGCCTTAGTGAGGGCTCGGTCAGCCGCAGGTTTTAACAGGCCAGGGCAGAGGAAGTGGGCTGCTGCTTTTAGTCTGAAAATGTCAAGAAAGCCCTTGAAGTGCCCATCCCCCGCACGCTCAGGCCTGGGGACGAGGTTTCCCGCCGCACGGCGGACCTCGGAGAACAGGGCGCGGGCGGGGGACAGGCGTGGGAGGTACGTTCATCTTTTTTTTCAACGGTAAAAAGGAGTCATGGGAGTGAGTTATGGGGGCCGTCGGCTCAGGACAGAAGGACTGCCGGGGTGGGCTTCTGCCGGTGGGAGGCCCCCCGAGTCAGGCCCCGGAGCGGGCAGCAGGGCCCACCTGCGCGGGGCAGCCTGGGGGGAAGCTGTTGCCCCCAGAGCTTCAGTTTGACGTCGGCCACCCTGGGCGCCTGCAGCAGTGGCCGTTGGCGGAAGCGTGACTAACGTTCTCTCATATAAATTTTCGTCTCTTCTTTTGTGCCGATGGAGGGGGTTAGGCTCCCAGGCCCGAGATCAAGCTTTTCCTCCTCCGGCTGGGTCAGGCTGCCAACCCAGAGAGCCCGGGGGTCAGACTAGAGCTCACAGCCAGCGGTGCGCAGGCTGGGGCCCTGCAGGTGTGGGCGAGTCAGGAAGGACGGCACCTGCTCCACCAAGCGAGGGAAGACCAGGAAGCGTCGGAAACAAGAGCCCAGAGGATGTGCCCGGGAGGGAGGAGCCGTTTACTGGGACGAAGCAAACATGCTTCAGGGGGCGTGAGACGGAGTCGGTGGAAGCCCGCGAGGCTCGGGCTTCGTCACGGTGGCAGCAGAGGCCTTCAGAGACCAGCGCTGCGGGGCCACCCAGCCTCACCGCTCACCTCACTGTCCCAGCCCCAGTCCGGGTAGCGGTAGGAGCCCCAGGCCGCTAACACGGCACGTCCGCCCGTCGGCGACCCCAGCAGCTGTTGCCAGTGCAAGCGTGGGGGTGGCGGGGTGGGGTGAGGGGCCTGTCGGCCTTCCCAGCAGCTGGGCTGATGTCACGCTCGAACCACCACACTCGTCTTTCCACGTCTGGCTCTCGGAAACCGTCGGCGGAGGTGATGGTGGGCACAGACCGGTGTCGTCTCCGCAGGCACGGCAGGGCTTCCGAACGGCCCCGGGGCAGAGGCCGCTAAGATGTCCAGGTTAACGCAGCAGAACTTTACACTCAGAATGCAAAGCAGCAACTGAAAATCATGACTAATTCAGAGTAACGTGGAGGACACGTTCCTACAAGTGTTCCCTCAGCAACTGCAGGATCCCACTTACTGGGGCGTGCACGTGTTTGTAGGACCGGGTCACAGCCAGAATTTACTGTGAACACATCATTTCAGGCTTTAGCTCTATAACACCCAGTTTTAGTAAGTTTTAGGACACCTGGGTGGATTATGGGTAAACAATCTTTAGATATAAATACAGATAAAAATCTATGGAATCGATTGCTTGTAAGGACCCCAGAAAAGAGACCCCGTAAAGACAACTGAAAAGGCAGCTGGGCACGCTACTGCGGAACCCTCTGGAAGGAGTGGCATCTCAGCCTCCAAAGAACCACTTTGATTCTGAGAACACTGAGAGCGCAGGACCGCACCAGAGGTCCCCTTGTGCAGTCGGAGCTCTGCAGAGGTCTCCTTACGTCGTTACCACCGGCTCCGTGTAGCACTGCCGGCTGTCCTCCGGAAACCCCACAGGGCAGCAGAACCCTATTTCTGGACGTCTTCAACTGCCACAAGAATGCAGCTTGTTCTCATTATATTTTTCCTTTTTTGGGGTGTGGGGCCAGGGCGAAGTAAAGGGGTGTGTCTTCTGGTGGGTTTCGTCGCTTCACGACCGCTGGCTGGTTTATGCCGTTGCCCGGGGAGCTTTGGTGCAGGAACCGTGCCTCCAGCGCGTGTGGCTGCCTGAGCCTGCGATCCAGTTTCACAACTAGAAGGACTGAACGGGGCGGCATCCTGCATCTCGCCGTCACAGGCCGTTCTTCCCGTGAGCGGTAGTCCCCGGCAAAGGCCGTTTCAGCGAAGCCGTCGTCTTCGGTGGTGGTCGCTCGGAGGACCACAAATCCCGTTCCTTCGTGCTATAATTCAACACGCACTTCGTGGTCTTGCCCTCAAAGATAGCCGTTCGGCCTGAGAGTTCAAGGAACACATAAGCATCTACTGAATGTCGGGTAACGAGGTCCCGGAGATGAACAAGGTACAGTGTCTAGACCTGAGGCACTTCCTCTGAGAAAATGGATCAAAGCGATGGTTCCAGAGCACCGTGGCGAGTGCAGTGGTGGGAGGAGGGGCGGCCCAGGGAGGGCGGGCGAGGAGCGGCCGCAGCCGAACCATCTTCACGGGAATCCTTTCCGCGGGGTTGGTTGGGGCTCCCAGCACGGGGGAGAAGGTCCTCCAGATGGAGGGACGTGGGTGAGCCTAGTGTGAGGTGTCGGGCCATGGAGCACGGGGGCATGTGGGTGGAGGGACCGACAGGCCCGTGTGGGCGGGTGTGCGTGAGCGGGCCCCAGATCAGGGCCTGGGATCTGTGGGAAGAGAGATGGGGGTGGGATGGAACAGAATAGAAGCAGGGCTCCAAAAGCCTCGTGATCTAACAGTCTAAAATCATTTGAAACAGAGATTAGTTCAGCACATCTCCCAAGCAAATCTCGGCAATCAATTTTCGTGTAAATATTCCTAAATGATCTATGGGGTAATCTTCCCTAGAATTTCTCCTGTGACCGATACTGTGCGTAGTGAGCTATAGTTTTTAGAATATGTGCCAACCTTTCTGAGACCAGGCAGTATTTGCTTCGTTGGCGTACCTAGGGGACGTGGCCGTTCCTGGAGTCAGGGGGCCTCCACGCGGTAGGAAAGCCCCGTTTGAAATTTTGGAGTTGGCGTTCTGTTACTTAAGGGACAAGGAAACCAGCGTGGCTTAAGCTGGGAAAGAGAGAACGAGGCACAATGGACATGAAGGGGGACCAAGGGAGGCTTTCCCAGCACTGAGAGCCTTTGCCTTCTTAGGCTGGGGGGCGACAGGACACCTGAGGGCAGATGGCCGCACGCCCAGGGACAGGACTGGTGGGGCAGCCGAGATGGAGAACGTTGTGCTGAGCCCCGAGCACTGTGTGGGGTCTGGTCACCGGCGCGGTGTCAGTGGGGAAAACGAAGCTGTGGCAGGGGAGGACGGAGAGCAGGTTTTAGGGACTCGGGGTGCCGTGGCCACTGGGAGGCACCATGGAGCGGGTGGCAGGGTAATTTCTGGGGGCGGAGGAGCCTGGTGGGTGGGAGTCGCGGCCTCTGGCAGTGGAGCCCGGGGCTGAGTTCCACGAGTGTCGGCTCCTCTGCCGGCGCCGTGTTCTCCCCTCTGTGCTGAAGCTGGAAGCTCACTGTCTTCGTCTGTGTGGGCAGCCCACTGCGTCCGTCCGTCTGTCCTGCCGAGGAGGAGAGTCCTTTTCCGCCGACGCAGGGCTGCTGGCCCTGGGCCTCGAGCATCACAGTGCCAGTCTAGGGGAGTGCGGCCGGGAGGCGGTGTGGACGCTCACTGCCCAGACCCCCAACCCAGGCGCCATCCCTGATGCAGTGCGTGTGCGCGACCCGCCTGAGGGTCAGGGAGGTCCACAGGAATGGCAGGAAAAACAGTCTCTCCTCATGAGAGTGTTGGGGGGAGGGGAGAGGAGGGCAGAACCACGCGTGTGTGTGGCACATTCCCAGGGTGCCGGTGTGGCAGGAGGCGTGGCAGATCCGACCAACACGCCAATGGGACACGGTCTGCATCCGCGTCCAGCCACCGGGGGTGCCCAGAGCCTGCCTTCCCAGGTCCGTCCGAGCTCGGCCTCGAGCTTCCCTGATTCGTCTTTGTGCACATTCATCTAAGATGCTGGGACGGAAGGCACTTTTGTTCCCATCTCCTACTCTTGGTCCCCAGACTACCAGCTGTGTACCTCTAGGCCTCCGCTGCCTTATCCGTGGACAGGGAGAGTAGAATTTTCCCTGCGTCGCTGTGGGATTCGGTCTGCACTGGACAGGCTGGGATGCCTGCCCCGATCCCTTGGCATCGCCCCAAGCCAGAGACCGTCAAACACAGAGACCAAAAATAGAAACAAGAGAGCTCGATGCCTTATTTTCCTCATCTAATTCATATATAAATATATATATAAGATTGTATTTATTTATTTGACAGACAGAGATCACAAGCAGGCCGAGAGGCAGGCAGAGAGAGAGGAGGAAGCAGGCTCCCCGCTGAGCAGAGAGTCCGACGCGGGGCTCGATCCCAGGACCCTGAGATCATGACCTGAGCCGAAGGCAGAGGCACAACCCACTGAGCCCCCAGGTGCCCCTTTATAGATATATTTTTAAGTTCCACTTGTGTGAGAAAGACCTTATTACCCGATGAGAATTCTGTGAACATTTTATGCTTGAAGGATATTTCGCATAAATTCGGAACTGAAGTTGTGAGGGACCGAGCGGACTGAGGGAGGGGAAATGTGTGATTAACTCACCTTTTGTGCTCATGCTTTATCTCAAGCTGGAAAGGGCACCGGGAGCGAGGGCGCGCCTTCTCCAGGCGAGACAGAATGCCGTGTGTTCACTCCGAAACACACATTTTTGTTTCTCCTCAAATCTAGGTGGAAAATCATTGTCTTGGAGGCAGTTAAACATGACTGAGAAAATTCTCAGCTGCTTTGAAAATAGTGAAAACACTTTGCATTTCCAACAAAAGAGCCGCCTTTTGAAGGTGGGAAATTGTCACCACATGATTAAAGAGCAGCGTCTTCTGAAGTCAGTCACCTTCTAGAAGGAGAGAGAGGGGGGCACAGACCCACGGGGAGCAGGGGAGGAGGCAGGGAGCCGTGTTCGGCAGCCTCAGGACCATGCAGGCCTGCGGGGGGCGGTGAGGGCCGGAGGAGGAGGAGGCTGGGACCCCGGGACAGGGAGCTGGCAGAGGATGGAGGCCCCGGGCCCCAGGCCACCCCTCTGCTGGGCTATCTGTTGCTGTCCCCTGACGACACTTCCTGGGAAGGAGCCGCAGCCCAGCCGGCCACCACTGGCAGGGGAACAGCGGTATGCCCAAGCCCGGGCCGTTTGCGGGGTGCTGTGTCGTGGGCCCCTCATAAAACTTGCTGTCCTCACATGTGGGATGAGTCAAGGCCCCGCAAATGTCTGAGCCGTCTGCCTGACAGCCCGGAGAGCGAGGCCCTCTGAGCGCGCCTGGAGCCCGGTTATGGTCCTGCCTCCATGGAAACGTGCAAGATTGGGGGAGACAAGGTGCGGGTTTTAAAGACAGCCTTCTTTTTATAACTTCCCCTTCTTATCCTCTCCCATCTGACCGCCGTTCCCATGGCAACCGGATCAGAAAGGCCATCAGCTCCAGAACTCTTATGTGCACGGTGGGTCTGGTGCGCGTGGGGACAACCTGCCATCCGGGAGGCGAGGGCACCTCTCTTCCCGCCCTCCCCTGGGCTGGCCGGATGGAAACCACCAGAACACTCCCGGACGCCACGGCCCTCCGTCGTGTGAACAGCTCTCCACGTGCCGTGTCCAGCTGGGACCCGTAAGTGCGTGACGCATTACATTCACGAGCGGCAAACGACTTGGAGCTGCGGTCATTTCCTTCCCTCATGGTCAGAGTCGAGTCTCAGGTGCCCCTCAGGACAGGGGCACAGGGGCAGCCGCACTTTGTGAACCCCGGCGTTCTCATCGGATCAACGGGGCTGTTCCTCCTTATTCGAAAGGGCGAACAGACCACGTGTGCAGCCTGACGACGGCGACAAGTAGCAAAGGAGCACGAGGGGTTCTAGTCTGTTCAATAAAAATATGTAGCCCCAAAGAAAGCGTCCCCTACGCATCCCTTCCTGGACGACAGGTAGGCTGTTGGCTTGTCGGAGGACACCTGTGCTACTGTTCTCCGCGGATCTAGTGACAGTCTTGAGCTGCCTGACTCGTGTGCCGGATTTAAGCCTAACTGGGGGTTTCTACGGGCCACAGTGGTCTTTGGAAATGTGAAGACAAGAACAGACCTTCTCCCCGGGGTGCGCACCCCGGGTCTGCGGCTGCGTCCTCCACTCGCTGGAAGGAGCTCACAGCTCCCTGGCCTGGTGCGGGGAAGTTAAATGGCCTGTGTGGGCCATCGGCAGGCCCGGGGTCCCCTGCAGTTGGGACTTTGGGTTCCGTTTCTCTGCCCGCTGAAGGAAGGGTCTCCCCTCAGCAAACCTTCGGCAGGCTTTCCCGGGGCTGGGGGTCTCAGGGATGAGGGGGTTCCTGTGCCAACCAGTCAGGTCCACACTTCAGTCAGGGGTGAACCCTGCTGACCCCTTCTCGCCCTGGAATACCGTGCCGACACCCTGAGCCACGTTGACAGAGCGCCTGGCGTCCAGGAAGGGGCCCCATGACCTCACACTGAGATGCCACTTCCTTTTCTTGCCCTGGCTTTCGATGTGGGGTCTGAAGGCGCCCACGGCCGCATGGCAGCAGGCGTCCGAGAACCTCCCCAGAGGCTGCTCCTGCCCTTCTCACTACCTCCACGTAAGCCACTCAGTGTCCTGAGTCCAGCTGCTGACCCTGCAGTGTGAAAATGTCCTCTCTCCGTGCATGGCCATGCTTGTTGGGAAGACCTCAATGCCACCGGCTGATGCGTGTGGCTGCCCACAGGAGTTTCAAACCCACGCTGTTGGCTCTCAGACATGGACCCTCCCCGGGACCCCCGAGGAGCAGAGGGCTGCATGCAGGTGTGTCCCAGGCCGAGGGACCCAACGGCCACCATGACTGTTCCCAAGGGGCAGGCCAGCGGTGGGAGGTTAGTGAGTGTGGCTGGGAGTACAGAGCCCAGTTCTTATGGTGGCATCGGGCAGGAGGCTGGGACCCCATTCAGAGGGAATGGGGTCAGGATTTGGGGTAGAGACGGCAACCCAGGGAGGCCGCCTACCATGTGGACCAGGTGGGATTGGGGAGAAATACTGACGTTTGATCGTCTGTGGGAACCTCTGCCCTGGTGGCTCCTGGGACACGGGAGACAAACAGGGGACTGTTCCCCTCAGATGGTGTCAAGGATGGTTTGCTTTGGCTCAGGGCCTGGCGAGCTCAGACTAGAGGTGAAGAGCCAAGAAGGGTGGGGTCGGGGGTCCCAGAGCCTGGACGGTGGCCTGGAAGCTGGAGTGAACGTGGTGTCCGGGTCACTTCTGCCCACCGCTGGGCCTGAGCCTGGACAAGTGACCACCTCCTCCAGCCCAAGCTGTACGTGACAGCATGGGCCGGGCAGCCGAGCCCTGTCTGAGAAGGGGCACGGAGCCCCACGTGATGATGTGGGCCAGGGGCCTCCTCTGAGAAGGGCACAACGCGCTCATGTTTGGCGCCCCGGCCCGTGACACTTTAGAAGACGAAATTCATACTCGTTCTTCCCGCGCCTGCCTCTTGGACCCAGGTGCTTGTGCTGCCCCGGAGCCGTCCACAGGCCTGCCGTGATCAGAACCTCTGAAGGCCTCTGCAGGGTTCGGGCACGGCAGTCCTACTTCCCGGGCCCACTTTGTGCGTCCGCGAACAGGGGCACCCAGAGCCCGTCTACAACAGAGCGCTCGCTGTGACCCGTAGCCCGTGATCTTCTGGAGCTGCACGCCCCTTAAAAGAGAATATCCAGGAATGGCGCAGCCTTCGCCCGGCGAGGTGCGTGTCGAGCATGGACCCAGGACCACTCTGTGGCTGCAGACATGCACTCCAGGGCTGACCTGCCTGGGTTCAAATCCCGGCCCTGCTCTGAACGGCTTTGCGACGTGCTTCACATCCGCGAGTCCTCATCTCCGCTTCCCACTTAAGCGTGAGGACGTGACATCCCCTTAAGGCTGCTTAACCTAAACACGGTTACGGGGTAAGTTTTACGTCACATTTTCTTTACTGCGATGAAAGAGCCATAGGCATGGTACGTTGGACGCGCGCACACAGACCTGTTGTAATACACGCATCAGAGTCCCCGGGAGGACTGTGTTCCCGTCGGTACCGCCCCTGGGAAAACTCACACGGGAGCCTCCCGGCCCGGAGCCGGGCCCCTTTTGAGACCCTGCTGTCCTTTCCACGTGACAGCGAGTTCCCAGCACGGCCGTACCGTCACATTCCTTTACACTCTGGCGACAGTTTCTTGAGGTGATTGAATGTGTTGCTGTTTCTGTGCTCTTTCTCTTTTTCCGTTGTAAGCATTCTGACAACTAACTTTAATATTCTCGTATGTGGTAATCGTGATGAGACACAACTTTAACCTATAGTAAACCCTCTTATTTCTCTCTTATTCTTTTTATTTCTAAAAATCTTACAGGATTGAGATTATAGATTCAAATCATGCTAAGAGTAAAAGCCAAGTAAAATAATGAATTTCTAAATGGCATATTCCAACATTCCCTTCTGCTTCAAACCCTGTAGTTCTTCTGTTCATTATCTTTCTGGACATTTTCCACTCTAGGTCTTTGGGGTCTAGAGAACCCCATTGCTGGAACTCCAGGATCCCAGCATCGTAAGTTAGAATCACTTTAATGGTAGAGCATAAGAGTGGTGACTCTCTGCTCGGCAGTAATGCCAAGAAAACATTAGAGTCATTTTGTGTCCGTTACACGAATATTTACTGGGAAAGACACTAAGTTCTCCAGTGAGCAAGTCATTCCCAACAGCATTTTGCTTGAGAAGAAACAAAGGTCCGTCTGGGAAACTCAGAGATGTCCCTGTGTCCCCGTCACGACACCGGCTTCGAGGGCTCAGGGGTGGTCTCTGCCCGAGAGCACCCACCAGTCCGAGCACTCGCGTGATGCCAGCGCAATTCTTAAATACGACCCGTCTCCTTCCCTCCCCAAGGAGGTCGGCCGGGTCTCGTGACGTCACTGCGACTCGTTGGGGATGCTTGTCGCCAGCCGGCGGTTTCCCTGGACACGGCGGCGCCGCGGCACGTAAAGAGGCAGTAGGCGCGGAAGGACAGGGACCGGCCGTTGTTCGGGGACCCCAGCCAGAGCCGAGCCGGCTGAGCCCAGTCCGCTTTCAGGGTTTCTACGAGTTGGTGGCGTGGCAGCTCCGCACCCCTCCACCCTCCAGCCTCAGGCGGGACACAGAAGTGACCCAAGTGTCAGCGCGCCTTCCTGTTCCATGGGCGTCCGGGTTTTTCTTTCACTGAACGGAAGAGCCTCCTGTGGGTTAGCGATGCAGACACACATCAAAGCTCCTCTCGGGCCTGTCTTGCCCCATTTTGCCTTCCCACTTGCACAGCCAATATTTCTTGTTTAACAAATTGTCCTTGATGTGACGTGTTCACAAGCGGCCCATCGGCGCGGCCGGAACACAATTTCCTGCGCTCAGTCACATTAATCCCCGGAGTTTCCCCGGACAATGCTATCTCTCTCCGGCAGGCTTGATTTCCCTCATTCCGCTGCAAAGAAGCAAATCCTGGAAACGCGGTTTGAACAGTGACACACACATGCGTCGGGGCTCAAATTCCTGGTGTGCCCCGTTTTCTCCAAACGCACGTTTGCACGATGAGCCATTTGTTAAACACTCGCATGTGAGAGAAATTCAGAATCATGGGCGTCACTGCGTAGATCCCCCCACAGAGCTGCCTCGTGCCCCCGACGCCGCCACCCCTGTCCTCCCGCCATGCTCTGCTCCGGCCCGCGATGCCCCGGGAAGGCCACCTGCGCTTAAGGGGTAGGAAGCAAGCTGCGTGGTTGTTGAATTGCCTTGGGTGTCAGAACAGTGGGTTCTTCTGGCTGTTCATGTGGTGAGGAATAGAAACCTGCCTGTCCGTGCCGGTCGGGGCCATGTCGCTGGGCCGGCGTGCACATAGGCAGGCATGTGCACGCGTGTGAGTTTGCACACGTGCAGGCCCGTAGGCCCGTCCGGGAGGAGCGTGCAGGCACGTGTGCGTATTTGTAGCTACATGTTCATGCATGTACATGTGTGGAGGTAAGTGTGCATGTAGGTACGTGAGTAGGTGTGCGGTCAGTGTGTGGCAGTCAGGCACGTGCAAGTGTGCGCACCAGTGACTTCAGCTCGCCTGTCTCTGGCAGTTCTGGCCTCACCGTGAGGATGAGGAGGAACGCGCCGTCCCCTGGCCCACAGGGTGCAGCCGCGCCCCCTTGTGTGACACGCGCCTGAGGCAGTGCCATGACCTCCGTCTCACGGTGGAGCTCGGGCCCTCCCGTGGCCTCTGGGTGTCAGGAGGGAGGCAGCAATGTGCCCTTTGTCCCCCCACGTGCCTCCCCCGCGTGCGTTTACTGAGACACTGTGTGTTGGAACTGGAACCTACTGGAATTCAGGCTTCTGAAGTGGTACCGAAGGAGGGCACATCGGCCTGCTGTCGTGCTCAAGTATCACCGGTGAGAAATAAAATATGTGACTGTCCCTCCCTCTTCTGGCCGCATCATCAGGTTCCAAGCAGCTGAAAGTCTGAGAAGGCCGGGCAGGGGATGACAACGCACGTTGGCCGGTGGGATGTGGGACTCCACAGGCCCTACTGGAGGGAGGGAGGCCACGGCTCCCAGAGGTGTCATGACAGCTGGTCCTCCAGCCTGAACTTTGTCCCTGGACCCGGGGTCCCCAGCTCTAGTTGTAGACCGTGCAGGAGGAACAGCCGTGTGTGTGTGTGTGTGTGTGTGTGTGTGTGTGTGTGTGTGTGAAGCACTAGTATACGTCCATCTGACGCTTTCTGGACGGCACATGACAGAGATCCCATCGGCGGGCTGGGACGTGAGAAGTGAAACCCTTGACTACTGTACTGTCCTCCCTCATTTCCAGAGGGCGATATTCCACAGAGGAAGGAAACTCTAGTCAGACCCCTGAGGATATCGTCTGCTGAACTGGACAACAGGGACAAAGAGGCTGCAGACTTGAGGTCAGGAGGGAGCGAGGTCTGCAGGCCTGGTCGGCGGAGCAGGAGGTCGGATCTGTGGGCAGATGGGCTGAGACTGACCAGTCAGAAATGCTCCCTCTCTTTCTCAGCTTGTGTCTTATTTTGAGACATATGGTCATACAGAGGTCTTACCGACCCCGAGAAGAAACACCAGGGCAGAAGTAATGACGCGTGGCCCCTGCACTGGGGACAGCGGGGCTCAGTGAGGACTGGCCGGGATACACCTGTTACCCCATGTGAAAGCGGCCCAGAACTGGTAGATATTTCAAGCGAAACCAGAAATCTGGATTTGCGTGTGAGGTTCTCAAATTTAGAATGCCGAGGAAAGAGCCAACACTGTTGGAGGTTAGAATGCACAAGTGTATGTCCTGGCTTTGGGGTAAGAAGGGAAGAAAGAGAGAAAACTGAACTTTCTCTTTTTCTCACCAGTGTAGGCCTTGCCAGCCAGTGTTTCTGGGGCCCTGGGTCCCGGTCCTGTGTCTGGATGGCTGCAGATACCCCACGGTGAGGAGCTGGGGCTACCCAAGCCCCAGAGCCCCAGGCAGCAGCCTGGCTGGGTTCCAACAAAGCAGACAGACAAAATGCCACTAAATAAACATGCTCCACACACCCCGCGAGGAGGACTCGTGTGACGAGCTCAGAGCAGGCTGGTGCAGGAGCAGAGACATGGGGCTCGGGGCTGGCATGTGCTGTAGGGCTTTTGAGGGAGGGGACACAGGAGTGCGTCCTGGGCCATGGCCAGCTTGGACCGCCACCGGAGAGGGCGAGGGTCACAGCACAGCAGCCGTCTGACCCCCAAGACGCCGTCGGACTTAAGAAAAAGAACTGATCCACGACGGGCATGGTTTCAGAAAAACGTTCTAAGGACAAAATGTGCAGAGATGTTTGCTGTTCCATTCCTGGTTTCAGGCTGGTACAGACCCACTCGTGAGCGGAGTCGAGGGACCAGAAGCACAGAAGGGGCGTGTGGGCTCAGCAGCCCCTCGGAGCGCACGGGACTCACCCGACTGCACCCGGGAACAAGGAAGGAGCAGATAGAGGGGCTTGGCGGAAGGTAGAGGCGACCGCAGTCTCTGCTGTACTGATCCGACTACTAACGTATCAGCTCCTGAGTTTCCAAACGCTGCAGAAACTACAATGCTGGTATTTCTGTCTCTGGACGTGCTTTACGAAAGCATTCTGTATAAAGTATCCATTCTCCTCTTATGTACAAACTCCCATGAGCACGTAACTTCCAAGATATTATACGCTATCAAGACAAGTACTTTGTTCTAAAAGATGCAGATGTTTTATCACATTTGGCAAAAAATGAAGTATGTAATTCCCTCAGTGAGCGCTGCCTTTTTAGTCTTGTTGAGAAATGACCCACAGCGGCGTGAGGCGGTAGTGTTTGTTCACGCCCGGTGAGTGGGTCTGAGGGGCCAGTGCTCCGTGTCTGGGCCACTGCCGTGTGACGTATTGAGGACGTGGGATGCTGCCAGCCGGAGGCTTAAGGAGAGCCCGTCCTCGAGGGCGCCCCTCGGGGAGTGTGTTACCACTTGGTGAGAGAGCGACGACTGCCCACATGCCACCCGCGGAACCGTGGCCCCTGACTGTGCGCTCCTCTAGCCCCTCGACCACACGTTCTCGTCTACAGACGCTGCTGCTGAGGGTGGGGCTGGGCGGCAGGACCCTCAGCCATCAGCGAGCCACAGCTCCCGGGAGATGCTCGGAGCGGCCCACGTCTGCCTGCCTCGGGGTCTGTCTCTGGGTCTATGACCCCGAGGGGGTCCCGACGTGAGCAGCTGTCCCCGAAACCCTTCCTCTCCTAACCGGGCTGCACTGTCTGCTTCCCCCAGCGGGAAGCCCCGGGGTGGGTCTGGGTTCTGGAGGACGTGGTCTGGTAGCTGGTGTTTAGGAAGTGCTTCCCGCTTGGTCAGCAAAGCAGGCCGGGCCAGGGGCACGCTGGGGCCGGCTCCCACAAGGTTTGCACTCCCTGGTGAGGAGAACGGGGAGTCCTCTGCTGGCTTGCCGACCCACTGCTCGGCTTTCGTGGCTCAGAGCCTGGGTGGCGGGCCGGGTGGCTCACACCAGCTAGCTTTCCTTCTTTCCGATATTCGGGGCCACACGAGGGGCCGTGGCCAAATGTCCCCCTATCTGCTCCTCTCTTCGCCAGTGTCATCCCCTGGTATTTTCACCCTGAGCCATGTAACCAGCGTGCCTTCTACTTGTGGGGACCCACAGGTTCACATGACCTCATGTCCCTGGATGGGAAATGACTGGGAATGGGAAGCTTTCTGGAAGCATCTGCGTGGCAGGGCCCTCGACCTGCCTCTACCGTCTAGTGGCATTGGTACATTCACACGCCTGCCACGTTTCTCTGCACCCTCTGACGTAGGCTTTTCCTGAGCCCGGAGGGGCTGTGTCTCCACTGCCCCTTCCAGCAGCCGTAGACGAGCGGGGACCCGTGTCCACCTGCTTGAGCAAACCTCAGGTGTTTCTCTATCACGAGGAAACGGGATGGGAGCTGTTCCCGGTTAGTAATCCTCGGGTAAAAACCACCCAGTTATTTCAACCTCACCAGTCGCTAAGTGAGATGAACTCTTAAGTTTCCCAAACAGCATTTTTTCCAGCCCAGAATAAGAGTCGGGAAGGCAAGACCCCAACCTGGCACCAGCCAGAGGAGGCGCCCACCTGGGGCGCCGGCAGGTCGGGGTGGAGGCTGTGGGCGAGTGGCCACTGTTCTATCCTGGTTTCTCTTTCTTGTCACCTCGCTTGTCATTCTGCCTGACAAGTGACAGGGCCAATTAGTGAGTAGCCCCAGTCCGAGAGCACTGTCCTCCTAGGGGATGCGGGTGGCCGTGTCCTGAGCCCCGAGCCCCGAGCGCACCAGGCCCGGCCTCCCCGGCCGCCACGGCCGGCCTCCCCACTCATCTGTCTCCCCGTGAATGCACACAGCCCTCCCCGGGACGGTGAGCTCAGTGAGGGCCGTATTTCAGGAAAGAGGCAAGGAAGGACGAGCAGAGCCGCAGGTCCGTTTCTGAGCTCTGCTGCGGCCGCTCAGCGGCGGGTCCTTCCCTGAGCCCAGCGCTCTGGGTTAAACAGGGGAGGGGACGCCCCTTGCGCGTCTAGCTGGCTGTGGGAACTCGAAGGAGCTGAGGCGTGGGGAAGCCGGCTGTGATTTGTAGGGTGCTGCAGGGTGCGTGTGTCTCTGGGCGTGGGCAGCGTCCTACACTGCTGGCCATTCGTGGTGGTGGGAAGTTCATTTTGTGGTGGACGCGTCGCTTGTCCATTCTGCAAGTATTGGGTCCCTGCTTCGGGATTGAGGGAACTGGGCAGAGACGGGGGCAGACAGGGTTCTCTCTGTCACGGGGCTGACCGCTTAGTGACAGGGGACACAGAGCGCACCGATGAGTAAGGGAGCAGACCCAGGTGTAGCGAGTGTTTTGCAGGGGGAGTGGGGGAGGGGGGGCAGTAGGGACCCGCAGTGAGAGTGAGCCAGGACACACCTCAGCCAGCGAGGGGGCTGCGGGGCCCCCTGAAGTTCTGTGGGAGCCCTGACCCCCTCGGAATGGAGGAGACGGGGTCATTGCTGATGTCAGCCATGAAGTTAAGTGAGGTTGTGGGGGCTTCGAAGGGCCCTGACCCCCCAGGGAGAGCACCTATGGGGAAGGAGGCAGAGATGGTGCTGACAGCAAGACCCCAGAAGCTGGGAGAGGCAGGAAGCCCCACCCACACCTTGATTTTGGACCGCTGGTCTCCAGAGTGGGGGAGGGCGAATGTCTGTTGTCCTGTGCCCTGGGACACGGCCTCACAGCAAGGAGGGACATAGACTGGGGAAGCAGGTAAGTCTGTGAATCAGGGAGAATCATCCTGGCCACTGGTGGTGTCCCCGAGCTTGGCGTGTCCTTCTAGCAGAGGTGCAGGAAGGTGGGGTCATTGTGAAGGTCGGAAGGGAGCCAGGACTTTGCAGGAAGAGAGGAGGCATTTGGGCTCCTTGCCAAGGGCCCTGGAGAGGGGAGCACGTGAGCTCGAAGTACAGAACGGGCTGAACCACACTCAGTGCTCCCGCGCCATAGCAGGACTCTGACGGGCCACCGGCACATTTGCACAGTCACGCGATGGGACATTTTCTGTTTCTGTTCAGTAGACTTAAACATGTATCCTCAGAATGTCCAACACGCCACAGTGACTGCCTCCGGCACGTTTTGCTAAGTAGGTAATAAAGCTTCCTCCACACTCAGAAAAGTCAGCATTCAAATTTTTGGCTACACAGTATCCATCATTTTTATTTTTGCATTTGATGATGTATTTGTGGTATTTATGCAGTCTTAGGTGGTGCAGGTTAGAGAAAAACATAAAATCCCTGGTCTTTTTGCTAATTCATGGGTGGTTGGTCTATTTATTGTTTGTTTCTTTGGGCACATTTTTGCATTTCATCCGCATATGCTTGGTTGAGAACATGATAGAGTCGGGTCAGAGTACTGGACACGGGGTGCTGAGGAGGGACTAAGGCCAGAGTGGTCTGCGTCTCTGGAAGGCATGAGAAGGAGCTGTGTGGGCGGTGAAGGAAACCACATACGCCGATGCTTCCTGGTGATCTGCTCAGGTCCTCCCCGCGGCATGTCCAGACCCGTTTACTCAGTAGTTAATTGGCTGATTCTCCCACTTACCAAGTATTTACTGAGCCTCAGTGCTGGGACCACAGGTCTATGAGGTGCGTCCTGCCCTTGGTCTGCACTTTGCCCTGCTTACTTGGTCTCCCGTAAATAGACCTCAGACGCTTGATGGGATGAGCGTATTTTTAGACAGTGTCCATGTCTCCCTCCGAAAATCGGCTTTGGGTCTGAGGTTAATCACCGGGCTTTGATTGAAATTGTGTCCTGTCTGGATCTCGTGTCTTGTTTGTTGTTAAATATGGGCATATTTGCGTAGGTGGTGAATGGAAATGCCGCACTTGTTAGGGGACCTCTGTCTGATTCCTGAAGCCACGACAATAACACGGCCAGCTATGAGTGCCAAGTGTGAAAATAACCCTTTGTTCTGATTTTTTAAATCTGTGGACTACAACAGCTCTCGTGGGGACAGTAAGCCACACAGTAGATTAAAAGCCTGTTAAATGTTATTTTCAGCTTGGCAGAGCACCAACTGCTGGGGTGCCTCAGTCCCACCTCTTTTGAAATATGGCAAACGTGCCATAGCCAGGTGACAAGACTGCTGCGCCATTTTAGAGAGACCGAGTCATCGTACAGACACGTGGATTTGGTTCACTATCTAATTCCTAAATATAAAATGCGGCTGAGCCAAGGGTGTGCCTGGGCTTTGACCTCCCAGATGCCCACCACGTGCCCCAAATTGCCCTAAATAAATTTACAATCTAGTAGAAAGTGTACCATTCTACCCCCTGCCAAACTACAAACTACATATTGAAATTCTTGAGTTACATCTGGTGAAAATCCCAGAAGCTTTCATTGACTGAGTGGTTTTCTGGGCTTCCTCTTTTTTGCTGTTTAAAATTCTCAACCAAAACACAGGCACAACTTGTATTTCTCTGTGTAGGAAGCCTTGGGTTATCTACTAATTTTAAACAGTTTGATTCTGTTAAAATAGTTTTTAGACCACAGTTCTCACATGATATGGAGGATTTGAAAACTGCTTCTCAGCATAAGTAGTAGAATTGGCAGTCTGAGTTGTATTAAGTCTTGCTACGAAATCAATCTTTTAAGAATATACCCTCAGTTTCAGCAAGTGGCTCTGAGAGCATCACCAGTAAAAAGCAACCAGTTGGAGATCCACAGTAGAGGAAATATCCAAGTTTTATGACAAATATGTAAAATTCATATCAAGAAGTTCACCTTTACATTTATTTATGAAATCCCTCAGAGAATTTCTACCTCGCTAAGGACAAAGGGAGAGCTCATAATTTCTGAGTTCGCTGAAAAGAGTCCCAGAGGTTATGTTGCCGAGTGAAAATAAATGCAATCTAGTGCCACTGCACGGTGGATTTAAACGTGTACACCTGGACTGATACAGGGAATCCTAGCCCCAGTCTATATTTGGGCAGATCGCGGTCTTATAAAAGATTTGGAGGAGGCTTCAGTCATTAACATGCATGAGCTTTAGAAATGTGTCACGTCACTGGTTGAAAATAAAGACTAGAACTTCATCCTATTGTATGATCTGAAGAAAAGCACATACCTTTCCATCACCACCATCACCCTCATCACTGTCATCATCATCACATTCACCACCATCACCACCATCGCCATCATTACCCATCACCATAACCATCACCACCATCTCACTATCATTACCATCATCATCACCACCATCATTGTCATGTCACCATCATGGTCATCACCATCACCACCATCACCATCACCATCAGCACCACCATCATCAACACCATCACCATCATCATCACTGTCACCATCACAATCACTATCACCATCATCATCAGTGTCACCAGCAGCATCACTATCACGTAAGTGCATTTCTATTTATGGAGGACAGTAAACACTGGGCTATGAGGAATGGGTAGGGCACATTATTGTGTATTTTGGCTGGTTTGGCTGAGATATGAAGTAGAAACAAATATTAAGGAGTTTTAGAATAGCTGTGTATGACACCATGACCCTATGGCAAAGACTTGGAATACAGACTCAGAGAACTTTAAGTCCAGTCCGACCTCTAGCGATCATTAGCTTTTGGTCTAAGCCTGTCTCTTATGCTCTATGAGCCCGAGTTTTCTCTCTCATGCATGAAATGGGGTAATAATAATAATAATAATAATAATATCAACACTTGTCTCAGAAGTTGTGGATTGCACATAGTATCCTTATCGAAATGCCCATATTGCGAGCAGTAAACCAAGCTCATTAAGGTTAAATAGCTTACACAAGAAAGCGTAGCTCTTACCTGGCAGACTGAGTATGAACTGGAATCTTTTCAATTAGGAGATTCATGCTCCTACCTACTTGTCTATAGTGCCACCATATTATGGGATATTGCACATTTATTGCTGTTCTCCACTTTAAAGACTCGAAGAAACTTCTAGATAAGTTTGCAGAAATATGCAGAAAATTCACTCTTTTATTTGAGATGGATTTTAGAACAAGCTTATGTAAAATAAAAGTCCATTTACAAATTCTTTTCTAATCCATTAGTTCCCTCTGTTCTATTAAGTGGTTCTTATTCCCTTTCTCTTATAAATATTCATTACCAAAGTACTCATAAGTTAAATATTATATATTATATAGAATTATGTAACTTACATATATTATACACATCATTATATATAGGTACACACATATGTCATCACCAATTATGCTTTTAGACACTATTCCTTAATCTTTCTTCAACCTGGAATCATCTTTTAAAAGTAACTTGTCCTGTGTGAAAAAAGAAGTATTTATAAATATCACTTTTGCCTTTCAGTAGTTTATAAGTCAAATGAGGACGTTCCAAACACACTTGAAATACATGAGTAGAAAAACCCAAATCTGTACAATCTGACCAAATGAAGAAGCAATGGAGTGTACATCCGCAGACATGGCAGGAGGGGTTGATGTCGGTTGGCGAGGTGGGGAAGGCACCTTGGGGGATGCGGAATCCATGGCATGGGAGAGAAGGTGTCTGCGGAGGATGGGAGAAAGTAGCTAATTTCTAGAGATAAGGAAATATTACCAGTGCCCGATCGAGAAACATCAAAAAGTCTCCAGAGACTTTTGTGTCTCGTGAGGTTGTGCATCTGGGGGACAACAAGAGGTCTCCTTCCCTGCGTGTGGTAGATACTCGGGAGACTGTCGTTGTCCACGAAGTCAGAAGGGATACATATCTATGCCCAAGTGATTCTGTAGGTGGCAGTATGAACGAGAGGTGCCTCAGGTACAGAAACACTATTGTCTGTAAAAACGAATCGTGAAGAAATCCCAGTGCCCACCTCCATTAGAATGGAGAACTGTATGGCAGTGGCTTGTGTCCAGGACACACACAGAATCCCACCTTTAATGTGACGTGACACAACCATGAGAAACAAGTAAGAGCTACATGCAGCAACGTGGCTTGATTCCACGAAAATAACATCGAGTGAAAGAGGGAAACAGAACTTTACACAAATTTTACACAAAATTTACACACACAAAAAAATTACACAAAAGAATTACACACAAATTTACATGAACCACAGACACAAGGAAAACCAAACTAGATAGGCTAGAGATATGTAAGTGGTAAAACTATAATTAAAAAAGTTAATGGTAGTCAGAAAAGATAGTAGGCTCATCCAGGGTGCAGGGGGAGAGTTGTATGGAGAAGGGGACATAGGAGGCCCGGGGTATGGACAGACTCTGACCTCTAGGCTGGGCTGGTTGCAGAAGTGATGCACACCCTTGATGCACACATTATGCATGACTCTGTGTCTGTTGTAATTTGTAATTAAAAAAAAAAACCAGTGGTAGAACTTCTAAAAGGAGAGAATTCATTAGTCTCTACTTGACTATGGCAGTGTGTCTGGGATATCTAGTGCGTGTGCTTTGGTAGGAGTTTCACAAAGAGGAGCATGAGGGCCTATGGAAGGCTTCAGTGGGGCCACATGGAGGCAGAAGCGCTTTGGGCAAGAATGATAGAAACTCCATTTCTAGTCTATTATGGACACTTTTTTTTTTTTTAAAGATTTGTATTTATTTATTTGACAGAGAGAGACACAACGAGAGAGGGAACACAGGCAGGGGGAGTGGGAGGGGGGAAGCAGGTTCCCCACTGAGCAGGGAGCCCAACACGAAACTCGATCCCAGGACCCTGGGATGATGACCTGAGCTGAAGGCAGAGGCTTAACCACCGAGCCACCCGGGTGCCCCTATTATAGACACTTCCAATATTGTTTTTATTTTCAGTTTACGTGCCAGTTAACATATGTTAATGAATCCAGATGAATATATATGCGTGCATATAATCATATATATGATAAATATATATTATCACATATATAAATAATCTACATATGTAATTGCACATGTGGAGCACAAGATAGCAGAAAAGTTGTTTTGAAAAATGTTGACAGATATTGGGAATGTATTTCCCTGTTTCTTTTTTTTTTAAGATGTTATTTATTATAACAGATGGAGATCACAAGTAGGCAGAGAGGCAGAGAGAGAGAGAGAGGGGGAAGCAGGCTCCCCACTGAGCAGAGAGCCCAATGCGGGGCTTGATCCCAGGACCCTGGGATCATGACCTGAGCCAAAGGCAGAGGATTTAACCCACTGAGCCACCCAGGCACCCCTGTATTTCCCTGTTTCTTTTTCCATTTTATCTCCTCCTTGACACACAGCCCTGACCTGCACACACACCCACACACACCCACACACACTTACACATGCATGCGCGCACACATATATACACACATGCACACACGTACAATTGCATATTAGAAATGCCTTTAGGTAGGTTCTTACAAACATAGTTTTATGTTTGTACAAACAGCTTCTGTTGTTAATGGAAAGTTCCGGTAAACACACCGTTTCCCGGTAGTCTGGAGTTCGCAGTCTTCTCAGGCGTGCCTGCTCACTCAGTAAGCCCCGGGGGCAGGGAGATGCTGAACGTGGCCCGAGGGCCCCCACACCACAATGTAAACTCTGGGTTCCTTCTCCCCAGTCTCATCTCCCTTAAGAAAAGTCTTTAATCAAGCATCTGTTTTTAAATATGTTGCTACTAAAATTCAGTAATGGTGTTTCTGGGAAAACGAATTTAAGCAGAGTCTCTCACTGACTCAACACAACAGAACCATTACGTCTTGATCTGCCAGTTCCCCCAGCTGCACGGTGGAAGGAGCAGATCTCTACACACCGAACAGTGTTTATGCGGGTGTGACGCCACCACCGACGTTAGCTTTTAATAAAGTGCTAACACACAATTAAAACTTTCATAATAAAAGGGTAAGATTTGTAGAGTAGAGCCAGAAAGGAAATCCGACTTGAACTCTTCAACAAGTGTCTAACTGTTGTTAGAAGGAATCACTGAGAAAAAGCCATGGAACACCAAAGCCCTGATTTCAAAAGAAAAATACAAATGGAAGAAAATAAATCCTGGAGATTATTATTAATGAGAAAAAAAATCAAATTCTCCTGGGCGGTTTTCACAATATCCCATAACAGAGTTTCTCATAGAACACACAAACACAAACGAACCAACCCTACCCTGTGATTCTTCCAGAATTTACCTAGTGAATCAGTGTGATCATTTGGATTTGACCCTTCATAATATCACAAGGTCATTATCCATCCAAACCAAAATAAACACTTCAGGGTAACATTAACTCAGGAAATCACATAATGCCAGTATTTTAATATCAAAACTAATAAGTTGCTCTTCCTCACTGTGGGAGAGGATGGTGTTTACTCTCCACTCACCAGGGCCTCTGTCTCCATGAAGAAGGGGCCTCCATAGTCCCGTGCCTCAGACACCTTAAGTGACATTCCCCAGGCTTACGTGGGGGCCCGCATGGAACGTTGGATTTTATGTCGTATTCTCTAGTATTCTCTACCTCAGAATGCTAGATTTCTGTCTCTTCCTGAGTCCAGCTCTGAGTCCATCCCCACAGTCCCTGGCACCCTCCGTACTCACATGCCCCATTGGCTTCCTCCATGTCCACTTGTCTGCCTGGTGCCTCCTGTTGCTTTGGTTCTCTGCCCATGCTCTGGAGGGTGTTTGACCTCACCATGTGTTACATAAATCAAAGTCCCATATGTTCGTCTCTATTGAGAGAGGTACAGATCACAGACTTGGCATTCCAGTCCGAATTCTGTTTTTCAGAGCTATCAGAAAAGGTCACATGTCACAAACAAGGGAGATTCCCAAAGTCCATCTTGATAATTCTGGATTAGTTTAAATACTAACTTGTCAATTCAAAATAAGAAATAAATGAGCTTTCCTCATCCTTCCTCATTTGTAAACGCTTACAGCAGAAAAGGGCAAAAACAATTTTTGGATGAGTTGTGGCAAAGAAAGTTTTGGTTAAGCCAATAAAACAAGCATGCTCTATGTACTATAGTGATGCCATAAATCCTGTCCCACTGGTAGAGGCGGGTTTGCACATTTAGGTAAGCATGTCCTCATCACCAGTGCAAAGACGTTACGATCTCCGACAAGATTCACAATAATTATACATATAAACCATGTGTCGTGGAAAGGCACTGGATTTGCTGACCCTGAATCCTGGAGACAGGGCCTCTCCTGTGCCTTTTTAAACAGGCGACAAATGGCCTGGTTGGTCAGCATAAACATTTATGCAACAAAAAGGGGTTTTTAATTTGGTATCTGTGGTAATCCCTCTGATTCTCTTGGAATTATCCACAGAATTTGTACAAGATTTTTTTCTAGAGTTAAGTATCTAGAGTTTTCTCCAGGTTCTCAAGGGCAATCTTCTTTTTAAAAAATTTTTTGTTTTTAAAAAAATTCTTTAAAAAACTTATTTATTTGACAGAGAGAGAGATAGCAAACGCAAGTGGGGAGGAGAGGCAGAGAGAGAAGCAGGTTCCCCACCGGTCACGGAGCCCGATGTGGGGCTCGATCCCAGGACTCTATCCCATGACCCGAGCCGAAGGCCGCGCTTCACCGGTGCCCCCCAGGACAATCTTCTTCAAAATGTGCTCCGTAGAATACTCCTATCATTATCACCGAAAGTGTGATAAAATGAAGGGCCCCTGGGGTCCTCCCAGGACAGGATCCCGGAGGTGGAGCTCCAAATCGGCATTTTAATCAGCGGCCCTCACGGATCCCCGCGCGAAGGTTGGAATGGCCTTCTCTGACACACACGTGCGCACCGGCACCCATGCACCCAAACCCACTCGTGTATCTGTGTCTGCAACTCCCCGTAATTCAATTAAAAACAAAAAGTAGTGCGTGGCGATTTACAAAGAAGCAATCCCACAGAGGGGCCCAATCAAGACAGCTCAAATATATCGCTCTCCGGCAGTCTGTTTGGGTCCAAGGGTAAAATGTAAACCAGTCTGGGGATTTACGGACTGCATGTCCTTCAGACAATCCTCCATAAATATAATTTCTCCCCACTGGGCATTTCAGCAGGATTAGGAAACAGAATTCAAGGTTTTCTCCACTGACAAGAACCTGTAGGCCAGAAATTCAGCGTCTCAACTAAGGACAAAGCTGTGTGATTTGTTGGTCAGCTGGGCAGAGGGCAGGATTAAGATTTTATTCTCTTCTTTCTGAGAACTCTGCCTAGCTGCACGGTCCCTAGCCCCCTGGTGCCAGGGCGGGCCGCCGGCACGGGCTGCGATCGGGGAGAGCCTAGCCAGGCCTGAAATGAAAACCGTAACGGGCAATCCCAGGACTCAGGGGCCGCGCCGGGCTGCTAGGTCCCTCTGCAGGGGAGGGTGCCGGGAGCACTCGCGTGTGAGGCACCAGGCACCCACCCAGCAGCCGCTGCTTTGACAAAGACGACTACAGCCCACTCGCTGGGCCCCGTCTGGGGGCGGCGGGGGTCCCGCGGCAGCCCCCTGTCCGGCTGGGCCCTTCCATGCTGCCTCTCCTGCCCCTGCCGGTCCTGCCCACGGTGCCGAAGACACTTCCCTTCCTGATCATCCCACGCTGCCCTTTTCACCGTCTCTCGTGCACCCACAGCAGACAGAAGACTGAACCGCCACCCGTGCAGAAGCGAAGGGACGCGGCACACACACCCTCTCCCTCTCCAGAGGCAGGAACTGCGGCTCTGCCCACCGCAGCCCTCCTTCTGAGTGCTGGAGTTCTCTCCAGGCCCTCCTGCTGGCCCTCCCAGCGCTGAGGATCAGACGTGGCCGCCGCGGGAGGAGTGAGCCCACAGGCTTTATTTGTCCCCGAAAAGGAGGTAAGCGGCGGCACAGCGCCCTGGGGGCTCCCTGGCCGCGGACTCCGTGCCCCGCATCCAGCCCACACCCTCACGCCGAGGGGACGTCCGAGGACTCTTTGCTCCAGGGAGCCCTACCGGGGCTGCCGCTGCTGGGTCAAGCATCCAGGTCTCAGCCTGCGTGAACGCGACATTTATTTTTTCCTCACAAGCTCCGTCCAATAGAAGAAGAGATGGGATCACAGCGTCTGATTGTGGCATAAAAATAATCTTCACGCAGCCAAGGAGGAATTATTTTTCAATAAATTTTGGTCAGACGTCCGCATTTTGGGTGGATCTAAGTCAGGGCAGGGCCAGATGGTGCCGTGTCTTCTCGCTTACCATTGACGCGCTCCCTGTATTTTCCTGCCGCAAGCGAGCGTAGTATCTTAATTATGTTTTAAATAACTTTTGGAAAGACATTAGCGAAGGCGGGAAGATAAAGCTTGAATAGGTCTGTAATGCCACCACGGGTCTCGGAAGGACGGGCTGGGAGAGCACAGGCCGCCGCGGCCGCGGCCTCCCCCACAGCGCCTGCCCACAAAACAGCCACTTTCACGCGGCTGCAGCGTTGGGGGGTCTATCGAAGAGCACCAGAGACGCTTCCTGTGACCTTGGAGGCCCATACTGCCTGCTCCCATTTTCTGCGTGTTACGACCTGGAGAACGTAAACCCACTTACAGAGTTCACCCCCAGACCGGCCGCCAGGCGTGAGCCCCCGGTGAGAAACTGTGCACATCTTCCGGGGTTTGTACCACGTTTGTCACTGGCCACCCGGGGAAATGTGGCTCCGTCAGGTTGTGGGCGCAGGAGGACAGCTCAGAGGGTTGGGGTAACGAGAAGGTGACCAGGACCCCGATGCAGGAATGGGGGCTTTGTCGCCCCATGGGCCAAGACACCGCCTGCTTGAACGATGACCCTACTACACCCGCTGGCCTCTGACGCCTGACATCGGGGAGCTCTCCTCACCTCGGCCTGGGCACCATCTCACTGGGCCCCCCGTCCCTGCCCTTGCTGGCAGGGCTCTGTCCCCCGGGGTGTAGGGCTGCTGCCTCAGAGGCTCTCCCTGCCTCCCCCTCCTCCTCTCAGCAGCCCCAGGAGCCTCAGCCCAGCAAGAAGGCAGGTTTTCATTGCACCCTGGGCGCATGTCCCAGCACCCGCCAGGATTTCGTGGACGTTCTCAAACACCACGCGCCTTCCATCGTGAAGGTCTTCTGTGCAGACCCCGAGGCAGGTGCTGGGGCTGCGTAGCGTGTGCGGCCGCGGCCGGACGGGGCGGCGGACCTCACCACGCATGTGGCGCTCACGGGCTGGGGCGCGCCGGTCATGGGACCCTGCGGGGCCCAGCTGTAGGGCTGGGCAGTCCCATCCACAGTGGTGGGCCGACCCCGGACAGCAGCCAGGGACAAGCCGAGAAAAAACAAGGACACTGAAGCTTCATTTTTCAATAACTAGAATTCTCTTTCAAATATTTTTCTGTTTACTTTGGCTGCTGGGTCAGAAGATGTTAGGATGTCACAGTCTCATGTTGTGCCCAACATGTTTTTTTTAAACTTGCGCTGGACGCTGCGATCTCTGAGTCCTGGAGCCACAGCCACAGACCCACGCACGCGAAGACACACCACAAGGGCATTGCCTTGCACAGCGCCGGGCCTGCCTAGTTCACCTTAACTGCACTCTGTCCGTCAGTGACGATGAAGCTGACAAGGGCCACAGCCAGGAAGGGAAGGATGTGCCAGGAATGCTGAAGTCAGTCTTTCTCTCCTTCCTTCCTCCCTCCCTCCTTCCATCTTTCTTTCCTTCCTTCCTTCCATCTTTCTTTCCCTTCTCCCGGCCTCTCCTCCTCCCTCCCCTCCCCTTCCTCCTTCCATCTTCCCTTCCTCCTCTCCTTCCTCCCTCCCTTCCTTCCTCCTTCCGTCTTTCCGTCTTTCCTTCCTTTCATCTTTCTTTCTCTCCTCCCTTCCCTCCCTCCCACCCTCCCTTCCTTTCTTTCTCCCCCCGTCTTTCTTTCTTCCTTTTTTCTAAATAACTTTATTAACCAATAACTCAAATGCTGCCTCTCCTCTCCAGGAAGTTTCTGGGTTGGGTGGCAGAGTCACAGGGGGTTGGGCATTAGGTGGTCTCCCCACTCCCCACAGCCTCTGTCACACACACACCCCCACACTGAAGAGCCCGCCGGGCCCACAATGGGGCCCAGTACCTCCGGCACCGCTGGGCCCTGCTGCCTATTTCCTATCGTCTGTGGCAACAGACAACTTCTTTTATTAAGCAAACCCATACTCTCCTCTTTTATCTCCTTCTGCATGGGTGTGGAATAGTTAAAAAAAAGGTAATAAATAATTTTTAAATTTAATCCTTTTTCATGACTTCTCATCCTTGGTATCAAAATCAGGACATGGTCCACAGTCTGACAATTTTCTAATTGTTCCCCGTTTTTTCTTTTACTACCTTGGTCTGATCATCTGTACGGCCATGTCTTCAGGTAAAATCGTGCATGTTGAAACTATTAGGTATGGTCTTTGTCTGCTGTGAGGGTCCTTTAGAAAATCTCTCTAAAATAAATAATGAGTAAATGAATGGTATAGGGCTATTGTTCAGGAAGAAATTAGTGACACATGGATTTGTTTATGAAAGTTTGAGTTCCGTCAAGTTGCTCATTTCAAGTTCACCTCTGACAACTGTTCTGAAATAGAGAAATTTTGGCCACAGATTTATGATTTCTTGGGGGAAATGCTAGGATGTTTAACAGAAGCTCCCAGAGGTCCAAGTGTCAGGTTTGGGTCCAGTCCCTCTGTCCTCTGTGAACCTGAGGCCAGACACCCTTCCCAGGCCCTTCCATTCATCCCAGCCACAGTCATTTAGGTGTGGCCTTCTAGAACATTCTTGGAGCCCCTGTGGGGTCCCTGGTGGCCTCACGTGGCTCTCCCATGGCTGTGTCCATCTCACAAAAGAAGAAGGTCCACCTTGGGAGGAGGGAAGGTTGCCGTCAAGTACGAGAGACAGGGGTTCCGCTGACCTCTGAAGCCCAATCCTTCCAACAGCCACAGACTGTGCCCACTGTTTGCACAGGGTGCAGGCGAGAGACGGTGACCACGATGGGTCCTGCTGGAGGGGCCCCTGCTGCTGATCAGGGGGGCCGGGAACACGGCGAGTGGCAGCGTTCTGGGGTCTCTGGAAGGCCAGCACTGGGTTTGACTCTGTGCCTTCTGCCCCACCACCCCGCCAGGGCTCGCTCTCCTGACCCAGGCAGATTCTGTTCTTGGGGCCTTGACCAGGAATGTTAACCCGACATGTGCCCCACGTGGGGTTGGAGTGTCTCTCACCACTGTGAATGCTGGGTTTTCGGCATCAGGATTAGAATCCAGGACCGCACTTTGCATTCGGGGCTCAGCTGGTGCACTGCAGGGACACTGCCATGGTGGGCTCTTTCCCGACCCCATGGCGAGCTGGCCCGGACGTGGGGGACGCGGGGACTGTCCGTGCCAGGCCTGAAGCCTGCTGGGAGTGGGGGACAGCAGGTGCCGTCACTGGTGGACACGTGGCCCCCCCGGCCCGGGTGCATGGCGAACCAGGGGGAGAAGGGCCGGAGCACGCAGGCTCTCCAACCTGGGAGCGTTCGCTCCCGGCTCCAGAATTTATAGGTTGTGTGACCTCGGGAGAGCTGTGAACTGCTACCTGACTTCACAGGGACAAATCCGACTGTGGACACAAGCCTGTGCTACCTCCGCACGCCCACCTGCTATACATCGCAGCCCAAGGCCATCATCCCTGAGGACGCTGCCGACGTCTGGTCACTTGAGCCCCTTTGAGGGGAGGTAACGTGCCAGATGCCATGCTGATGATTACGCTTCCTTCCAACTCCGGGACCAGCGTCCTGCGTCCCCACCATCCACGTCACCTTTGAGGATGGCGCGGCGCAGACGAGCAGGTTGAGTCAGAGACGGCGTGACTCCCGGCTTGAAGAAGACCTGTGACCGTTGCTCCCCGGGGCCCTCGCCTGGAAGATGGGGATGCGGCACACATCCCTTGTACACTTGTTTCCAGACCCACACGGAAGGCCGTGTGGTAATCCGAACACGGCACATGCATGGTACTCTCAGGAGGGGCCACACTTGTGCTGGTCACTGAGAAATCCAAGTGGATTGTAGGGGTTGTGAGAAGTGCCAGAGGTCCTCAAAGCCCACCCGTAGTGGGTCTGAGCCCCTCCGAGGGCTGTGCCCTCCCTTCTGCCTTCAGGCACGGTAGACGTCTGATCCTATCTCTGCAGAGCCCGGGGAGTGCCGGCATTTCTAGAAGAAAGTCTATAAATAGCCGGCATTTTGGGGCGTCCCTCGAGGAGCTTGGTCTATAAAGACCCCGGTAATTGCATTTGTTTCCTCCTTTTATTGGGAGCCGTGCATTGGGTGATGAGTGTGTTTTTCGGGCTAATGGCAACAGTATCTTGAAGGAAAATGCCATTCCTGGATACAATGATGCATCTCCTCGACTCCACCAGTAAACACATCCCATCAGGGGGTCGCTAATATGCTTTTATGACCTCCCTGTCAGAGCGGGTGCCATCAGCACACTTGATAAACTCTTCTTTCGGGGCTTCCTTTTAATTTTATTTTTTATGCAATCATGGGAGACCATAACCAATAAATTTGGCCTGATGCTCTCTCACTATTAACTAATCCTGAAGCAGCCCTCTGGGGTCCGGCAGGCACAAACCCGTCGGAGGATGAGCGTGGGATGTTGGAAATGATATCCGCCCTGGGACGGAGGCTTAAAGACAGAGCCGCTACTGTTGTCTTTGCCATCCGAGCCACAACTCGACTAAATGTCATTTAGTGGAAGTGCTGGATTCTGCAGGATTTGCAGATGGGACTGTTTGTCTTTAATAAATTCATTGACTCACAGAAGAGGTATTAGATTGTTTGCTGGAGAAAAGGATGTGTCAGGGGCACCAGACCGCTGATGGGCCATTTCTCATTAGGTCCGTGCAGGCTCCAAAGTGCTCAGATCCAAATTAAGCTCCAGAGCCCTTTTGGAAAGCACTGGAACAGCTGTGCGATGGGGAACGGAATTTCAATGTGGTCCCCAATCAGGGGCATCGTCGAGGCCCCGCCACCTAGCCGGACCCGCAGGCACGGCCATGTGCCTCCACTGGGGGCCTTTCACGTGGTCCCATGGGGGTCGCTCCTGGGCTCCCACCCCGCAAGCCCCAAGTGCAGGAGCTGTTTCTGAGGACGGTTCTCGGCTACCGAGGACAATTACCCACATATGATTCTTTTCAAAATAAAACTGAAATTTAAGAGACATCGGAAACTAACTGTGGGGGTAGTTTCGTTTTTGAATTTCATATTTATCTACCTGGAGATCTGGGGAGAAGGAGGCCAGGATCGATGGCACCTTGAAGCCCTCACGGTTCTGTTGTAATTATTGCTAATCTCGGATCGATGTCTCCCCCCTGCAGTCACTCCGTCCCTGGGATCGAAGCTGAAGCCTTCTGTCGTAAAGTCGGTGATAATCAAATCTCATTTTACATGGAACTCTCAATTCCAAGGTATTTTTTTTCTTTTGCTTGTTTTGTTCCACTTGCTTCCATGTGTCGCCTGGGGGCCGGGGCAGGCCCTGGGGACGTGCACTTAAAGTCCTGGCCAACACTGAGCCCAGCGATTTCCGCGCGCAGACCACTAACAGGAATGTGTTCTTGTCACGAGCCCAGCGAGCGTTTACGGAGCGCCGAGCCTGTGGGGGGCTTTGTTCTCGTGCTCCGAAGGAACAGCGGACAGAAGGGAAGGAATCTCTTTCCTCAAGTGGCTTTCGTTCCAGGTGGAAGAGGCGGACCACACGCGTGTGCACGCGTGTGCGGTCAGTCCTCTGGAGGACGGGGTGCGGGGCTCACTGGGGGGCCGGCACGGAGCGACGGGCTTGGGCAGAGGCCCAGCAGGATACATGTGAACACTGACTGGCCGCTCACCTGGGGGCTGCGAGGCCGCTGCGAGGCCGTCCACCTACGTGCACCTGCGCTAGCTGCCACACTTCCCAGCCGCTGAACGTGGTTGTTGCCTTTCCTGGGGGAGCTGTGAAGTCCAGCCTGGGCACTGCTTCGGGAGAGAAGAGGGTCCTGGGACGTTACGTACAGGGTTGGGATTTCAGTTCAAGAGCACGAGATTTGACGATTTAACAACCCTGTCTTGGGGCAGACGGCCCTTTCCCACTCCCTCCCGAGACCCTGTGGCGAATGCAGATGTGGGAGGGCTGGGACAGTGCTGTCCGGACAGACATGGGGGGGCTTCCGCGTTTTCAAGCAAATGAGGTGGGCTGGGCACCCATCTCCTTACACAGGATCATTGCTGCTCCGTGTGGTACCACCACAGAGCCGCCTACGTGGTGGGCGCTCAGCCAAGAGTCCCTGAATCGGAGTCCCCTACAGTTTGCCTGGTTGTTTCCTGGAGCGTTTCCCAGTTCTAACGCACCTGTTTCATCTTGAGCATCGAGCAGTCCACCGTTAACCTAAATTCCTCGACACGCATACGCAGTGACAGGCCTGTGGTTGCGTGATTTTGCATGTGTGTCACAGGAACATCAAGCCTTTCTCCTGAGCTGGCATCCCTTGGAGGCCACACTGGCATGATGGCCTAGCCAGACGGCCTTTCTTCTCCGTCCTCGAGTGGGGCTCTCCCTGCCCATGAGTCTGGGAGCCTGGCCACTTCGGGGCTGGTTTCTAAGCTGCTGGAGAGTCCTTCCCTGTGAGGCACCTGCCTGGGATGGTGGGGAGCCCTGGTTACTGTGTGTGGAGCCATAGGCCCGTCCCCTGAGTTTGGGGCAGGCCTGGCAAACAGAGCATGATGGCTTGTGACACGTCCTTGAGCATCAGCGCTCGGAAGTGGGTGACTATGGGGAGACGGATGGGTTTGCTTAGAGGATATGGTTTTATCAAGACTGAGAAGTCACAGCCGATCAGGTTCCCCGGCTTCGCCTGTAGAGGGCTTCTGAGTTATTGCGAAAACCGTTAACTTGAGTATAGTTTTGGTTCCTCTGTCTCCTTCTGGCTTCCTCCATCGCCTCCCCTTCTTTGATCCCAGACGCCTGTTTGAGTTACAATCATCTTGGCTGATATGGTGTGTAAGCCAACCGGGAAAAACACAGCGATATATAGAAATGTGTGTGTTGGATGTTCACAAGGATGGAGTTATCATTTCGGGAAACAGGGAACCCAGCAGCTGTGTGTCTTATAGCTCTTTCTAACAACCATTGACTCTCAGTTGCTTTTCAATTATATGCATAAGAAATGAGCTTGGAATTTTAATGTCTCTTGATGACCGTGTGGTACAGAATATGTGTTTTTAGTGCCTGGACAGTGTTCCAGGTAACGCTCCCGCTTTGGTGGGATACCGTCCAAGCTGGGCCAGCGCCACCCAGAGACCTTTCTGCAGTCACGGGGAATGTTCTGGATCTGCCCCGTCCACTATGGCGGCCACAGCCGTTCCTGGCGATGGAGCACATGCCCTGGGGCTGGTCAGGCTGAGAAACTGGACTTTAAATTTTATTATTGAATTTCGGTCCCACTTGAATAGCCACATGTGGCTAATAGCTTCCCCCATTAGAGCGGGATTTAAGAGTATCGTAGGAGCTGCCGGCCAGAGATTACAGCCGTAGCTGTAAAAGCCAGAGGCTTGTCAGAGACACGGCAGTGGTGGTGAACTTGCAGTTTCAGGAGGAGGAGGAGGGGCATGGGAGGAGCTCTGGGCTCTGAGCCTGTGGGAGGGCTGGAGGCACCCGCCTTCTCCAGGGAGCAGGGGCACGGCCAGCGACCCACCTGCATGTTCCCCGACTGGAGGCTGTCTGGTGGATGTCCCGGACGTCAGCCTGCGAGCCGGCCACCTGGTGAACCCAGAGGGTCGCAGGGCCCGAGGAGTCAGGTAGGACACTCCGTCGGCTGCCGCCGCCAGAGACAGCTGCACCCCCCTCACACCTGCCGGGCCCTCTGGCTGCCCTGGCGAAAACACGTGTCACATACAGTGAGGACCTCCTTCCGAGGTCGCCAAACAGCCGACACATGAGTTGATGCGGACCCTGCAAGCTGGAGAGCTCGAGGAAGCAAGACAGTGTCCCAGGTTCCCGGATGCTCCTCAGGGGAAGGACAGGCTGGGTGCACCCGCCCACCCCTGCAGCCAGGGTCACCGGGGGCCTGAGGAGAACGTGAGCTGAGACCCACAGACGGGGTACCCGGGCCCTGGAGAAATCAGGGGGCAGCCAGGCACTAACTGCAGACATGACACTGGGCTCATGAACGGATTCTCCCTGACTCGTCCGGACGTGACCTCACCCCTGCGCCTCCTCCTGGTGCCTACCCATGTCAGCACTGACGCGCTCGGCGCCCAGGCCTGTTCCCTGCCGCGGGGAGCGTCTGGGCCAGCCTCCGACTGGGTGGTCCAAGCCCAAGCCGACCTCCACGCCGGTGCCCCTGCTGTGTAGACAGTCAGTGCACTGGCCATAGTCTCACCGGTCCTGCAGGTGAGAGCAGCGAGCCAGTTTCTGCACCCACGCTGCCATGCCGGAGCTTTCCCCTCGTGCCGGGCGTGGCCATAGGCTGAGAACCAAGGGCAGCTGGTGGTTGGACACCCAGGTGTGTCCCGCACCAAAGTCCCGCTTCCCCAGAAGGACTGACTCCAGGGTGCACGGGGCTATCTGGCCCGAGGCTGTGCCCGTCTCCCTGCCCTCACTCCAAATAAAGCACCTCCACCCCACCCTCCCAGAGAAGCTGCTCCCGCCGCCTTAAGATCAAGGCAGCCTGCAGAGCTCTTTGACGGCATCCGGTAACCGCTGATGCAGCAGGTCATGGTGATCCCAGGGAATGGGGGCTGCTGGGCTTCCCCACCCGCTGAAGGGACCATTTCCATTAGGAAGTTTCAAATTCAAAGTTTGAGGCCGCTGCTCTGAGTGAGGGACAGATAATGTCACTCAGACACTGTCCTTTGAAGTTACCCTTGCTTTCTCTGCTGTCCTTTCCTGGAAGACGGCAGTATTTTTTGAAATGGTGAATGGGACAGGAAATGGTTCTAATTCATCTTTCTCTGTCAGATCATTTAAGCAAATTAATATCAAAGAGCCAATTTTCTTGTCTTCTTTGTGTTCTTGCTAAAAGCAAAGAGAGGTAGAGAAATCTGGGGATGCTGTAATTCTGTCTGGGGAGAAGCAGTTACGGAAGCTGGTGTCAGTTCCGCTGAGCGCGAGTGTGGGTTCCGGCCCATGTTTGGTCAGTCGGCTCTCAGCAGGGGCAGGGACGCTGGGACCTGCTTGCTCTTTGCATGGATTGGAAGTTACATTTCTACACTTACTATTTCTCTTCCTGATTCTCCTGGCCTCTGCCTCCTGGCTTTGCTAACGCCACAGTTGTGTCGGGATGCCTGCATGTTCCCTGGACAATGTGGGGCCTGGGACCCAGAGTAGCTATGAGACCCTGTCTGAGCGCCAGCTCTGTGACTGCCAAACAGGATGGCATCGGGTCTCCGTTCCCCGTCCGTACCACCGACGCTCCATGAGGCGTCATCCCCCTACAAGTCCAGCTCCACCAGGGAGTTCAGAGCCCCTCATGCGGCGGGAGCTCCCCGAGTCTCTCCCCAGCCAGTGATGGATGGCGTCGTTCACATCCCTGCCAGTCCAGCCAGTGCGAGGACAACTCAGCAGGTGAAACGCAGCAGGTAATACGTAGTTTGTGTCTAAAGGACCAGCCCATTAAAGAAAAGTATCCCAGCAGTGATATGGTGGATGCTGGGTTCTTTCTGGCAGATCAGGAAACACCCTGCTGATGACCTTTGGAAACTCAGTCCCTCTAATGTTTTTTATTAAAGATTTATTTATTTGAGAGAAAGAGAGAGAGGGCATGAGCAGGAGGGGCAGAAGGAGAGGGAGAGAAAATCCCAAGCAGACTCCCTACCGAGCACAGAGCCTAACACGGGGCTCGATCCCAAACCCTGAGATAATGACCTGAGCCAAAGCCGAAAGCTGAATGCTTGAGCGACTAAGCCACCCCACGCCCTGGAACTCAGTCCCTCTCAACCCGAAGCAGTGGGTCAGCGAGATGAACTCGCGGAGCTGGTCGTTTACCTGCTGCGTGAGTCTACCACAGTCCGTATTCCGACGTAAGAAGTAAGACCCCGGATGCTTTACTCGAATCCAACCCAAGTGATGACTTTTCAAGTCATTCAGTGGCTGCTCTAAACTGTACTGTAAGATCTGTGCCCACCAGCCTGTGCCACGCCGGGGAGCGTAAGTTTGTTTACATTTCCACAAATCCCGCCAAGACCGTGTTGTGCATGAATCTCCTGGGAAGAAGCAGATACTCCTGCTCTGTCGGGGTCTCGGGTTAGGACCGGCGCATGCCTGTGTCTGAGAGCCCCGGGAGGAGCCGTCTGAGACCGAGCCCGGGGAGTGCCTGTCCTTCCAGCGCCCCGCGAGGACCCCCGACACCATCAGACGGCACACGGGGCCTCCCACCAGCCCAGTCTGCTGCTCTCGTCTTAGTGACTTCTCTGCTGCTCTGGTGTCCATTATGTCCTTGGCCCCAGACAACGCCTGTCCCGCAGCATTTGGGACTTTCCATAGTATGTGAGTTAGCAAGACCACAACCCAGCTGTGTTTCCGCCTTGCGTGTGTTTGTAACTCTCCTCTTCCTTTGTTCTCCTGAAAGAGAAGTTCCGGGATATTAGCATAATGGCCACGTGGCTGCATTCTACAAGCTGGCGATGTCTTCGCGGAGGCCTCAACGTTACTTGGTGTCAGTGCCCATGCTCCCTTTGACCCCAAAGTCTCACCGGGGGATGTCTCCCAAGAGAGTTACGGGTAAGTTCACTTGGGCACCTGTCCCCAAGCAGCCACACCAGCATTTCTCGCGGTACCGAGAAACGTTAGCGGAATACGTATGGACCGGGACAGAGTTAGCTTGTGTCCCAGCAAAGGAGCTCGTGCACAGTTCTCCCTCCATAGTACGTTTACTCGGGACCTTTTACATACTGTGTCGGGGGTGGAAATTCGAATACCGAATGGCACTCACCCTGTGTTTTCTCTTTTGTAATAACTTCGTGTGTATGTGTTTGCATGGAACATGTATCTGGAAGGACATACACCCCAAATGATACAAATACTTATATCTGGTTGGTGGGGTTGGTAGTGGTTTTTCAGTTTGATTTTTAGTATCTGTATGAATTGTCTGGATTTTCACTGTGAGCATACGTTATGTTTTTTAAAAACAAATAAAAAACTAAATATAGCGAAGAAAGAACACGGGTCCTTGTCTTTTTCCACACACGTTAACAAGTGGGTCGCCCGCTGGCCAACGGGTGGCAAGAGCCTCTGTCCCTCGCAAGCCTTCGCCCCCTTCTGACGTTTCCGTGCAGACAGCCAGGAGCTGCCTTCCTCAGGCGGCTGCTGTGTGGCCGAGGGCTAGACTCGGATGCCACAGGAGTCTTACCTACATTCATTTTGCCTGACATAGGTCACTTCCTCAGGAAGCAGGTGAAAGGAAAACTACTTCCTACGTTCCTGGGTGATGGGCTTTTTGGGATTTCTCAGTGGCGGACACCGTTTCCTGCGTGATGACGCCATCCGACGAAGTTTACGTATTGGTGCACGCGTGAACACATACACATATGTTGGCTACACGTGTGACACCGAGGCGCACCCTTTCCAGGTGGTTCTTTGAACTTTTCTGTTCCCGAGGATAACGCAAGACCATGGTTTAAACTGGAAGGTCTCATCTGTCAGAACACGCTTCAGAAGCGTCGAATGAGTGCGTCCGGGTCTAGCTCCACCGTCTTCTGTGATTTTGACTGTGACGGTCACAGCGGCACAGAGTCTCGCCTCCGGGGAACTCGGTCCTGTGGGTCAGACATGCTCAGCGTGTAGAGACCAGGGACCTTGTGTCGTGACTGTAGGACGTGCACGCGGCTCCCATAAATCGTGCCCGTCGTCTGCACTCTGTGTGGAAATCGTGCGGGGAGCGATGGTGGGCTGTGTTGTGTGATGCGTGTGTCTCCCCCCTCGCCCCCCACGGTTTGTGGGTCCCACGTGGCAGCGGGGTGCCATGGTGAAGGACGAGGCTTTGAAACCCCGCAGGTACGGGCCTGGATCCTGACTTCGCTGCTAACAACCTGTACGATCTTGGATATCTTTTTCCAATCTCTGTAATTCTCTGCGGGTTTTTTTCATGAATAATCCTTAGTTAAAAATGTCTGCCTTGTAGGATGGTTGAGAAAAATCAAAGGAATGCTCGAAAACCACGCAGCCACCTGGAGCAATTACACATGGTAATTACGCTGTCATTACCGCGTCGAGACGGCTGCCGACGGTGCCTTTGCTGGAAGTCTGCGCGGAGCGCATCCAGGTCTGTCCTTTCTCAGGCTCACGCTGGAAAGAGCTGGAGGCCACGCAGCTCACCGTGGTTGACCACCAACCTGTGTCCTCACAAAGGGCCAGGGTCTGGAGCCTCAGCCAGCCGGGGAGCTGGATGTGAGGCATCTGAGCCCTGTCTGAGCCCCAGGACACGCGGGGGCAGGGAGAGGGGCTCTGCGGGTGTGTGGGTCTCCGTGTAAACCAGTGTCCACGGAAACACGGTGGTGGACAGGACGTCCTGCTCGCCGTGGATCAGGACAGTTCGGCTCCCACAAAGCTCCAAGCTCAAGGCCCGTCTGTTTCTGTGACTGGCGTGACTTTCCCGCTTCTGTGTGTACTTGCTCCCCTGTTGTCGCTCTGCTCCCTCGGACGAGTTGGACTCTCACGCTGGCCAGGACCCCCCGGTTTCCCTCTTTTCAGCTATTGTGTGTTTCTTCTTCCTTCGACCTGGTGCACATTAGTTATGAAACGAGTGCATTTTCGGCCTGTTTTTCTGTGGCCCCTTTGGAGAATTTCCATTCTACCTCTCGGAACATTTATGCGTCGTGCCTGGAGGGGACCGTGAGCCCCACATTCATGCGAGGTTCCTCTCGGACAGCTCTGCGCCTCCTCATGCCTCATTTGTGCCGCTGTCCCCGCGGTGTTTAGGACTCCGCACTCTTACTAGAGTGAGGATTATCATGTTATTGGTTATAAAGCCGTTAAGCTCTCTTTTCGGGTTTGTTTCAAATCCTGATCTCCCGGCACCAACCAGGGCTGGCTGGCAGCATGCGGGGGGACGAAGGCAGAGAGGGGTGGGCCACAGCTCCGCCTCCTCTCCGCCTGTGCTCAGCCCCCCTCAGCGGTAGGAGCCTGATTTCCATTAGTGGATCAATAAGGGACAGAATCCGAAGTCAGCCTCTTGGCTGTTCCTGACAGTTTCCGATGTATGTTTTCCTCCAGGGGAGAAGGACGGCGGCTCTGTATGGGTCTCTGTTTAGTTATCTGGTTTAGAACATGAAAATAATATTTTATCACAGAATTTTTAATTTTCACGCATGTAAGCAGAAAGGTGTTACAGATCCTAAAGTTAAATGCCAGCACACTGTGGTGACTCGAGAAGGTCACAGGGCTTAGCGTGGGTGAGCGAGGGGGAGGCTCCCTGACTCCCCGGACTGCTCTGTCCTCCCACTTGGCTGGTCTCGGGACCTGCCTCGGCTTCTGTCTGGCCTCTATCCTATCTGTGCCTGTTGTTACCGGGGCCGGCATCGGGACCAAACTCTGGTTCCGACATGCCGGCGACGTGAAGCTCTGTGAACACGGAATCGTGTCTCCCGTTTCCAGTGGCCCTTTCCTTCTCAGGAACAACGGATGATGGCGGCAGCGATCACAGCAGCGGGGCCAGATTCTTTGCTCTGGGGTCTCATCCCCTCTGGAGCCCGGCTAGACCTCCTCACCCTCGTCTACCATCTTTTTAGCAGAACCCCCGCCTCGTGCCACCTTCCCAATCCTTCTGGAAACACCTGCCTGCGAGTTACAAGCTGTACCGAGCAGCTTCTGTGCTCTTCTGATCCCTTTGGTTTAACGGTTCACGTCTCCTCCGTTCATTCACTCATTTTTATTAAGGTTTCCCTTCGTTCATTCCGTACTCACTATGTCTCAGACGGTGTCTGAGGAATACGGAGCTCGGGGATGGGTACATGTGTGAACAGAAGACAGAGGTGACACGCAGACGGACAGATGGTGGACGGCACATACCGCAAGGGCACACCCTGGGGGAGGGCAGGGTTGTGCAGGAGAGGCCAACGTCTGAGACACTCCAGCACAGCAGACGCATGTGGTGCAGGAAAACCAAACCCGGCCCTGGGCTCTCTGCTGCCTCCACACTCAAGCCGGGCGGGTGTGTCCATGGTTCTGGAATCAGCGAATCCCAGTTCAGCTGAGGCAGCAGCCACTCACTCCCCAGATTCAGAGCAAAGACACAAAATAAGATCCAAATTAGGAGGGTTCCTTAATCATCTCTCTTCCCACCACAAACATGCATCCATTTTCTTGGCTTTCTGGGCAATGTTTCAAAGCTGTTGGCATCCCAATTTTGAGTTTTCGCCAAGTTCCTCCAACTAAGCTGGATTATGGGTCAGCCAGACATCAGTGTGTTGAGCTCAGAGCCTAAAAGCTTTGGAGCAATGGATCTAATGAAAAATTTAATATCACCCACTTCCTCTTTCTATTGCCTTTTTGTTTGGTTTCCACAGGAATCTATCTCTGTGTTTGCTGTAGGCAGATGCTTTCTCGTTCTCCTAGCCTGTGATTAGGAGGACAGCGCGGCAGGGTGATCGCCTAGAGGGATGTGGCGGGAAGGGGGTGGTAGTGCGTGTGTGTGCGTGCATGTGTGTGTGTGTGTGCGCGAGTGCATGTCTGTGCGCAGGGACACGTGTGTGCGTGCGTGTGTGTACACTCGTAGGCATGTGTGCATGAGGGCATGTGTGCAAGCATGCGAGTGGGGTCCCTGTGCAGTCATGTGTGCATGTGGATGTGTGCACGTGTGGGTGCGTGCAGGTATGCAGGCCTGTGTGAATGTGGAGCGTGTGCATGCAGGTGTGCCCCCGTGTGCATACATGCACGTGTATGTGTGCGTGTGTGTGCATATGTCTGGGCGTGTGCGGGCGTGTGCCCGTCTGTGAGGTGCGTGGGTGCTGTGGGGCCCTAGGAACCACTGGCTATCCACGGGATAGGCAACGTGGAGTAGAATTCTATGCCTTCACTAGTGTTTCCAGTCTCAGAATCCACAGTCTAGCTGAAGTGAGACGCAAAACATAGAACAGTCAAATCTCAGTCTGAGCCTCAAGATGTAAAGATGATTTATGTGCACACATGTGTAATGCTGTCTTCTTACCCTCCGCTTCACAGCTACCCGCCCACACACGGACGCGCCCGGGCCCTCGTAACACAGTCACAGTGACTTCCGGGAAGGCTGGGTTTCGCCAGGACACGCAGGTCGGGAAACCACCCCAGCAAACACTTTCCGTGCGGACGCCTGTGAGGAAGGCAGCACCTGACTTCAATCGGTTCTTTCTCTTGGGTATTTTTGGGGGACGAGGCTTTCAGGTTCCACCTGTTACATGCACACAATCATACCCTGAATTTGTGGAGTCCTCACAACTAAAGCTGTGGCACAAAGTCATCAAATCCCGCCTTTCCTTCAGAAATCTCAGAACTGCATCTGGGGGAAAAGACCTGAAGTCTGAAAATATTATGACACTTTCTGCAATTCTCCCTACTCCGAAACTGCTGGGACACACCCATGCCCATCTTGCATCATTTACCTGAGGGGTGCACGTCCATGGACAGCCTTGCAATTCCAAGTATTTTAACAGCCCGACAGAACCGACCCCAGTTCTGCCACGAACGCTTTTCCTGCCGTGGTTTCTGGTGAGCCTGGAGGAGCCACGGAACGTGCTAGTGACGGAAGGTGGCCTCCGCGGCCAGGTGGCTCAGAGAGGCTGGGGGGCAGTGGGTGCTCAAGGGGAGACCCACCTGTCCTCGGACAGGGGGGAGGGTGGGAGGGAGCACTGGAAGGCAGTGCACGGGGGAGGACAGGGACACGAAGTCCCATGTCCGTGCACCTCACAGAGCGCAAGGCTGACCTCCATCCCTCTGCCTCATCTCCCGGCGGCGGGCGGGTGGGCATGAGTGCCTCGTTGGCGCACAGCCGGGGAAGCAGTGTCTCACGGCTTCCTAGGGCCCCGCATCCCACAGAGGCTCCGCGATCAAACACAGGCTGCCACTCTGCTGTTTGCCCGCCCGTGACCGCACAAGTCCTGCGTTAGAAGCATCCGGAAACGCCTAATCTGCTTTCGTTCATGATGATGTGAACTTGTCACTTCCAGAACAAACCCGCCTCAAACTTTTGGAACCTTCAGCATTTGGGGATAATAACCATGTGGCGACCAAAGGCACGACCCCCGTGGAACTTTCTGATTCTCCCGCATTGCTGCTGCCGCGAGCGAACCCCACAGAACCAGAGCACAACGGCAGGCACCACGCCGTCCCCACCTCGCGGCACCGGTGCATGTGCGGGGACAGCAGCGCTCTCACGGGGACGGTCCCGAGGCATTTAACCTCCCACGACCCGCACGATAGACACGGACGAGGGGAGGGATGAGGACTCGTGACTTACTTCAGTGTCTGGGGGTGTCCGAACCCTTCCTCGCTGATTTCCGCTTGAAATCATGGACACAAACCAATCTTCACCCCAGCTGAACCCAGACCAACACCCTCCACGTGGCGGGCAAGAAGCACGCTGTTCCGTCGTGGACGGTGCTGGTAACCGGGCCCACCCGTGCACACGCGGGGGCGTTGTTGAATGTATCATGTTGCGTGATGCAACGCGGCTTAGATGGGAGTTAAATGGGAAGAAGACGTTAGAATATTAGAGTAATTTTCCTCCGGTTTGCTCAAGCATTTCACTAAAAGAGTGGGAGACTCTCGCTGCTGGGACATTTAAGGTTGAGCTGGTGAAAACGTCAGCAGGGTCATGGAGGGGAGGGCATCTCTGCAGAAGCTGGTGGGAGTCAGAACTCTCTGCTCTCACGAACATTCAGGGTCCGTCATTCCTGATGTACAAATTAGGATTATTCACTAAGCTGGACTGCATTGAACCGTACCTTGTACAACTCCCGGAGAGAGCAGGGTGCCCAGCGGCGCATCTTTGCGGCAGGAGCACGCTCACACCACCAGCACTAGCGGCCCCACCGTCACTCCACTCTTCCAGAGGCAGCCACAAGACCGCAGAATGGACACACAGCCTCTCACCAAATCTGCAGCACCGCCTGCCTCTGTCGGAGTCCAGAGGACCCGGCTCTCAGCTCCGAGTCTCGCTCTGCTCCCATCATGGCAGGACACAGCGATGGCACATGCCCAGACACTCAGACGCTCCACGAACCAGGGGTCTCCCCAGATCCTTCAACTGATATCAAATGATACCAGTTGCCATCCTTCCTGGATCCTTCCTGGAATCTACTTATTCCAGCGCCTGGCCAAATTTCATGGTTTCCCATATATAACCGATGCGCCCTGTAACGTATGCAGACCTGCAAACCATCACTTTCTGAGTCCTTTCTACAAGTCAAGCACTGGGTTAAGGCTCACACGTGGGCTAAATTATTTCATCGATCGCTGGCGACAACCCTACAAGGTTAATAATTTCATCCCCGTTATGTGGGTTAGTGAACTACGGCCCAGGGTCTGCGTGGTATTTGTCCGTGGCCTTCCGGAAGTCCACAGAGCTGGGACTGACTTGCCCTTCACGGACCCAAGCTCCCCGCTCTCGGCACTCCCTGTGACTCTGCCCTTGGCCGCGTGAAGTCTCCTTGGGCATGAGACGCTCTTCATCACCACACAGACAGACGTCGCCCCATTAGGTCAAGAGCAGGACAACAGAGGGTGGCATGAGGCACTGACAGCCTACAGGGGACACGGTTTCCATCCCGCCTGGAGATGGGTGGAAACAGGAACCGGAACCCGGGGTGCCTGTGCTTGCTGCCTGGGATCCCCCGTGGGTGCCCAGCAGAGAGACGGGAGTAGCAGCCCGGCGGGAGCTGAGGGGCCCCTCGGAGGCATGGACTGTTCTGCGTCCTTTCCGTTCGCTTTTTTCCTCGGCGCTTCTGAAACCGTGTGCTCGGCTGGACGAACCCCGTGTCGGCCAGTCTGCAGACGCCTCTGTGCCCGCTGCGTCTCCCTCTTCGGGCCGGGCGTCCCACCTCTGTCACCAAGCATCACTGCCCGTGTCTGCAGCCTGGTCACTGAGGGGGAAGCGAGAGCCAGAGCCCCTGGAGGACGTGAACACGTGACAGGGGAGCACGTCCGAGCCGTGTCTCTGCCGGCCACGGAGGGTAGGCCCGGCAGGCTTCTGGAACACTGGCCCTTGGTCTTCCTCCTCCTCCCTGCGCCGTGGCTGCGGGGGCCCGGGGATCCACATGCTCTGTCCATCCCCGGGCATCCGAGGGCCAGACTCCCTGTCCCCAGGCTGAGCGGATGCGGAGAACCCCCGGCTTCCCGCGGGGCAACGGAGCGAGTGCCGGGCGGCTCTTCCGCGTCGCTGCGCCGGCGTCCTCGGGGAACACGCCCGGCCGAGCCGATCCGGCCTCCGCGGGCTCAGATTGAATGGATCTCGTCCTCAGATTTATGCACTTTATAGCTCCCGCACACGACTGTGCGGCACAGCAGAGTCATTCCAGCCTGTCATATTTGTCTTTGGAAATTGTAACAAATTATGGTGATTTATAACATCAAACTCCACTCTCGGCTCTCTCCCCAGACAGCGATGTCACTGACGGCAAGGGTCCGGGCCGTCCATTTGCTCCGTGCGGAGGTGACAGTGAAGCACACGCTCTCTCCTCAGCGTGACACTTGCTGTCCCTTTGGGGGGAGCCTGTCACCATGACTCAGGCTGTGACCGCACCTTTGCCCCAGGGTCCCCAGCTGTCCCGGTCCTGTCTCCAGGGCACATGGGGTCACCACCAGCGGGACCGACGCCGGAGAACCTCCTAGACTGGGACCCCGCCCCTTCCCCTCTGTGGGTGCCAACCCTGACCTGCCACGGTGGGGGGACCCCGGACGGGAGCCACGGGGCTTGGGCAGGTCTCCCGCGGGACGCAGACCTTCCTCCACACTTTCTGGTCTCTTATCCTGAGGGGACGAGTGTCGAGTCCACTCCAGAGTTTCCCAGAGAACTCGGAGTCCCGGCCTCTAGGACCAGGAAGGGGAGCTGGGGGCACGAGGCCCAGGACACCAGAGGTAGCTGGAAACCGCGGGCGGCAGGCTGACCCGTGTCCCCGCGTGGTGGCCTTTGGAGGTGGGGTGCCGGGAGGAGATCGGCGTGAGGGGAGGTGGTGAGGATGGGGCCCCGTGACGGGGTTAGAGCCGTTGTGAGAAGGAACAGCGGGCTCGGGCTCTGAGCTGCCGGCCCCTGCCCGCGCCATTCTGGTACAGCACCCCGCTGCCCCTGGCCGAGCCACCCCACACACGCCGCAGACCCGCGGTCGGCAGGCACAGCCACAGAGCGTCCCAGACACGCGCCCGTGCTCCTCTCACATGTGCGAGGACTGCGGGTCAGGACCGTGGCTCTCAGGAGCCGGAAACGCAGCTTCTCGTAGAGCCGTCCTGGTCAAAATGGGGACACCGAGATGGCTCTGCTTTAGAAACTGGAAGTGGGCTCAGGACCGGCCGTGGCAGCTGCTGCAACGGGATGGCAAATGTGGTGTTTGAGCACTCACCTCCGGTCCCCACGGAGGCCGTGTCCCCGCAGCCCGAGGACAGGCCTCACCCCAAAGAGGACTGGAGGTTAAGATAGAGCAGACCCCATTGACTGCATGGGTTCACGTGCCCTGGGTCCGATCCTGTGTCCTCAATCCTGTCCTTGACCCCAGCCACGGGCTGGTCTCTGCAGGTGCTGGTTTGGAGCTGTTAGCTGCATCTCAGAACGAGAGGCCAGTGCTGGCCAGTGTTGGGCAGATCCAGACCCCAGAGCCCATCTCAGGGCAGGATCCTCACAGCCCTTGGTCCACGCGCACACACATGTCTGAGCTGGGCCAGCCCTGGGGATGCAGAAACAGCAGGTGGACTCGGAGACCCGGCGGGAGGGGACAGGGACATGACAGGAGGACACATCTCACCCCGGAGGACAGCTGGGGAAGCCCCCGACCTAGGCCACGAATGTAAGGGCTGCGGCGGCCCAGATGGGGAAACTGAGGGAGTCCCCAGGGGTCTTGCTGCGGGCCTGACAGGCTGTGGTTCACGCCCACGGGCTCCTGCCCCATGTTGGGGGCTGGCGCGGGGACCTGAGTCTCTGTGCCCCAAGCCCACAGTGTCTTCTGAGGAGCTACAGCGAGGGGAGAGGGCGTTGGGGACAGGACCGGAGCTGCCATCACCAGCTGGCGTCGGCTCCACGACCGACTTGGTGTGAGACTTCGAACTCCTCGTCCCGGCTTTAATGACTTTGTTCAGCTTCGCGGCACTGATGTTGCTGGGAAAGATGACGCGGAGGCTTGAGTCCTTCCAGGATGTGTGTCTGTGCACCGTGGCGAGGTCTCAGGGACCGGCCCAGCCTGGTGGGGACCCTCCTGCTCGGGAAGCAGAGTGACTGGGACTCTAGCAGCCCGATGCCACTGAAGCCTCGTCTCAAACTCCAAGGACGGGACACCTGGCCCCATAGGGCCAGGTGGACGTGGAGAGGCCTGGGTCTCCCAGGGTCCCCACTGGACGGCTCCGCGTGGGGCGGCTGTCTGACAACAGTGCTTTTATTTACAGGGACTGGATCAAACGAATATTTCTCGTGATAAGTGGGAAGTGTCAAAATGAGCCACACACGTAGAGTGGTGACAAAAGGATCATTTCAGTGAAATTACATAACATAAAGTGAGTCACTGAAACAGCGGCATTAAATACGATTTGCATGCAACATTGCATTGTGCAATTTCTGACACTCTGCGGAGAGGTATTAGGTCTGGAGTAAGTACGTCGAGAAAGCAATTTGCAGAATTTCTGTTCTTTTAGCGGGTTCGAAAGCAGTGATAATTTTTTTTTTTTTTTTTTTGCAGCTGACAAGTGAACAAAAACCAATAATTGAATAGCACCATTTTACCCAGAAGGCAGGCCGATAATTAGAGGTGTAGCAGGCAGTTTGGATTTTGTCTCGACAGCGGCAGCTCTGGATTTTTTTAAAGCTGAGAACTGAAATCAAGGCCCCTATACTCCACAAGAGAAGAAAACAGGCTTGTCCTTTCAGTTCCGCATGCCTGGCTGGGATGTGTGTTCTGGTCCCTAAGGGAATGTCTGCGGGCCCTCGGTTGGGAAGGGCGTGTCCAGCAGGGACAAGGAACAAAGAGAAGTGCCCAGCGGTCAGCCCGGTCAGAGATCCAGCATGAACAAGGTCAGTGTATGCCGCTAGGAAGCTCGGGACGGACAGCCACCTGCTGTCGTCTGGTCCCGGGATAAGATTCTCCCCGTGCATCTCAGAAGGAAGGTCCCACCTCGGACACGGATTAGATCTGCCATCATGGCCCTGAGTGTGGCCGACTGTCCCCCTGCATCGTGGTCTGAAGCCTAGAATTTGGTTTTGTGGGTGGTTGCCGCTGTGTGGACGAAGCCAGGGTTGACAGCCGTGAGGCGTGTCCCACCCGGGGCAGACAGAGCCCTGCACGCACAGGCTCGTCTCCACGCTCCCGTCCTGGAGGGCGATGGTGTCCGCAGTCAGAAGGGTGTGGGTTGGCCACGGCATGCTGGAGACGGAGACCTGGGGTCCTGGTGCTCTTGTCGCTGGTCCCACGTAGGACACCGCCTGTCAGGTCCTCCCGGCGCTGAAAGCCTAACGTCTGGGCATGGCGTCCTGGGGGGTGTCTGAGCACCAGCTGAGTCCCCCCACCCCAGCCGTCAGTGTGCTGGGGACACGCGTTGAAATAGCCGTCCCTCCTGTTCATAGCGCACGTGGATGAAGACGCCAGTCATCCAGCCGTCTGTTTCTGATGGTTCATCGTGTCCGGAAAGACATCAGGTAGAGCCTCGCAGGCCACTCGGACTTAACTGAAGGTCAGGCCAGACGTCCCAGCAGCACCAGACGCTGCCGGCCGCACCGCCCGCGAGTCACCTCCGAGCTGCGTGTGGCCCTCGAGGCAGACAAGCCGAGTTCGCTTGGAAAGGAACTAGAGCATCACCAACTTCTTTCTTCAGCGGACGAAGGGAGCTTCCGAGGCAGGAAGTGCCCCCGACGAATGATGGGGTGCAGACCCTGTGTCTCTGTTCTCCTGTGAAGGGGGTGCCGGGGGCAGACAGGTTTTTGTAGAGAGAGGGCGGGGCAGAGGGAGAGAGACTCACAAGCAGGCTTCCTCACATCCAGAGTGGAGCCTGACACGGGGCTCGATCCCACGACCCTGAGATCGGGACCTGAGCCGAAACCAAGAGTCAGACACTCAACCCACTGAGCTCCCCGGGCGCCCCAGGAACTTCTCTTTATCTCAAGGACTTATCTCTTACAAAATGGGGCTTTGCCTGTTTCCGAGGAGCCCACGAGCAGTTCGTGCTGAAAGCCTCGTGGCCGAGGGGACAGCACGTGGGTCACCATGCTGGCGATTGGCCTTCGGATATGGGGGTTTCCTGTCAGAGCAAGGCTGGCCTGTGGGGGACATAGATGGGGAAGCTCTTGCTGTCCCCGCACACGCATGTCACCCTCCTGGTGCCCGGGCTTGAAGTCCGAATAAGTGGTGTGAGGGTAGAGGGAGGTGGGCCTGGCCTGGGGACACTGGTCACCACTGCCCCCCAGAGCTGGGGGCCCAGTGCCCAGCAGCACGGAGTTCTCCCACTGTGGCACACGGCGTGGGAGGCCCCAAACGCCGGGGCCTGCCCTGCCCCTGGCTCCTGCTCCTTCCCCTGCAGCCCGGGCCAGGCTGGGGGCGGCTGGTGGTGTGGGGGTCCTGCCCTTGCTAGTTCCATTGCCCCCTGCAGATGGGACTCTGCTGTGAACCCGCACGTCCGCGTCCCGCTCGCTGGCAGACAGGCCCAGGAAGGGCTGGAGTCCGTGCAGACGGGGGTGCCGGCCACTCGGGCCATGTTCCCGGGAGACACGGCTCTGTCCCCCCACCTCTCAGACAAGGGGCTAATCCCTTCCAGGCCTCTCTCTGCCCATTTAGGTAGACGCCAGAGTCTCCTTAGAGAGGCCCTCAGGGCCCGAGAGAGCTAATGATTTCAGGGTGGAAACAATGCGGCAGGGGTCAGCGGGTCCAGAACCCATTACCAACCTGCTGATAAGCATTCCGACGGCCAGGGTCCTGACAAATCACTCCCGCAAAGCCAGATAAGCCCTTGATATCCATCACCCTAATGCTGTGCACCCGACGGGGAGAGCCTGCTGAGGCCGCTGTGATGGGAGAGCCCGTTAGTGCTGGCCATGGTGTGGGCGTGAGCCTGCCCCTGGGCGGAGCAGGGACGCCGGGCCTGCTCCCAGCCTCTGCTGGGGGACTAGGGGGTGCGCGGACGGCACTGGGGGGGGGGGGACGCTGGGCCTGTTCCCGGCCTCCCCGTATGCTACCCCGTGCACCTTCTCCCTCTAACCCACACCCTTCATCTCCAACAAACCCTCAGGGTGAGTCCTGGGGGTTCTTGCAGGGAATCCTCAGCCGACCGTGTTCTGGGGTCCCCAGTGTCGTCACAGACCCCTGACCGTGTCAGCGAGTGTCTTGAGCAGGTCCAGAAACAGTGAGGTGTGCGCGAACAGATGTCAGTGGGGGGATGAGCCCACGTGGGAAGTCCCCGGGCTGGGAGCAGCGACCCCTGCAGAAAGGGGGCAGAGAGAGCCACACCCAGCTTCCTCAGTGGCTCCCCCTGTGAGGGGGACGGAAGTCATGGTTTGGATGTCTGAGGGCTCGCTGCTCCCTCTCTCCATCCCCAGTGGTGTACCCGTTGCCCACACAGCAGCATCTCAGTGCTGCGAGAGCGCGTGCGGGGAGGAGACAGGACGGCCAGGAGGAGCAAGCGCCCCGACCCTGACCCTGGGACGTGGCACGCTGCCCGACACCCATGCTGGTCTGACGGCTTTAAGAGGGCAGGAGGGAAGCGAGCAGCCCCGCAGGCAGCCTCCGGCCCTGCTCCTGAGCTCACCGTGACCCTGGAGCAAGGGCAGCTCTGTGTGCGGTGAGGGTCATGCAAGCAAACGGCGAAGAACACAAACTGAATTTGTTCTGATGTTCGTAGCCACCTCCGGTGGTCTCAGAGCGAAAGTGGTGGGGGCTCGGACTCGTCCATCGTCCCTCCTGTCGCGGAACATTCTAGCTCTGTCCGCGTGACCACGGAAGGGGTCGCGGTGTCCTTGAAGGCGTCTTGAGCTACAGGAGAGGCGGAAAGCACTCAGGGCCTGTCTCTGACCCGGCGGGTCCATCCCACTCAAGCACACAGGGGACGAGGCAGAGGGGAGTCTAAGCAGGGCCTGGCCTCCCACCCCCCACGCGGGCCCTGGGTGGAAAGAGCTTCTGGGCTGCCCACTCTGCACCCACGGGGCTCACACTTTCCTTGGGAATAGGAGCTTGCAATCGAGAGCCTCGCCGAACAGAGCAAAACATTTTTGTAAGTGGCTGGAGGGGACATGGAGGGGAGCACACGGCCTCACATGCCAGCAGGACTGGAGGTGTCCGTCTCTCTCCAAGTGGCCCCTCACCCCTGGCACAGCCGACTCGGAAAACACACAAGTGCATTTGGCTTGTTTTCAATTCCTTCCTGTGATCAGTTTTCCGAGCGACTCTCTTGCTTTGTTCTCCCTGAATCCCACGGAGATGCTAACCTCAAAGCAGAAAGTGCCCTCCTTACGGTACCTTTGACCAAAGACAGAGCGTGGCGGCTCCTTCCTAACAAGGCTCACTCTTCTAAGAGCTTCGGTGCCGTTGTCCTGGTTTTTGCTGGCTCTGGAAACACCCCGGCACCACTGCTCTTTGAAAGCCAAGAAAATGCGGTGAAATGTTTCTGCGGCTGACAACTTTATGAAAGGACACCCCAGCCACGAGCTGATTAAAGTCGATGGGCTCAAATGGGCAAATACGGCACCGTCCTCACATCCGCCAGGCTAAGCCTCAGGTTGTCACTGTCACAGCAGCTCGCACAGGAGCGGTATTAATGGGGTGAACCTGGTGGCCGTGTGTGGCTGCAGGGTGCCATGGTCGTGCTGGGGTTGGCCACTGGGAGCTTCCAGCTGGCGGAGATGCAGCCGAACAACCAGCCGACACCCCACGCTGCAGATGAGAAGACTGAGGCCGCAGGCACTCAGCATCTGGCAAGAATTAACGTGGCTGAGAGGTGGCACATCTAGGACTCCAGGCTCAGCCTTCCAGCTCAGAGTCCCTCGCTCTGCCAAGCTAGAGCAGGACACATGTTGGGGACAGCCACATGAGCTCACATGGGGCTCAGGGCTTCAGCGTCCTGTGTTATTCAAGGAGAATGTACAGGAGAAGAGGCTGTTACAGGTTGGACGATGTCCCTAAAACTCATGTGCTAGACTCCTAACCCCAGGACCTCAGAAGGAGACGGTATTTGCCGACGGGGTCTTAAGGGGGTGACTGAGGTAAGATGAGGTCGGTGGGATGGGGCCTGATCCGATCTGACTGGGGTCCGAGAAAGAGGAGAGCAGGACACAGACACACACAGAGGGACGACGATGTGAGGACACGGGGAGGGGACGGCGTCCGCACACCCTGGAGGGAGGCCTGGGGAGACACCAGCCCTGTCCACGCCAGCACCTCGGGCTCCCGTCCCTGGGACGCGGGACAGTGACCGTCTGCTGTTGAAGACGCCCGAGCTGTGGTATTTGTTCCACAGCCCGCACTGACTAAGGCAGCCTCCTCCCCAAAGGCTTCATTTGCTTTGAGAAAGGAAAGCACGTGACCCAGGATGAGGCCCGGGGGCGGGTCCTTCCGACCAGACTGTTCTCAGTGATCTTGGGGATGCGAAGGCAGGAGGGTTCACTTGAGTAAAGCTTGTGGAATTCACACGCTTTATACTTTCCCTTTCTCGATGCCGCCGTTCTCTGGGCCCCACTAATCAACTTCTGTTCACCAAATGGTTTTTGGAAAACAAGGAGGGACGTTGAACTGTCCGGATGGCCCAGCACTCCTCTTACTGATCAAGTCAGTGCCGCGCATGACCGTCTGGCTGCCCTTTCAGGACGCGTTACTGAGTCTGTTTGGAAGACGCTGCCCTGTTCGCCCCAGGACTCCAGGGCAAGGCACGTGTCTGCCGTGGGAAGCAGGGGTCTCTGTGACCCCAGAGAGTCACAGGACCGCAGACATAGGAGCAATCCCAGCGAGGGCCAGACCCAGCGCTCCTGTTCAGCGGAGTCTAGACAGGGTCCTCAGGGCCTCGTCCTCCTCAGCCAGAGGCCACACAGCCTATTCACAAGTCAGAGGATGCGCGGAACACTCTGGAAGCCAAGTGAGAGTCCCAGTATTCAAACACCTCCTGCTTCAAACACATCAGCCCCAGAATCTGGTGGTTCCAGGAAGCGGGCTGCCCGGACGCTGTAACGTCCAACGATGGACAGAACAAACGAACGGGCTTCTCTGTGCGTTTCTAGAGAGACGACAGTCTCCCTAAGCCGGTGCCCTCCTTCCTTCTCAGAGTTGTTCTCACCAAGACTCCTTGGTCATGCTTTTCCTGACACGTTTTCTCATTCGCCAAACAGCCTATTAACAAAGCTGAGACAACTAACGTCATTCCTCACTGCTTGTCGCCACAGAGCAGACATGGGGATGGCCGGAGTGGAGCAAGGAAGCAGGGGCACCTGCCTCCCCCCGTCCCGCACCTGTCTCCGCCCGCGTCTCAGGAGCTCCAGGCCGCTGGAGCGGGGGTCCCACTGGGTCTGCAATTCCTCCCCGGCATGGGTTCTGGAACTTGTTAGGGTTTTACTGTTATTTTTTAAAGCAAGAAGTCTCTCTTCTGATAACCGGGAAGAAGAAATAGAGCAGGAGTGCCCCGCTGGGCTGCAGGGCCCTGGGGCTCTCTCTTCCCAGTCCCCCGTCAGCGCCGCGGTCAGGGGCTGGACTGGAGTCCGGGGACAGGGTGGCAGCTCTTTGGGGGAGCATGGACGGGCACCCAGCGGGCGTTGCTGGACACGGCCCGGAAGCCGCCTCAGGCAGTGGAGGACGGAGCCGTCGAGCGAGCGGAGAAACCCACGCCGTGGCCGGGCCCACACCACACCCCACCGGGGCAGACAGGCACCCGACGCCCCACCAGAGGGGAGCGTGCAGGCGGGGCCACGGGGCCCCCAGGTTTCCTCCTAACCTGGGCCGTGTCCTTCACACACAATGTCATCGCCCGCTCCTCTCACCGGGCCGGGCCCCTCACGGGCAGGAGGGGGCTGAGGCGGCACCGGCACTTCTAGTCCGGACGCTCCCCCGTGAGAGGGTGACGAAGCAGGGCCCGAGAGGTCACCGGGCTCGCTTCACATGGTGACCCAGTGTGGTGGCTCCGGGTGGGTGGGGGCAGTGGGGCGGTCTGCTGAGCGGACGGTCAGGGCTCCCACAGGTACCGATGGGGGACAGATTCCTTCCGTCGGTCACTCGTCTGTGAAGAAGACGAGGAGGGGAAGGGGGAGAGGAAGACCCTGACCCCGTCTGACCCGGCGGGCGCCCTCCCCGGGGAAAGGGTCGGATCCCGGTGGTCTTGGCAAGTGCTCCTGTGGGCCTGCGTGTTCTGCGTGTTTCGGTTTTTGCACGGCCCAAACCCAGCTGTTCCTCTAGTCGCTGTTGCTCGCTCAGCGGGTATCTGTGACGGGGCTGGGGCAGACGCTGCCCGCAAGCCAGCCTCCTCCGGAACGTCCGGGCTGCGCGGGGCCGGGCCACAGAAGTCCTAGTTGGGGACCCACCGCCACGGGCGGGAAGGAAGCGTGGGCCGTCCTGGGCCTGGCCAGGGTGTGCTCGCTCACTGCCAGCATCGGGAAATTCCTGTTTTAATTATTAATTACCAAATAAGTGTCACTTTGCTGGTACAATATATGCAGTGATTTCTGTCATAAATTGACATCTGTAAGTCATAAATTGCTTAGTTTCAGCTGCTTTTAATTGCAGCGTTTCCCCCAGCTCCACGGCACGTGCTTTTTGGACGGGGTTCAAACTTCTCCGGCTTCTGAGCGCCGGCAACCAATTATGCAAACACCGGGTTCTGCGGGTTCGGCTGCGAGAGGAGCAGCCGCACACCAGCGCGGGCCTGATCACAGGAGAGAGGACTCGGGAGCGGGAAGAGCACCTTTCATCAGAGAGGTGACTCCAGCCAGTCTCCAAGAACACGTCGTTCCCACCGTTGAAAACGGAAATCAAAGGAAAATGATCTCTAATAGGCACGAGAGACCACGCGAGGCGTCTGCATTATTCAGAAACATCCCGGCTTCTTCTGTTTGATTTCAAACAGGCTATTCCTAGAGGAACCCACAGCCCTTTCTACCCAGAGGCCTAAAAATACACGCCTCTGAGAGCACGACTCAAGTAGGTTCAGAATCAAGAATGCTTCTGCAGCGCCGCTGAAAAACGTGACTTCTCTTGCCACGAGCACGGCGACGGCCACGGGAACAACGGGCTCCCGGGTCCATGCACGTGCGGGACGGTTGTCCCACCTCCCAGCGCGGGCCTGGACGCTCATTTGTAAGTGACGTCCTTGCCCGCAGAGGATCCCTGGAAGGTGGACAAATGGTGGGCAGAGGCAGGGTCCTGCCCTCTGCAGGGGCGTGGGGTGCGGGCTCTGCAGTCAGGAGCTGAGTCCCTGGAGGGAAGCGTGGGCAGCGACTCAGTGGGCGGGTCTGGGTTCCTCCCGGGCGCCCCACAGAGCCTGGAGCCCTGGGCCCCACATCCTCCGTCCTTCCGGTTTTGTGAGACAGGATGCGGCTCTGTCTCTACCAGGGGGCCCCGGGCTCTGCACTCCCTGCTGCCCTCCTCTGTGTCCCCAACCCCAGGGTGGCGGCTTCCCGCCTGGCTGTTTCCTTCCGGCTGTCCACCCTCCCTGCCAGCGCGGCCGCTCCCTGCTTCCAGCACCTCCGTTCAGATGCCGGGAGCGCGTTTGTTCTCCTGCTGGAACGCTGACAGCCAGGGCCCTCTTCCCCAGTCTGAGCTGGGGATGAAACTTCACTGAATCACCAAGCCCAGAGCTTCTGCCCTGTTTCCCGCGGACCAGCATCCTCCCCAAGCCCAGACAGGAAACGGATGCCCCTGTCTGCTGCGGAGACTCAGATCCTCCTCACGCTTGCGTGCCGGCCCGAACCCCAGGCCAGCTCTGCTCACTGGGCCTGCCCTGCACCTGGATCCCTCGAAATTTGTCCACACGCCTCCACCCGCGGTCCCCGAGCCGTGACCCGCGTCCAC